>NC_068405.1:664182-990875 GCF_023724105.1 Carassius gibelio
TTTCTGGACTCAGAAAGCTGTAAACTGACAATCTTGATCATTGAGGTCCTAACATACGTTTTTGTGCATATAACTTCTAACACATTAAAAACTGTCTTACAGCATTGCAGAAAACATTGTACTTCATAAGGCATAAGCATCTATCAGTTTGGCAAGATTTGCACTGAATACTGAATGAAATAGCTTTCTCTATTAGAGAGACAAGCTTTTGAGCAGATTTGGGCTAGATTTCACTTCATTTGAACAGAAGTACTGTTTCAGCATTACTGGACTCAGAAAGCTGTAAACTGACAATCTTGATCATTGAAGTCCTAACATTAGTTTTTGTGTATATAACTTCTAACACATTAAAAAATGTTTTACAGCATTGCAGAAAACATTGTACTTCATAAGGCATAAGCATCTATCAGTTTGGCAAGATTTGCACTGAATACTGAATGAAACAGCTTTCTCTAATAGAGAGACAAGCTTTTGAGCAGATTTGGGCTAGATTTCACTTCATTTGAACAGAAGTACTATTTCAGCATTACTGGACTCATAAAGCTGTAAACTGACAATCTTGATCATTGAAGTCCTAACATTAGTTTTTGTGTATATAACTTCTAACACATTAAAAACTGTTTTACAGCATTGCAGAAAACATTGTACTTCATAAGGCATAAGCATCTATCAGTTTGGCAAGATTTGCACTGAATACTGAATGAAACAGCTTTCTCTATTAGAGAGACAAGCTTTTGAGCAGATTTGGGCTTGATTTCACTTCATTTGAACAGAAACACTATTTCAACATTACTGGACTCAGAAAGCTGTAAACTGACAATCTTGATCATTGAAGTCCTAACATTAGTTTTTGTGAATATAACTTCTAACAAATTAAAAACTGTCTTACAGCATTGCAGAAAACATTGTACTTCATAAGGCATAAGCATCTATCAGTTTGGCAAGATTTGCACTGAATACTGAATGAAACAGCTTTCTCTATTGGAGAGACAAGCTTTTGAGCAGATTTGGGCTTGATTTCAATTCATTTGAACAGAAACACTATTTCAACATTACTGGACTCAGAAAGCTGTAAACTGACAATCTTGATCACTGAAGTCCTAACATTAGTTTTTGTGTATATAACTTCTAACACATTAAAAACTGTTTTACAGCATTGCAGAAAACATTGTACTTCATAAGGCATAAGCATCTATCAGTTTGGCAAGATTTGCACTGAATACTGAATGAAACAGCTTTCTCTAATAGAGAGACACGCTTTTGAGCAGATTTGGGCTAGATTTCACTTCATTTGAACAGAAGTACTATTTCAGCATTACTGGACTCAGAAAGCTGTAAACTGACAATCTTGATCATTGAAGTCCTAACATTAGTTTTTGTGCATATAACTTCTAACACATTAAAAACTGTTTTACAGCATTGCAGAAAACATTGTATTTCATAAGGCATAAGCATCTATCAGTTTGGCAAGATTTGCACTGAATACTGAATGAAACAGCTTTCTCTATTAGAGAGACAAGCTTTTGAGCAGATTTGGGCTTGATTTCACTTCATTTGAACAGAAACACTATTTCAACATTTCTGGACTCAGAAAGCTGTAAACTGACAATCTTGATCATTGAGGTCCTAACATACGTTTTTGTGCATATAACTTCTAACACATTAAAAACTGTCTTACAGCATTGCAGAAAACATTGTACTTCATAAGGCATAAGCATCTATCAGTTTGGCAAGATTTGCACTGAATACTGAATGAAATAGCTTTCTCTATTAGAGAGACAAGCTTTTGAGCAGATTTGGGCTAGATTTCACTTCATTTGAACAGAAGTACTGTTTCAGCATTACTGGACTCAGAAAGCTGTAAACTGACAATCTTGATCATTGAAGTCCTAACATTAGTTTTTGTGTATATAACTTCTTACACATTAAAAACTGTTTTACAGCATTGCAGAAAACATTGTACTTCATAAGGCATAAGCATCTATCAGTTTGGCAAGATTTGCACTGAATACTGAATGAAACAGCTTTCTCTAATAGAGAGACAAGCTTTTGAGCAGATTTGGGCTAGATTTCACTTCATTTGAACAGAAGTACTATTTCAGCATTACTGGACTCATAAAGCTGTAAACTGACAATCTTGATCATTGAAGTCCTAACATTAGTTTTTGTGTATATAACTTCTAACACATTAAAAACTGTTTTACAGCATTGCAGAAAACATTGTACTTCATAAGGCATAAGCATCTATCAGTTTGGCAAGATTTGCACTGAATACTGAATGAAACAGCTTTCTCTATTAGAGAGACAAGCTTTTGAGCAGATTTGGGCTTGATTTCACTTCATTTGAACAGAAACACTATTTCAACATTACTGGACTCAGAAAGCTGTAAACTGACAATCTTGATCATTGAAGTCCTAACATTAGTTTTTGTGAATATAACTTCTAACAAATTAAAAACTGTCTTACAGCATTGCAGAAAACATTGTACTTCATAAGGCATAAGCATCTATCAGTTTGGCAAGATTTGCACTGAATACTGAATGAAACAGCTTTCTCTATTGGAGAGACAAGCTTTTGAGCAGATTTGGGCTTGATTTCAATTCATTTGAACAGAAACACTATTTCAACATTACTGGACTCAGAAAGCTGTAAACTGACAATCTTGATCACTGAAGTCCTAACATTAGTTTTTGTGTATATAACTTCTAACACATTAAAAACTGTTTTACAGCATTGCAGAAAACATTGTACTTCATAAGGCATAAGCATCTATCAGTTTGGCAAGATTTGCACTGAATACTGAATGAAACAGCTTTCTCTAATAGAGAGACAAGCTTTTGAGCAGATTTGGGCTAGATTTCACTTCATTTGAACAGAAGTACTATTTCAGCATTACTGGACTCGGAAAGCTGTAAACTGACAATCTTGATCATTGAAGTCCTAACATTAGTTTTTGTGCATATAACTTCTAACACATTAAAAACTGTCTTACAGCATTGCAGAAAACATTGTACTTCATAAGGCATAAGCATCTATCAGTTTGGCAAGATTTGCACTGAATACTGAATGAAAAAGCTTTCTCTAATAGAGAGACAAGCTTTTGAGCAGATTTGGGCTAGATTTCACTTCATTTGAACAGAAACACTATTTCAGCATTACTGGACTCAGAAAGCTGTAAACTGACAATCTCGATCATTGAAGTCCTAACATTAGTTTTTGTGAATATAACTTCTAACACATTAAAAACTGTCTTACAGCATTGCAGAAAACATTGTACTTCATAAGGCATAAGCATCTATCAGTTTGGCAAGATTTGCACTGAATACTGAATGAAACAGCTTTCTCTATTGGAGAGACAAGCTTTTGAGCAGATTTGGGCTAGATTTCACTTCATTTGAACAGAAGTACTATTTCAGCATTACTGGACTCAGAAAGCTGTAAACTGACAATCTTGATCATTGAAGTCCTAACATTAGTTTTTGTGCATATAACTTCTAACACATTAAAAACTGTCTTACAGCATTGCAGAAAACATTGTATTTCATATGGCATAAGCATCTATCAGTTTGGCAAGATTTGCACTGAATACTGAATGAAACAGCTTTCTCTATTAGAGAGACAAGCTTTTGAGCAGATTTGGGCTTGATTTCACTTCATTTGAACAGAAACACTATTTCAACATTTCTGGACTCAGAAAGCTGTAAACTGACAATCTTGATCATTGAAGTCCTAACATTAGTTTTTGTGTATATAACTTCTAACACATTAAAAACTGTTTTACAGCATTGCAGAAAACATTGTACTTCATAAGGCATAAGCATCTATCAGTTTGGCAAGATTTGCACTGAATACTGAATGAAACAGCTTTCTCTAATAGAGAGACAAGCTTTTGAGCAGATTTGGGCTAGATTTCACTTCATTTGAACAGAAGTACTGTTTCAGCATTACTGGACTCAGAAAGCTGTAAACTGACAATCTTGATCATTGAAGTCCTAACATTAGTTTTTGTGTATATAACTTCTAACACATTAAAAACTGTTTTACAGCATTGCAGAAAACATTGTACTTCATAAGGCATAAGCATCTATCAGTTTGGCAAGATTTGCACTGAATACTGAATGAAACAGCTTTCTCTAATAGAGAGACAAGCTTTTGAGCAGATTTGGGCTAGATTTCACTTCATTTGAACAGAAGTACTATTTCAGCATTACTGGACTCAGAAAGCTGTAAACTGACAATCTTGATCATTGAAGTCCTAACATTAGTTTTTGTGCATATAACTTCTAACACATTAAAAACTGTCTTACAGCATTGCAGAAAACATTGTACTTCATAAGGCATAAGCATCTATCAGTTTGGCAAGATTTGCACTGAATACTGAATGAAACAGCTTTCTCTAATAGAGAGACACGCTTTTGAGCAGATTTGGGCTAGATTTCACTTCATTTGAACAGAAGTACTATTTCAGCATTACTGGACTCAGAAAGCTGTAAACTGACAATCTTGATCATTGAAGTCCTAACATTAGTTTTTGTGCATATAACTTCTAACACATTAAAAACTGTTTTACAGCATTGCAGAAAACATTGTATTTCATAAGGCATAAGCATCTATCAGTTTGGCAAGATTTGCACTGAATACTGAATGAAACAGCTTTCTCTATTAGAGAGACAAGCTTTTGAGCAGATTTGGGCTTGATTTCACTTCATTTGAACAGAAACACTATTTCAACATTTCTGGACTCAGAAAGCTGTAAACTGACAATCTTGATCATTGAGGTCCTAACATACGTTTTTGTGCATATAACTTCTAACACATTAAAAACTGTCTTACAGCATTGCAGAAAACATTGTACTTCATAAGGCATAAGCATCTATCAGTTTGGCAAGATTTGCACTGAATACTGAATGAAATAGCTTTCTCTATTAGAGAGACAAGCTTTTGAGCAGATTTGGGCTAGATTTCACTTCATTTGAACAGAAGTACTGTTTCAGCATTACTGGACTCAGAAAGCTGTAAACTGACAATCTTGATCATTGAAGTCCTAACATTAGTTTTTGTGTATATAACTTCTAACACATTAAAAACTGTTTTACAGCATTGCAGAAAACATTGTACTTCATAAGGCATAAGCATCTATCAGTTTGGCAAGATTTGCACTGAATACTGAATGAAACAGCTTTCTCTAATAGAGAGACAAGCTTTTGAGCAGATTTGGGCTAGATTTCACTTCATTTGAACAGAAGTACTATTTCAGCATTACTGGACTCATAAAGCTGTAAACTGACAATCTTGATCATTGAAGTCCTAACATTAGTTTTTGTGTATATAACTTCTAACACATTAAAAACTGTTTTACAGCATTGCAGAAAACATTGTACTTCATAAGGCATAAGCATCTATCAGTTTGGCAAGATTTGCACTGAATACTGATTGAAACAGCTTTCTCTATTAGAGAGACAAGCTTTTGAGCAGATTTGGGCTTGATTTCACTTCATTTGAACAGAAACACTATTTCAACATTACTGGACTCAGAAAGCTGTAAACTGACAATCTTGATCATTGAAGTCCTAACATTAGTTTTTGTGAATATAACTTCTAACAAATTAAAAACTGTCTTACAGCATTGCAGAAAACATTGTACTTCATAAGGCATAAGCATCTATCAGTTTGGCAAGATTTGCACTGAATACTGAATGAAACAGCTTTCTCTATTGGAGAGACAAGCTTTTGAGCAGATTTGGGCTTGATTTCAATTCATTTGAACAGAAACACTATTTCAACATTACTGGACTCAGAAAGCTGTAAACTGACAATCTTGATCACTGAAGTCCTAACATTAGTTTTTGTGTATATAACTTCTAACACATTAAAAACTGTTTTACAGCATTGCAGAAAACATTGTACTTCATAAGGCATAAGCATCTATCAGTTTGGCAAGATTTGCACTGAATACTGAATGAAACAGCTTTCTCTAATAGAGAGACAAGCTTTTGAGCAGATTTGGGCTAGATTTCACTTCATTTGAACAGAAGTACTATTTCAGCATTACTGGACTCAGAAAGCTGTAAACTGACAATCTTGATCATTGAAGTCCTAACATTAGTTTTTGTGCATATAACTTCTAACACATTAAAAACTGTCTTACAGCATTGCAGAAAACATTGTACTTCATAAGGCATAAGCATCTATCAGTTTGGCAAGATTTGCACTGAATACTGAATGAAAAAGCTTTCTCTAATAGAGAGACAAGCTTTTGAGCAGATTTGGGCTAGATTTCACTTCATTTGAACAGAAACACTATTTCAGCATTACTGGACTCAGAAAGCTGTAAACTGACAATCTCGATCATTGAAGTCCTAACATTAGTTTTTGTGAATATAACTTCTAACACATTAAAAACTGTCTTACAGCATTGCAGAAAACATTGTACTTCATAAGGCATAAGCATCTATCAGTTTGGCAAGATTTGCACTGAATACTGAATGAAACAGCTTTCTCTATTGGAGAGACAAGCTTTTGAGCAGATTTGGGCTTGATTTCACTTCATTTGAACAGAAACACTATTTCAACATTACTGGACTCAGAAAGCTGTAAACTGACAATCTTGATCATTGAAGTCCTAACATTAGTTTTTGTGTATATAACTTCTAACACATTAAAAACTGTTTTACAGCATTGCAGAAAACATTGTACTTCATAAGGCATAAGCATCTATCAGTTTGGCAAGATTTGCACTGAATACTGAATGAAACAGCTTTCTCTAATAGAGAGACAAGCTTTTGAGCAGATTTGGGCTAGATTTCACTTCATTTGAACAGAAGTACTATTTCAGCATTACTGGACTCAGAAAGCTGTAAACTGACAATCTTGATCATTGAAGTCCTAACATTAGTTTTTGTGCATATAACTTCTAACACATTAAAAACTGTCTTACAGCATTGCAGAAAACATTGTACTTCATAAGGCATAAGCATCTATCAGTTTGGCAAGATTTGCACTGAATACTGAATGAAACAGCTTTCTCTAATAGAGAGACACGCTTTTGAGCAGATTTGGGCTAGATTTCACTTCATTTGAACAGAAGTACTATTTCAGCATTACTGGACTCAGAAAGCTGTAAACTGACAATCTTGATCATTGAAGTCCTAACATTAGTTTTTGTGCATATAACTTCTAACACATTAAAAACTGTCTTACAGCATTGCAGAAAACATTGTATTTCATATGGCATAAGCATCTATCAGTTTGGCAAGATTTGCACTGAATACTGAATGAAACAGCTTTCTCTATTAGAGAGACAAGCTTTTGAGCAGATTTGGGCTTGATTTCACTTCATTTGAACAGAAACACTATTTCAACATTTCTGGACTCAGAAAGCTGTAAACTGACAATCTTGATCATTGAAGTCCTAACATTAGTTTTTGTGTATATAACTTCTAACACATTAAAAACTGTTTTACAGCATTGCAGAAAACATTGTACTTCATAAGGCATAAGCATCTATCAGTTTGGCAAGATTTGCACTGAATACTGAATGAAACAGCTTTCTCTAATAGAGAGACAAGCTTTTGAGCAGATTTGGGCTAGATTTCACTTCATTTGAACAGAAGTACTGTTTCAGCATTACTGGACTCAGAAAGCTGTAAACTGACAATCTTGATCATTGAAGTCCTAACATTAGTTTTTGTGTATATAACTTCTAACACATTAAAAACTGTTTTACAGCATTGCAGAAAACATTGTACTTCATAAGGCATAAGCATCTATCAGTTTGGCAAGATTTGCACTGAATACTGAATGAAACAGCTTTCTCTAATAGAGAGACAAGCTTTTGAGCAGATTTGGGCTAGATTTCACTTCATTTGAACAGAAGTACTATTTCAGCATTACTGGACTCAGAAAGCTGTAAACTGACAATCTTGATCATTGAAGTCCTAACATTAGTTTTTGTGCATATAACTTCTAACACATTAAAAACTGTCTTACAGCATTGCAGAAAACATTGTACTTCATAAGGCATAAGCATCTATCAGTTTGGCAAGATTTGCACTGAATACTGAATGAAACAGCTTTCTCTAATAGAGAGACACGCTTTTGAGCAGATTTGGGCTAGATTTCACTTCATTTGAACAGAAGTACTATTTCAGCATTACTGGACTCAGAAAGCTGTAAACTGACAATCTTGATCATTGAAGTCCTAACATTAGTTTTTGTGCATATAACTTCTAACACATTAAAAACTGTTTTACAGCATTGCAGAAAACATTGTATTTCATAAGGCATAAGCATCTATCAGTTTGGCAAGATTTGCACTGAATACTGAATGAAACAGCTTTCTCTATTAGAGAGACAAGCTTTTGAGCAGATTTGGGCTTGATTTCACTTCATTTGAACAGAAACACTATTTCAACATTTCTGGACTCAGAAAGCTGTAAACTGACAATCTTGATCATTGAGGTCCTAACATACGTTTTTGTGCATATAACTTCTAACACATTAAAAACTGTCTTACAGCATTGCAGAAAACATTGTACTTCATAAGGCATAAGCATCTATCAGTTTGGCAAGATTTGCACTGAATACTGAATGAAATAGCTTTCTCTATTAGAGAGACAAGCTTTTGAGCAGATTTGGGCTAGATTTCACTTCATTTGAACAGAAGTACTGTTTCAGCATTACTGGACTCAGAAAGCTGTAAACTGACAATCTTGATCATTGAAGTCCTAACATTAGTTTTTGTGTATATAACTTCTAACACATTAAAAACTGTTTTACAGCATTGCAGAAAACATTGTACTTCATAAGGCATAAGCATCTATCAGTTTGGCAAGATTTGCACTGAATACTGAATGAAACAGCTTTCTCTAATAGAGAGACAAGCTTTTGAGCAGATTTGGGCTAGATTTCACTTCATTTGAACAGAAGTACTATTTCAGCATTACTGGACTCATAAAGCTGTAAACTGACAATCTTGATCATTGAAGTCCTAACATTAGTTTTTGTGTATATAACTTCTAACACATTAAAAACTGTTTTACAGCATTGCAGAAAACATTGTACTTCATAAGGCATAAGCATCTATCAGTTTGGCAAGATTTGCACTGAATACTGAATGAAACAGCTTTCTCTATTAGAGAGACAAGCTTTTGAGCAGATTTGGGCTTGATTTCACTTCATTTGAACAGAAACACTATTTCAACATTACTGGACTCAGAAAGCTGTAAACTGACAATCTTGATCATTGAAGTCCTAACATTAGTTTTTGTGAATATAACTTCTAACAAATTAAAAACTGTCTTACAGCATTGCAGAAAACATTGTACTTCATAAGGCATAAGCATCTATCAGTTTGGCAAGATTTGCACTGAATACTGAATGAAACAGCTTTCTCTATTGGAGAGACAAGCTTTTGAGCAGATTTGGGCTTGATTTCAATTCATTTGAACAGAAACACTATTTCAACATTACTGGACTCAGAAAGCTGTAAACTGACAATCTTGATCACTGAAGTCCTAACATTAGTTTTTGTGTATATAACTTCTAACACATTAAAAACTGTTTTACAGCATTGCAGAAAACATTGTACTTCATAAGGCATAAGCATCTATCAGTTTGGCAAGATTTGCACTGAATACTGAATGAAACAGCTTTCTCTAATAGAGAGACAAGCTTTTGAGCAGATTTGGGCTAGATTTCACTTCATTTGAACAGAAGTACTATTTCAGCATTACTGGACTCAGAAAGCTGTAAACTGACAATCTTGATCATTGAAGTCCTAACATTAGTTTTTGTGCATATAACTTCTAACACATTAAAAACTGTCTTACAGCATTGCAGAAAACATTGTACTTCATAAGGCATAAGCATCTATCAGTTTGGCAAGATTTGCACTGAATACTGAATGAAAAAGCTTTCTCTAATAGAGAGACAAGCTTTTGAGCAGATTTGGGCTAGATTTCACTTCATTTGAACAGAAACACTATTTCAGCATTACTGGACTCAGAAAGCTGTAAACTGACAATCTCGATCATTGAAGTCCTAACATTAGTTTTTGTGAATATAACTTCTAACACATTAAAAACTGTCTTACAGCATTGCAGAAAACATTGTACTTCATAAGGCATAAGCATCTATCAGTTTGGCAAGATTTGCACTGAATACTGAATGAAACAGCTTTCTCTATTGGAGAGACAAGCTTTTGAGCAGATTTGGGCTTGATTTCACTTCATTTGAACAGAAACACTATTTCAACATTACTGGACTCAGAAAGCTGTAAACTGACAATCTTGATCATTGAAGTCCTAACATTAGTTTTTGTGTATATAACTTCTAACACATTAAAAACTGTTTTACAGCATTGCAGAAAACATTGTACTTCATAAGGCATAAGCATCTATCAGTTTGGCAAGATTTGCACTGAATACTGAATGAAACAGCTTTCTCTAATAGAGAGACAAGCTTTTGAGCAGATTTGGGCTAGATTTCACTTCATTTGAACAGAAGTACTATTTCAGCATTACTGGACTCAGAAAGCTGTAAACTGACAATCTTGATCATTGAAGTCCTAACATTAGTTTTTGTGCATATAACTTCTAACACATTAAAAACTGTCTTACAGCATTGCAGAAAACATTGTACTTCATAAGGCATAAGCATCTATCAGTTTGGCAAGATTTGCACTGAATACTGAATGAAACAGCTTTCTCTAATAGAGAGACACGCTTTTGAGCAGATTTGGGCTAGATTTCACTTCATTTGAACAGAAGTACTATTTCAGCATTACTGGACTCAGAAAGCTGTAAACTGACAATCTTGATCATTGAAGTCCTAACATTAGTTTTTGTGCATATAACTTCTAACACATTAAAAACTGTCTTACAGCATTGCAGAAAACATTGTATTTCATATGGCATAAGCATCTATCAGTTTGGCAAGATTTGCACTGAATACTGAATGAAACAGCTTTCTCTATTAGAGAGACAAGCTTTTGAGCAGATTTGGGCTTGATTTCACTTCATTTGAACAGAAACACTATTTCAACATTTCTGGACTCAGAAAGCTGTAAACTGACAATCTTGATCATTGAAGTCCTAACATTAGTTTTTGTGTATATAACTTCTAACACATTAAAAACTGTTTTACAGCATTGCAGAAAACATTGTACTTCATAAGGCATAAGCATCTATCAGTTTGGCAAGATTTGCACTGAATACTGAATGAAACAGCTTTCTCTAATAGAGAGACAAGCTTTTGAGCAGATTTGGGCTAGATTTCACTTCATTTGAACAGAAGTACTGTTTCAGCATTACTGGACTCAGAAAGCTGTAAACTGACAATCTTGATCATTGAAGTCCTAACATTAGTTTTTGTGTATATAACTTCTAACACATTAAAAACTGTTTTACAGCATTGCAGAAAACATTGTACTTCATAAGGCATAAGAATCTATCAGTTTGGCAAGATTTGCACTGAATACTGAATGAAACAGCTTTCTCTAATAGAGAGACAAGCTTTTGAGCAGATTTGGGCTAGATTTCACTTCATTTGAACAGAAGTACTATTTCAGCATTACTGGACTCAGAAAGCTGTGAACTGACAATCTTGATCATTGAAGTCCTAACATAAGTTTTTGTGCATATAACTTCTAACACATTAAAAACTGTCTTACAGCATTGCAGAAAACATTGTGTTTCATATGGCATAAGCATCTATCAGTTTGGCAAGATTTGCACTGAATACTGAATGAAACAGCTTTCTCTATTGGAGAGACAAGCTTTTGAGCAGATTTGGGCTTGATTTCACTTCATTTGAACAGAAACACTATTTCAACATTACTGGACTCAGAAAGCTGTAAACTGACAATATTGATCACTGAAGTCCTAACATTAGTTTTTGTGTATATAACTTCTAACACATTAAAAACTGTTTTACAGCATTGCAGAAAACATTGTACTTCATAAGGCATAAGCATCTATCAGTTTGGCAAGATTTGCACTGAATACTGAATGAAACAGCTTTCTCTAATAGAGAGACAAGCTTTTGAGCAGATTTGGGCTAGATTTCACTTCATTTGAACAGAAGTACTATTTCAGCATTACTGGACTCAGAAAGCTGTAAACTGACAATCTTGATCATTGAAGTCCTAACATTAGTTTTTGTGCATATAACTTCTAACACATTAAAAACTGTCTTACAGCATTGCAGAAAACATTGTACTTCATAAGGCATAAGCATCTATCAGTTTGGCAAGATTTGCACTGAATAATGAATGAAACAGCTTTCTCTAATAGAGAGACAAGCTTTTGAGCAGATTTGGGCTTGATTTCACTTCATTTGAACAGAAACACTATTTCAACATTACTGGACTCAGAAAGCTGTGAACTGACAATCTTGATCATTGAAGTCCTAACATAAGTTTTTGTGCATATAACTTCTAACACATTAAAAACTGTCTTACAGCATTGCAGAAAACATTGTGTTTCATATGGCATAAGCATCTATCAGTTTGGCAAGATTTGCTCTGAATACTGAATGAAACAGCTTTCTCTATTGGAGAGACAAGCTTTTGAGCAGATTTGGGCTAGATTTCACTTCATTTGAACAGAAGTACTATTTCAGCATTACTGGACTCAGAAAGCTGTAAACTGACAATCTTGATCATTGAAGTCCTAACATTAGTTTTTGTGCATATAACTTCTAACACATTAAAAACTGTCTTACAGCATTGCAGAAAACATTGTACTTCATAAGGCATAAGCATCTATCAGTTTGGCAAGATTTGCACTGAATAATGAATGAAAAAGCTTTCTCTAATAGAGAGACAAGCTTTTGAGCAGATTTGGGCTTGATTTCACTTCATTTGAACAGAAACACTATTTCAACATTACTGGACTCAGAAAGCTGTAAACTGACAATCTCGATCATTGAAGTCCTAACATTAGTTTTTGTGAATATAACTTCTAACACATTAAAAACTGTCTTACAGCATTGCAGAAAACATTGTACTTCATAAGGCATAAGCATCTATCAGTTTGGCAAGATTTGCACTGAATACTGAATGAAACAGCTTTCTCTATTGGAGAGACAAGCTTTTGAGCAGATTTGGGCTTGATTTCACTTCATTTGAACAGAAACACTATTTCAACATTACTGGACTCAGAAAGCTGTAAACTGACAATCTTGATCATTGAAGTCCTAACATTAGTTTTTGTGTATATAACTTCTAACACATTAAAAACTGTTTTACAGCATTGCAGAAAACATTGTACTTCATAAGGCATAAGCATCTATCAGTTTGGCAAGATTTGCACTGAATACTGAATGAAACAGCTTTCTCTATTGGAGAGACAAGCTTTTGAGCAGATTTGGGCTTGATTTCACTTAATTTGAACAGAAGTACTATTTCAGCATTACTGGACTCAGAAAGCTGTAAACTGACAATCTTGATCATTGAAGTCCTAACATTAGTTTTTGTGTATATAACTTCTAACACATTAAAAACTGTTTTACAGCATTGCAGAAAACATTGTACTTCATAAGGCATAAGCATCTGTCAGTTTGGCAAGATTTGCACTGAATACTGAATGAAACAGCTTTCTCTAATAGAGAGACAAGCTTTTGAGCAGATTTGGGCTAGATTTCACTTCATTTGAACAGAAGTACTGTTTCAGCATTACTGGACTCAGAAAGCTGTAAACTGACAATCTTGATCATTGAAGTCCTAACATTAGTTTTTTTGTATATAACTTCTAACACATTAAAAACTGTTTTACAGCATTGCAGAAAACATTGTACTTCATAAGGCATAAGCATCTATCAGTTTGGCAAGATTTGCACTGAATACTGAATGAAACAGCTTTCTCTAATAGAGAGACAAGCTTTTGAGCAGATTTGGGCTAGATTTCACTTCATTTGAACAGAAGTACTATTTCAGCATTACTGGACTCAGAAAGCTGTAAACTGACAATCTTGATCACTGAAGTCCTAACATTAGTTTTTGTGTATATAACTTCTAACACATTAAAAACTGTTTTACAGCATTGCAGAAAACATTGTACTTCATAAGGCATAAGCATCTATCAGTTTGGCAAGATTTGCACTGAATACTGAATGAAACAGCTTTCTCTAATAGAGAGACAAGCTTTTGAGCAGATTTGGGCTAGATTTCACTTCATTTGAACAGAAGTACTATTTCAGCATTACTGGACTCAGAAAGCTGTAAACTGACAATCTTGATCATTGAAGTCCTAACATTAGTTTTTGTGCATATAACTTCTAACACATTAAAAACTGTCTTACAGCATTGCAGAAAACATTGTACTTCATAAGGCATAAGCATCTATCAGTTTGGCAAGATTTGCACTGAATAATGAATGAAAAAGCTTTCTCTAATAGAGAGACAAGCTTTTGAGCAGATTTGGGCTTGATTTCACTTCATTTGAACAGAAACACTATTTCAACATTACTGGACTCAGAAAACTGTAAACTGACAATCTCGATCATTGAAGTCCTAACATTAGTTTTTGTGAATATAACTTCTAACACATTAAAAACTGTCTTACAGCATTGCAGAAAACATTGTACTTCATAAGGCATAAGCATCTATCAGTTTGGCAAGATTTGCACTGAATACTGAATGAAACAGCTTTCTCTAATAGAGAGACTCGCTTTTGAGCAGATTTGGGCTAGATTTCACTTCATTTGAACAGAAGTACTATTTCAGCATTACTGGACTCAGAAAGCTGTAAACTGATAATCTTGATCATTGAAGTCCTAACATTAGTTTTTGTGCATATAACTTCTAACACATTAAAAACTGTCTTACAGCATTGCAGAAAACATTGTATTTCATATGGCATAAGCATCTATCAGTTTGGCAAGATTTGCACTGAATACTGAATGAAACAGCTTTCTCTATTAGAGAGACAAGCTTTTGAGCAGATTTGGGCTTGATTTCACTTCATTTGAACAGAAACACTATTTCAACATTTCTGGACTCAGAAAGCTGTAAACTGACAATCTTGATCATTGAAGTCCTAACATTAGTTTTTTTGTATATAACTTCTAACACATTAAAAACTGTTTTACAGCATTGCAGAAAACATTGTACTTCATAAGGCATAAGTATCTATCAGTTTGGCAAGATTTGCACTGAATACTGAATGAAACAGCTTTCTCTAATAGAGAGACAAGCTTTTGAGCAGATTTGGGCTAGATTTCACTTCATTTGAACAGAAGTACTGTTTCAGCATTACTGGACTCAGAAAGCTGTAAACTGACAATCTTGATCATTGAAGTCCTAACATTAGTTTTTGTGTATATAACTTCTAACACATTAAAAACTGTTTTACAGCATTGCAGAAAACATTGTACTTCATAAGGCATAAGCATCTATCAGTTTGGCAAGATTTGCACTGAATACTGAATGAAACAGCTTTCTCTAATAGAGAGACAAACTTTTGAGCAGATTTGGGCTAGATTTCACTTCATTTGAACAGAAGTACTATTTCAGCATTACTGGACTCAGAAAGCTGTGAACTGACAATCTTGATCATTGAAGTCCTAACATAAGTTTTTGTGCATATAACTTCTAACACATTAAAAACTGTCTTACAGCATTGCAGAAAACATTGTGTTTCATATGGCATAAGCATCTATCAGTTTGGCAAGATTTGCACTGAATACTGAATGAAACAGCTTTCTCTATTGGAGAGACAAGCTTTTGAGCAGATTTGGGCTTGATTTCACTTCATTTGAACAGAAACTCTATTTCAACATTACTGGACTCAGAAAGCTGTAAACTGACAATCTTGATCACTGAAGTCCTAACATTAGTTTTTGTGTATATAACTTCTAACACATTAAAAACTGTTTTACAGCATTGCAGAAAACATTGTACTTCATAAGGCATAAGCATCTATCAGTTTGGCAAGATTTGCACTGAATACTGAATGAAACAGTTTTCTCTAATAGAGAGACAAGCTTTTGAGCAGATTTGGGCTAGATTTCACTTCATTTGAACAGAAGTACTATTTCAGCATTACTGGACTCAGAAAGCTGTAAACTGACAATCTTGATCATTGAAGTCCTAACATTAGTTTTTGTGCATATAACTTCTAACACATTAAAAACTGTCTTACAGCATTGCAGAAAACATTGTACTTCATAAGGCATAAGCATCTATCAGTTTGGCAAGATTTGCACTGAATAATGAATGAAAAAGCTTTCTCTAATAGAGAGACAAGCTTTTGAGCAGATTTGGGCTTGATTTCACTTCATTTGAACAGAAACACTATTTCAACATTACTGGACTCAGAAAGCTGTAAACTGACAATCTTGATCATTGAAGTCCTAACATTAGTTTTTGTGAATATAACTTCTAACACATTAAAAACTGTCTTACAGCATTGCAGAAAACATTGTACTTCATAAGGCATAAGCATCTATCAGTTTGGCAAGATTTGCACTGAATACTGAATGAAACAGCTTTCTCTAATAGAGAGACAAGCTTTTGAGCAGATTTGGGCTAGATTTCACTTCATTTGAACAGAAGTACTATTTCAGCATTACTGGACTCAGAAAGCTGTAAACTGACAATCTTGATCATTGAAGTCCTAACATTAGTTTTTGTGCATATAACTTCTAACACATTAAAAACTGTCTTACAGCATTGCAGAAAACATTGTACTTCATAAGGCATAAGCATCTATCAGTTTGGCAAGATTTGCACTGAATACTGAATGAAACAGCTTTCTCTAATAGAGAGACACGCTTTTGAGCAGATTTGGGCTAGATTTCACTTCATTTGAACAGAAGTACTATTTCAGCATTACTGGACTCAGAAAGCTGTAAACTGACAATCTTGATCATTGAAGTCCTAACATTAGTTTTTGTGCATATAACTTCTAACACATTAAAAACTGTCTTACAGCATTGCAGAAAACATTGTATTTCATATGGCATAAGCATCTATCAGTTTGGCAAGATTTGCACTGAATACTGAATGAAACAGCTTTCTCTAATAGAGAGACAAGCTTTTGAGCAGATTTGGGCTAGATTTCACTTCATTTGAACAGAAGTACTATTTCAGCATTACTGGACTCAGAAAGCTGTGAACTGACAATCTTGATCATTGAAGTCCTAACATAAGTTTTTGTGCATATAACTTCTAACACATTAAAAACTGTCTTACAGCATTGCAGAAAACATTGTGTTTCATATGGCATAAGCATCTATCAGTTTGGCAAGATTTGCACTGAATACTGAATGAAACAGCTTTCTCTATTAGAGAGACAAGCTTTTGAGCAGATTTGGGCTAGATTTCACTTCATTTGAACAGAAGTACTATTTCAGCATTACTGGACTCAGAAAGCTGTAAACTGACAATCTTGATCATTGAAGTCCTAACATTAGTTTTTGTGTATATAACTTCTAACACATTAAAAACTGTTTTACAGCATTGCAGAAAACATTGTACTTCATAAGGCATAAGCATCTGTCAGTTTGGCAAGATTTGCACTGAATACTGAATGAAACAGCTTTCTCTAATAGAGAGACAAGCTTTTGAGCAGATTTGGGCTAGATTTCACTTCATTTGAACAGAAGTACTGTTTCAGCATTACTGGACTCAGAAAGCTGTAAACTGACAATCTTGATCATTGAAGTCCTAACATTAGTTTTTGTGTATATAACTTCTAACACATTAAAAACTGTTTTACAGCATTGCAGAAAACATTGTACTTCATAAGGCATAAGCATCTATCAGTTTGGCAAGATTTGCACTGAATACTGAATGAAACAGCTTTCTCTAATAGAGAGACAAGCTTTTGAGCAGATTTGGGCTAGATTTCACTTCATTTGAACAGAAGTACTATTTCAGCATTACTGGACTCAGAAAGCTGTAAACTGACAATCTTGATCACTGAAGTCCTAACATTAGTTTTTGTGTATATAACTTCTAACACATTAAAAACTGTTTTACAGCATTGCAGAAAACATTGTACTTCATAAGGCATAAGCATCTATCAGTTTGGCAAGATTTGCACTGAATACTGAATGAAACAGCTTTCTCTAATAGAGAGACAAGCTTTTGAGCAGATTTGGGCTAGATTTCACTTCATTTGAACAGAAGTACTATTTCAGCATTACTGGACTCAAAAGCTGTAAACTGACAATCTTGATCATTGAAGTCCTAACATTAGTTTTTGTGCATATAACTTCTAACACATTAAAAACTGTCTTACAGCATTGCAGAAAACATTGTACTTCATAAGGCATAAGCATCTATCAGTTTGGCAAGATTTGCACTGAATACTGAATGAAACAGCTTTCTCTATTGGAGAGACAAGCTTTTGAGCAGATTTGGGCTTGATTTCACTTCATTTGAACAGAAACACTATTTCAACATTACTGGACTCAGAAAGCTGTAAACTGACAATCTTGATCATTGAAGTCCTAACATTAGTTTTTGTGTATATAACTTCTAACACATTAAAAACTGTTTTACAGCATTGCAGAAAACATTGTACTTCATAAGGCATAAGCATCTATCAGTTTGGCAAGATTTGCACTGAATACTGAATGAAACAGCTTTCTCTATTGGAGAGACAAGCTTTTGAGCAGATTTGGGCTTGATTTCACTTCATTTGAACAGAAGTACTATTTCAGCATTACTGGACTCAGAAAGCTGTAAACTGACAATCTTGATCATTGAAGTCCTAACATTAGTTTTTGTGTATATAACTTCTAACACATTAAAAACTGTTTTACAGCATTGCAGAAAACATTGTACTTCATAAGGCATAAGCATCTGTCAGTTTGGCAAGATTTGCACTGAATACTGAATGAAACAGCTTTCTCTAATAGAGAGACAAGCTTTTGAGCAGATTTGGGCTAGATTTCACTTCATTTGAACAGAAGTACTGTTTCAGCATTACTGGACTCAGAAAGCTGTAAACTGACAATCTTGATCATTGAAGTCCTAACATTAGTTTTTGTGTATATAACTTCTAACACATTAAAAACTGTTTTACAGCATTGCAGAAAACATTGTACTTCATAAGGCATAAGCATCTATCAGTTTGGCAAGATTTGCACTGAATACTGAATGAAACAGCTTTCTCTAATAGAGAGACAAGCTTTTGAGCAGATTTGGGCTAGATTTCACTTCATTTGAACAGAAGTACTATTTCAGCATTACTGGACTCAGAAAGCTGTAAACTGACAATCTTGAACACTGAAGTCCTAACATTAGTTTTTGTGTATATAACTTCTAACACATTAAAAACTGTTTTACAGCATTGCAGAAAACATTGTACTTCATAAGGCATAAGCATCTATCAGTTTGGCAAGATTTGCACTGAATACTGAATGAAACAGCTTTCTCTAATAGAGAGACAAGCTTTTGAGCAGATTTGGGCTAGATTTCACTTCATTTGAACAGAAGTACTATTTCAGCATTACTGGACTCAGAAAGCTGTAAACTGACAATCTTGATCATTGAAGTCCTAACATTAGTTTTTGTGCATATAACTTCTAACACATTAAAAACTGTCTTACAGCATTGCAGAAAACATTGTACTTCATAAGGCATAAGCATCTATCAGTTTGGCAAGATTTGCACTGAATAATGAATGAAAAAGCTTTCTCTAATAGAGAGACAAGCTTTTGAGCAGATTTGGGCTTGATTTCACTTCATTTGAACAGAAACACTATTTCAACATTACTGGACTCAGAAAGCTGTAAACTGACAATCTCGATCATTGAAGTCCTAACATTAGTTTTTGTGAATATAACTTCTAACACATTAAAAACTGTTTTACAGCATTGCAGAAAACATTGTACTTCATAAGGCATAAGCATCTATCAGTTTGGCAAGATTTGCACTGAATACTGAATGAAACAGCTTTCTCTAATAGAGAGACAAGCTTTTGAGCAGATTTGGGCTAGATTTCACTTCATTTGAACAGAAGTACTGTTTCAGCATTACTGGACTCAGAAAGCTGTAAACTGACAATCTTGATCATTGAAGTCCTAACATTAGTTTTTGTGTATATAACTTCTAACACATTAAAAACTGTTTTACAGCATTGCAGAAAACATTGTACTTCATAAGGCATAAGCATCTATCAGTTTGGCAAGATTTGCACTGAATACTGAATGAAACAGCTTTCTCTAATAGAGAGACAAGCTTTTGAGCAGATTTGGGCTAGATTTCACTTCATTTGAACAGAAGTACTATTTCAGCATTACTGGACTCAGAAAGCTGTAAACTGACAATCTTGATCATTGAAGTCCTAACATTAGTTTTTGTGTATATAACTTCTAACACATTAAAAACTGTTTTACAGCATTGCAGAAAACATTGTACTTCATAAGGCATAAGCATCTATCAGTTTGGCAAGATTTGCACTGAATACTGAATGAAACAGCTTTCTCTATTAGAGAGACAAGCTTTTGAGCAGATTTGGGCTTGATTTCACTTCATTTGAACAGAAACACTATTTCAACATTACTGGACTCAGAAAGCTGTAAACTGACAATCTTGATCATTGAAGTCCTAACATTAGTTTTTGTGAATATAACTTCTAACAAATTAAAAACTGTCTTACAGCATTGCAGAAAACATTGTACTTCATAAGGCATAAGCATCTATCAGTTTGGCAAGATTTGCACTGAATACTGAATGAAACAGCTTTCTCTAATAGAGAGACAAGCTTTTGAGCAGATTTGGGCTAGATTTCACTTCATTTGAACAGAAGTACTATTTCAGCATTACTGGACTCAGAAAGCTGTAAACTGACAATCTTGATCATTGAAGTCCTAACATTAGTTTTTGTGCATATAACTTCTAACAAATTAAAAACTGTCTTACAGCATTGCAGAAAACATTGTACTTCATAAGGCATAAGCATCTATCAGTTTGGCAAGATTTGCACTGAATACTGAATGAAACAGCTTTCTCTAATAGAGAGACAAGCTTTTGAGCAGATTTGGGCTAGATTTCACTTCATTTGAACAGAAGTACTATTTCAGCATTACTGGACTCAGAAAGCTGTAAACTGACAATCTTGATCATTGAAGTCCTAACATTAGTTTTTGTGCATATAACTTCTAACACATTAAAAACTGTCTTACAGCATTGCAGAAAACATTGTACTTCATAAGGCATAAGCATCTATCAGTTTGGCAAGATTTGCACTGAATAATGAATGAAAAAGCTTTCTCTAATAGAGAGACAAGCTTTTGAGCAGATTTGGGCTAGATTTCACTTCATTTGAACAGAAACACTATTTCAACATTACTGGACTCAGAAAGCTGTAAACTGACAATCTCGATCATTGAAGTCCTAACATTAGTTTTTGTGAATATAACTTCTAACACATTAAAAACTGTCTTACAGCATTGCAGAAAACATTGTACTTCATAAGGCATAAGCATCTATCAGTTTGGCAAGATTTGCACTGAATACTGAATGAAACAGCTTTCTCTATTGGAGAGACAAGCTGTTGAGCAGATTTGGGCTTGATTTCACTTCATTTGAACAGAAACACTATTTCAACATTACTGGACTCAGAAAGCTGTAAACTGACAATCTTGATCATTGAAGTCCTAACATTAGTTTTTGTGTATATAACTTCTAACACATTAAAAACTGTTTTACAGCATTGCAGAAAACATTGTACTTCATAAGGCATAAGCATCTATCAGTTTGGCAAGATTTGCACTGAATACTGAATGAAACAGCTTTCTCTAATAGAGAGACAAGCTTTTGAGCAGATTTGGGCTAGATTTCACTTCATTTGAACAGAAGTACTATTTCAGCATTACTGGACTCAGAAAGCTGTAAACTGACAATCTTGATCATTGAAGTCCTAACATTAGTTTTTGTGCATATAACTTCTAACACATTAAAAACTGTCTTACAGCATTGCAGAAAACATTGTACTTCATAAGGCATAAGCATCTATCAGTTTGGCAAGATTTGCACTGAATACTGAATGAAACAGCTTTCTCTAATAGAGAGACACGCTTTTGAGCAGATTTGGGCTAGATTTCACTTCATTTGAACAGAAGTACTATTTCAGCATTACTGGACTCAGAAAGCTGTAAACTGACAATCTTGATCATTGAAGTCCTAACATTAGTTTTTGTGCATATAACTTCTAACACATTAAAAACTGTCTTACAGCATTGCAGAAAACATTGTATTTCATATGGCATAAGCATCTATCAGTTTGGCAAGATTTGCACTGAATACTGAATGAAACAGCTTTCTCTATTAGAGAGACAAGCTTTTGAGCAGATTTGGGCTTGATTTCACTTCATTTGAACAGAAACACTATTTCAACATTACTGGACTCAGAAAGCTGTAAACTGACAATCTTGATCACTGAAGTCCTAACATTAGTTTTTGTGTATATAACTTCTAACACATTAAAAACTGTTTTACAGCATTGCAGAAAACATTGTACTTCATAAGGCATAAGCATCTATCAGTTTGGCAAGATTTGCACTGAATACTGAATGAAACAGCTTTCTCTAATAGAGAGACAAGCTTTTGAGCAGATTTGGGCTAGATTTCACTTCATTTGAACAGAAGTACTATTTCAGCATTACTGGACTCAGAAAGCTGTAAACTGACAATCTTGATCATTGAAGTCCTAACATTAGTTTTTGTGCATATAACTTCTAACACATTAAAAACTGTCTTACAGCATTGCAGAAAACATTGTACTTCGTAAGGCATAAGCATCTATCAGTTTGGCAAGATTTGCACTGAATAATGAATGAAAAAGCTTTCTCTAATAGAGAGACAAGCTTTTGAGCAGATTTGGGCTTGATTTCACTTCATTTGAACAGAAACACTATTTCAACATTACTGGACTCAGAAAGCTGTAAACTGACAATCTCGATCATTGAAGTCCTAACATTAGTTTTTGTGAATATAACTTCTAACACATTAAAAACTGTCTTACAGCATTGCAGAAAACATTGTACTTCATAAGGCATAAGCATCTATCAGTTTGGCAAGATTTGCACTGAATACTGAATGAAACAGCTTTCTCTATTGGAGAGACAAGCTTTTGAGCAGATTTGGGCTTGATTTCACTTCATTTGAACAGAAACACTATTTCAACATTACTGGACTCAGAAAGCTGTAAACTGACAATCTTGATCATTGAAGTCCTAACATTAGTTTTTGTGTATATAACTTCTAACACATTAAAAACTGTCTTACAGCATTGCAGAAAACATTGTACTTCATAAGGCATAAGCATCTATCAGTTTGGCAAGATTTGCACTGAATACTGAATGAAACAGCTTTCTCTAATAGAGAGACAAGCTTTTGAGCAGATTTGGGCTAGATTTCACTTCATTTGAACAGAAGTACTATTTCAGCATTACTGGACTCAGAAAGCTGTAAACTGACAATCTTGATCATTGAAGTCCTAACATTAGTTTTTGTGCATATAACTTCTAACACATTAAAAACTGTCTTACAGCATTGCAGAAAACATTGTACTTCATAAGGCATAAGCA
Organism: Carassius gibelio; assembly: GCF_023724105.1. Classification (NCBI taxonomy): domain Eukaryota; kingdom Metazoa; phylum Chordata; class Actinopteri; order Cypriniformes; family Cyprinidae; genus Carassius; species Carassius gibelio. The sequence goes on from NC_068405.1 coordinate 687,728, forward strand.
TCTATCAGTTTGGCAAGATTTGCACTGAATACTGAATGAAACAGCTTTCTCTAATAGAGAGACACGCTTTTGAGCAGATTTGGGCTAGATTTCACTTCATTTGAACAGAAGTACTATTTCAGCATTACTGGACTCAGAAAGCTGTAAACTGACAATCTTGATCACTGAAGTCCTAACATTAGTTTTTGTGTATATAACTTCTAACACATTAAAAACTGTTTTACAGCATTGCAGAAAACATTGTACTTCATAAGGCATAAGCATCTATCAGTTTGGCAAGATTTGCACTGAATACTGAATGAAACAGCTTTCTCTAATAGAGAGACAAGCTTTTGAGCAGATTTGGGCTAGATTTCACTTCATTTGAACAGAAGTACTATTTCAGCATTACTGGACTCAGAAAGCTGTAAACTGACAATCTTGATCATTGAAGTCCTAACATTAGTTTTTGTGCATATAACTTCTAACACATTAAAAACTGTCTTACAGCATTGCAGAAAACATTGTACTTCATAAGGCATAAGCATCTATCAGTTTGGCAAGATTTGCACTGAATACTGAATGAAATAGCTTTCTCTATTAGAGAGACAAGCTTTTGAGCAGATTTGGGCTAGATTTCACTTCATTTGAACAGAAGTACTGTTTCAGCATTACTGGACTCAGAAAGCTGTAAACTGACAATCTTGATCATTGAAGTCCTAACATTAGTTTTTGTGTATATAACTTCTAACACATTAAAAACTGTTTTACAGCATTGCAGAAAACATTGTACTTCATAAGGCATAAGCATCTATCAGTTTGGCAAGATTTGCACTGAATACTGAATGAAACAGCTTTCTCTAATAGAGAGACAAGCTTTTGAGCAGATTTGGGCTAGATTTCACTTCATTTGAACAGAAGTACTATTTCAGCATTACTGGACTCATAAAGCTGTAAACTGACAATCTTGATCATTGAAGTCCTAACATTAGTTTTTGTGTATATAACTTCTAACACATTAAAAACTGTTTTACAGCATTGCAGAAAACATTGTACTTCATAAGGCATAAGCATCTATCAGTTTGGCAAGATTTGCACTGAATACTGAATGAAACAGCTTTCTCTATTAGAGAGACAAGCTTTTGAGCAGATTTGGGCTTGATTTCACTTCATTTGAACAGAAACACTATTTCAACATTACTGGACTCAGAAAGCTGTAAACTGACAATCTTGATCATTGAAGTCCTAACATTAGTTTTTGTGAATATAACTTCTAACAAATTAAAAACTGTCTTACAGCATTGCAGAAAACATTGTACTTCATAAGGCATAAGCATCTATCAGTTTGGCAAGATTTGCACTGAATACTGAATGAAACAGCTTTCTCTAATAGAGAGACAAGCTTTTGAGCAGATTTGGGCTAGATTTCACTTCATTTGAACAGAAGTACTATTTCAGCATTACTGGACTCAGAAAGCTGTAAACTGACAATCTTGATCATTGAAGTCCTAACATTAGTTTTTGTGCATATAACTTCTAACAAATTAAAAACTGTCTTACAGCATTGCAGAAAACATTGTACTTCATAAGGCATAAGCATCTATCAGTTTGGCAAGATTTGCACTGAATACTGAATGAAACAGCTTTCTCTAATAGAGAGACAAGCTTTTGAGCAGATTTGGGCTAGATTTCACTTCATTTGAACAGAAGTACTATTTCAGCATTACTGGACTCAGAAAGCTGTAAACTGACAATCTTGATCATTGAAGTCCTAACATTAGTTTTTGTGCATATAACTTCTAACACATTAAAAACTGTCTTACAGCATTGCAGAAAACATTGTACTTCATAAGGCATAAGCATCTATCAGTTTGGCAAGATTTGCACTGAATAATGAATGAAAAAGCTTTCTCTAATAGAGAGACAAGCTTTTGAGCAGATTTGGGCTAGATTTCACTTCATTTGAACAGAAACACTATTTCAACATTACTGGACTCAGAAAGCTGTAAACTGACAATCTCGATCATTGAAGTCCTAACATTAGTTTTTGTGAATATAACTTCTAACACATTAAAAACTGTCTTACAGCATTGCAGAAAACATTGTACTTCATAAGGCATAAGCATCTATCAGTTTGGCAAGATTTGCACTGAATACTGAATGAAACAGCTTTCTCTATTGGAGAGACAAGCTGTTGAGCAGATTTGGGCTTGATTTCACTTCATTTGAACAGAAACACTATTTCAACATTACTGGACTCAGAAAGCTGTAAACTGACAATCTTGATCATTGAAGTCCTAACATTAGTTTTTGTGTATATAACTTCTAACACATTAAAAACTGTTTTACAGCATTGCAGAAAACATTGTACTTCATAAGGCATAAGCATCTATCAGTTTGGCAAGATTTGCACTGAATACTGAATGAAACAGCTTTCTCTAATAGAGAGACAAGCTTTTGAGCAGATTTGGGCTAGATTTCACTTCATTTGAACAGAAGTACTATTTCAGCATTACTGGACTCAGAAAGCTGTAAACTGACAATCTTGATCATTGAAGTCCTAACATTAGTTTTTGTGCATATAACTTCTAACACATTAAAAACTGTCTTACAGCATTGCAGAAAACATTGTACTTCATAAGGCATAAGCATCTATCAGTTTGGCAAGATTTGCACTGAATACTGAATGAAACAGCTTTCTCTAATAGAGAGACACGCTTTTGAGCAGATTTGGGCTAGATTTCACTTCATTTGAACAGAAGTACTATTTCAGCATTACTGGACTCAGAAAGCTGTAAACTGACAATCTTGATCATTGAAGTCCTAACATTAGTTTTTGTGCATATAACTTCTAACACATTAAAAACTGTCTTACAGCATTGCAGAAAACATTGTATTTCATATGGCATAAGCATCTATCAGTTTGGCAAGATTTGCACTGAATACTGAATGAAACAGCTTTCTCTATTAGAGAGACAAGCTTTTGAGCAGATTTGGGCTTGATTTCACTTCATTTGAACAGAAACACTATTTCAACATTTCTGGACTCAGAAAGCTGTAAACTGACAATCTTGATCATTGAAGTCCTAACATTAGTTTTTGTGTATATAACTTCTAACACATTAAAAACTGTTTTACAGCATTGCAGAAAACATTGTACTTCATAAGGCATAAGCATCTATCAGTTTGGCAAGATTTGCACTGAATACTGAATGAAACAGCTTTCTCTAATAGAGAGACAAGCTTTTGAGCAGATTTGGGCTAGATTTCACTTCATTTGAACAGAAGTACTGTTTCAGCATTACTGGACTCAGAAAGCTGTAAACTGACAATCTTGATCATTGAAGTCCTAACATTAGTTTTTGTGTATATAACTTCTAACACATTAAAAACTGTTTTACAGCATTGCAGAAAACATTGTACTTCATAAGGCATAAGAATCTATCAGTTTGGCAAGATTTGCACTGAATACTGAATGAAACAGCTTTCTCTAATAGAGAGACAAGCTTTTGAGCAGATTTGGGCTAGATTTCACTTCATTTGAACAGAAGTACTATTTCAGCATTACTGGACTCAGAAAGCTGTGAACTGACAATCTTGATCATTGAAGTCCTAACATAAGTTTTTGTGCATATAACTTCTAACACATTAAAAACTGTCTTACAGCATTGCAGAAAACATTGTTTTTCATATGGCATAAGCATCTATCAGTTTGGCAAGATTTGCACTGAATACTGAATGAAACAGCTTTCTCTATTGGAGAGACAAGCTTTTGAGCAGATTTGGGCTTGATTTCACTTCATTTGAACAGAAACACTATTTCAACATTACTGGACTCAGAAAGCTGTAAACTGACAATCTTGATCACTGAAGTCCTAACATTAGTTTTTGTGTATATAACTTCTAACACATTAAAAACTGTTTTACAGCATTGCAGAAAACATTGTACTTCATAAGGCATAAGCATCTATCAGTTTGGCAAGATTTGCACTGAATACTGAATGAAACAGCTTTCTCTAATAGAGAGACAAGCTTTTGAGCAGATTTGGGCTAGATTTCACTTCATTTGAACAGAAGTACTATTTCAGCATTACTGGACTCAGAAAGCTGTAAACTGACAATCTTGATCATTGAAGTCCTAACATTAGTTTTTGTGCATATAACTTCTAACACATTAAAAACTGTCTTACAGCATTGCAGAAAACATTGTACTTCATAAGGCATAAGCATCTATCAGTTTGGCAAGATTTGCACTGAATAATGAATGAAACAGCTTTCTCTAATAGAGAGACAAGCTTTTGAGCAGATTTGGGCTTGATTTCACTTCATTTGAACAGAAACACTATTTCAACATTACTGGACTCAGAAAGCTGTGAACTGACAATCTCGATCATTGAAGTCCTAACATAAGTTTTTGTGCATATAACTTCTAACACATTAAAAACTGTCTTACAGCATTGCAGAAAACATTGTGTTTCATATGGCATAAGCATCTATCAGTTTAGCAAGATTTGCACTGAATACTGAATGAAACAGCTTTCTCTATTGGAGAGACAAGCTTTTGAGCAGATTTGGGCTTGATTTCACTTCATTTGAACAGAAACACTATTTCAACATTACTGGACTCAGAAAGCTGTAAACTGACAATCTTGATCACTGAAGTCCTAACATTAGTTTTTGTGTATATAACTTCTAACACATTAAAAACTGTTTTACAGCATTGCAGAAAACATTGTACTTCATAAGGCATAAGCATCTATCAGTTTGGCAAGATTTGCACTGAATACTGAATGAAACAGCTTTCTCTAATAGAGAGACAAGCTTTTGAGCAGATTTGGGCTAGATTTCACTTCATTTGAACAGAAGTACTATTTCAGCATTACTGGACTCAGAAAGCTGTAAACTGACAATCTTGATCATTGAAGTCCTAACATTAGTTTTTGTGCATATAACTTCTAACACATTAAAAACTGTCTTACAGCATTGCAGAAAACATTGTACTTCATAAGGCATAAGCATCTATCAGTTTGGCAAGATTTGCACTGAATAATGAATGAAAAAGCTTTCTCTAATAGAGAGACAAGCTTTTGAGCAGATTTGGGCTTGATTTCACTTCATTTGAACAGAAACACTATTTCAACATTACTGGACTCAGAAAGCTGTAAACTGACAATCTCGATCATTGAAGTCCTAACATTAGTTTTTGTGTATATAACTTCTAACACATTAAAAACTGTTTTACAGCATTGCAGAAAACATTGTACTTCATAAGGCATAAGCATCTATCAGTTTGGCAAGATTTGCACTGAATACTGAATGAAACAGCTTTCTCTAATAGAGAGACAAGCTTTTGAGCAGATTTGGGCTAGATTTCACTTCATTTGAACAGAAGTACTATTTCAGCATTACTGGACTCAGAAAGCTGTAAACTGACAATCTTGATCATTGAAGTCCTAACATTAGTTTTTGTGCATATAACTTCTAACACATTAAAAACTGTCTTACAGCATTGCAGAAAACATTGTACTTCATAAGGCATAAGCATCTATCAGTTTGGCAAGATTTGCACTGAATACTGAATGAAATAGCTTTCTCTATTAGAGAGACAAGCTTTTGAGCAGATTTGGGCTAGATTTCACTTCATTTGAACAGAAGTACTGTTTCAGCATTACTGGACTCAGAAAGCTGTAAACTGACAATCTTGATCATTGAAGTCCTAACATTAGTTTTTGTGTATATAACTTCTAACACATTAAAAACTGTTTTACAGCATTGCAGAAAACATTGTACTTCATAAGGCATAAGCATCTATCAGTTTGGCAAGATTTGCACTGAATACTGAATGAAACAGCTTTCTCTAATAGAGAGACAAGCTTTTGAGCAGATTTGGGCTAGATTTCACTTCATTTGAACAGAAGTACTATTTCAGCATTACTGGACTCATAAAGCTGTAAACTGACAATCTTGATCATTGAAGTCCTAACATTAGTTTTTGTGTATATAACTTCTAACACATTAAAAACTGTTTTACAGCATTGCAGAAAACATTGTACTTCATAAGGCATAAGCATCTATCAGTTTGGCAAGATTTGCACTGAATACTGAATGAAACAGCTTTCTCTATTAGAGAGACAAGCTTTTGAGCAGATTTGGGCTTGATTTCACTTCATTTGAACAGAAACACTATTTCAACATTACTGGACTCAGAAAGCTGTAAACTGACAATCTTGATCATTGAAGTCCTAACATTAGTTTTTGTGAATATAACTTCTAACAAATTAAAAACTGTCTTACAGCATTGCAGAAAACATTGTACTTCATAAGGCATAAGCATCTATCAGTTTGGCAAGATTTGCACTGAATACTGAATGAAACAGCTTTCTCTAATAGAGAGACAAGCTTTTGAGCAGATTTGGGCTAGATTTCACTTCATTTGAACAGAAGTACTATTTCAGCATTACTGGACTCAGAAAGCTGTAAACTGACAATCTTGATCATTGAAGTCCTAACATTAGTTTTTGTGCATATAACTTCTAACAAATTAAAAACTGTCTTACAGCATTGCAGAAAACATTGTACTTCATAAGGCATAAGCATCTATCAGTTTGGCAAGATTTGCACTGAATACTGAATGAAACAGCTTTCTCTAATAGAGAGACAAGCTTTTGAGCAGATTTGGGCTAGATTTCACTTCATTTGAACAGAAGTACTATTTCAGCATTACTGGACTCAGAAAGCTGTAAACTGACAATCTTGATCATTGAAGTCCTAACATTAGTTTTTGTGCATATAACTTCTAACACATTAAAAACTGTCTTACAGCATTGCAGAAAACATTGTACTTCATAAGGCATAAGCATCTATCAGTTTGGCAAGATTTGCACTGAATAATGAATGAAAAAGCTTTCTCTAATAGAGAGACAAGCTTTTGAGCAGATTTGGGCTAGATTTCACTTCATTTGAACAGAAACACTATTTCAACATTACTGGACTCAGAAAGCTGTAAACTGACAATCTCGATCATTGAAGTCCTAACATTAGTTTTTGTGAATATAACTTCTAACACATTAAAAACTGTCTTACAGCATTGCAGAAAACATTGTACTTCATAAGGCATAAGCATCTATCAGTTTGGCAAGATTTGCACTGAATACTGAATGAAACAGCTTTCTCTATTGGAGAGACAAGCTTTTGAGCAGATTTGGGCTTGATTTCACTTCATTTGAACAGAAACACTATTTCAACATTACTGGACTCAGAAAGCTGTAAACTGACAATCTTGATCATTGAAGTCCTAACATTAGTTTTTGTGTATATAACTTCTAACACATTAAAAACTGTTTTACAGCATTGCAGAAAACATTGTACTTCATAAGGCATAAGCATCTATCAGTTTGGCAAGATTTGCACTGAATACTGAATGAAACAGCTTTCTCTAATAGAGAGACAAGCTTTTGAGCAGATTTGGGCTAGATTTCACTTCATTTGAACAGAAGTACTATTTCAGCATTACTGGACTCAGAAAGCTGTAAACTGACAATCTTGATCATTGAAGTCCTAACATTAGTTTTTGTGCATATAACTTCTAACACATTAAAAACTGTCTTACAGCATTGCAGAAAACATTGTACTTCATAAGGCATAAGCATCTATCAGTTTGGCAAGATTTGCACTGAATACTGAATGAAACAGCTTTCTCTAATAGAGAGACACGCTTTTGAGCAGATTTGGGCTAGATTTCACTTCATTTGAACAGAAGTACTATTTCAGCATTACTGGACTCAGAAAGCTGTAAACTGACAATCTTGATCATTGAAGTCCTAACATTAGTTTTTGTGCATATAACTTCTAACACATTAAAAACTGTCTTACAGCATTGCAGAAAACATTGTATTTCATATGGCATAAGCATCTATCAGTTTGGCAAGATTTGCACTGAATACTGAATGAAACAGCTTTCTCTATTAGAGAGACAAGCTTTTGAGCAGATTTGGGCTTGATTTCACTTCATTTGAACAGAAACACTATTTCAACATTTCTGGACTCAGAAAGCTGTAAACTGACAATCTTGATCATTGAAGTCCTAACATTAGTTTTTGTGTATATAACTTCTAACACATTAAAAACTGTTTTACAGCATTGCAGAAAACATTGTACTTCATAAGGCATAAGCATCTATCAGTTTGGCAAGATTTGCACTGAATACTGAATGAAACAGCTTTCTCTAATAGAGAGACAAGCTTTTGAGCAGATTTGGGCTAGATTTCACTTCATTTGAACAGAAGTACTGTTTCAGCATTACTGGACTCAGAAAGCTGTAAACTGACAATCTTGATCATTGAAGTCCTAACATTAGTTTTTGTGTATATAACTTCTAACACATTAAAAACTGTTTTACAGCATTGCAGAAAACATTGTACTTCATAAGGCATAAGAATCTATCAGTTTGGCAAGATTTGCACTGAATACTGAATGAAACAGCTTTCTCTAATAGAGAGACAAGCTTTTGAGCAGATTTGGGCTAGATTTCACTTCATTTGAACAGAAGTACTATTTCAGCATTACTGGACTCAGAAAGCTGTGAACTGACAATCTTGATCATTGAAGTCCTAACATAAGTTTTTGTGCATATAACTTCTAACACATTAAAAACTGTCTTACAGCATTGCAGAAAACATTGTGTTTCATATGGCATAAGCATCTATCAGTTTGGCAAGATTTGCACTGAATACTGAATGAAACAGCTTTCTCTATTGGAGAGACAAGCTTTTGAGCAGATTTGGGCTTGATTTCACTTCATTTGAACAGAAACACTATTTCAACATTACTGGACTCAGAAAGCTGTAAACTGACAATCTTGATCACTGAAGTCCTAACATTAGTTTTTGTGTATATAACTTCTAACACATTAAAAACTGTTTTACAGCATTGCAGAAAACATTGTACTTCATAAGGCATAAGCATCTATCAGTTTGGCAAGATTTGCACTGAATACTGAATGAAACAGCTTTCTCTAATAGAGAGACAAGCTTTTGAGCAGATTTGGGCTAGATTTCACTTCATTTGAACAGAAGTACTATTTCAGCATTACTGGACTCAGAAAGCTGTAAACTGACAATCTTGATCATTGAAGTCCTAACATTAGTTTTTGTGCATATAACTTCTAACACATTAAAAACTGTCTTACAGCATTGCAGAAAACATTGTACTTCATAAGGCATAAGCATCTATCAGTTTGGCAAGATTTGCACTGAATAATGAATGAAACAGCTTTCTCTAATAGAGAGACAAGCTTTTGAGCAGATTTGGGCTTGATTTCACTTCATTTGAACAGAAACACTATTTCAACATTACTGGACTCAGAAAGCTGTGAACTGACAATCTCGATCATTGAAGTCCTAACATAAGTTTTTGTGCATATAACTTCTAACACATTAAAAACTGTCTTACAGCATTGCAGAAAACATTGTGTTTCATATGGCATAAGCATCTATCAGTTTGGCAAGATTTGCACTGAATACTGAATGAAACAGCTTTCTCTATTGGAGAGACAAGCTTTTGAGCAGATTTGGGCTTGATTTCACTTCATTTGAACAGAAACACTATTTCAACATTACTGGACTCAGAAAGCTGTAAACTGACAATCTTGATCACTGAAGTCCTAACATTAGTTTTTGTGTATATAACTTCTAACACATTAAAAACTGTTTTACAGCATTGCAGAAAACATTGTACTTCATAAGGCATAAGCATCTATCAGTTTGGCAAGATTTGCACTGAATACTGAATGAAACAGCTTTCTCTAATAGAGAGACAAGCTTTTGAGCAGATTTGGGCTAGATTTCACTTCATTTGAACAGAAGTACTATTTCAGCATTACTGGACTCAGAAAGCTGTAAACTGACAATCTTGATCATTGAAGTCCTAACATTAGTTTTTGTGCATATAACTTCTAACACATTAAAAACTGTCTTACAGCATTGCAGAAAACATTGTACTTCATAAGGCATAAGCATCTATCAGTTTGGCAAGATTTGCACTGAATAATGAATGAAAAAGCTTTCTCTAATAGAGAGACAAGCTTTTGAGCAGATTTGGGCTTGATTTCACTTCATTTGAACAGAAACACTATTTCAACATTACTGGACTCAGAAAGCTGTAAACTGACAATCTCGATCATTGAAGTCCTAACATTAGTTTTTGTGAATATAACTTCTAACACATTAAAAACTGTCTTACAGCATTGCAGAAAACATTGTACTTCATAAGGCATAAGCATCTATCAGTTTGGCAAGATTTGCACTGAATACTGAATGAAACAGCTTTCTCTATTGGAGAGACAAGCTTTTGAGCAGATTTGGGCTTGATTTCACTTCATTTGAACAGAAACACTATTTCAACATTACTGGACTCAGAAAGCTGTAAACTGACAATCTTGATCATTGAAGTCCTAACATTAGTTTTTGTGTATATAACTTCTAACACATTAAAAACTGTTTTACAGCATTGCAGAAAACATTGTACTTCATAAGGCATAAGCATCTATCAGTTTGGCAAGATTTGCACTGAATACTGAATGAAACAGCTTTCTCTAATAGAGAGACAAGCTTTTGAGCAGATTTGGGCTAGATTTCACTTCATTTGAACAGAAGTACTATTTCAGCATTACTGGACTCAGAAAGCTGTAAACTGACAATCTTGATCATTGAAGTCCTAACATTAGTTTTTGTGCATATAACTTCTAACACATTAAAAACTGTCTTACAGCATTGCAGAAAACATTGTACTTCATAAGGCATAAGCATCTATCAGTTTGGCAAGATTTGCACTGAATAATGAATGAAAAAGCTTTCTCTAATAGAGAGACAAGCTTTTGAGCAGATTTGGGCTTGATTTCACTTCATTTGAACAGAAACACTATTTCAACATTACTGGACTCAGAAAGCTGTGAACTGACAATCTTGATCATTGAAGTCCTAACATAAGTTTTTGTGCATATAACTTCTAACACATTAAAAACTGTCTTACAGCATTGCAGAAAACATTGTGTTTCATATGGCATAAGCATCTATCAGTTTGGCAAGATTTGCACTGAATACTGAATGAAACAGCTTTCTCTATTGGAGAGACAAGCTTTTGAGCAGATTTGGGCTAGATTTCACTTCATTTGAACAGAAACACTATTTCAACATTACTGGACTCAGAAAGCTGTAAACTGACAATCTTGATCACTGAAGTCCTAACATTAGTTTTTGTGTATATAACTTCTAACACATTAAAAACTGTCTTACAGCATTGCAGAAAACATTGTACTTCATAAGGCATAAGCATCTATCAGTTTGGCAAGATTTGCACTGAATACTGAATGAAACAGCTTTCTCTATTGGAGAGACAAGCTTTTGAGCAGATTTGGGCTTGATTTCACTTCATTTGAACAGAAACACTATGTCAACATTACTGGACTCAGAAAGCTGTAAACTGACAATCTTGATCATTGAAGTCCTAACATTAGTTTTTGTGTATATAACTTCTAACACATTAAAAACTGTTTTACAGCATTGCAGAAAACATTGTACTTCATAAGGCATAAGCATCTATCAGTTTGGCAAGATTTGCACTGAATACTGAATGAAACAGCTTTCTCTAATAGAGAGACAAGCTTTTGAGCAGATTTGGGCTAGATTTCACTTCATTTGAACAGAAGTACTATTTCAGCATTACTGGACTCAGAAAGCTGTAAACTGACAATCTTGATCATTGAAGTCCTAACATTAGTTTTTGTGCATATAACTTCTAACACATTAAAAACTGTCTTACAGCATTGCAGAAAACATTGTACTTCATAAGGCATAAGCATCTATCAGTTTGGCAAGATTTGCACTGAATACTGAATGAAACAGCTTTCTCTAATAGAGAGACACGCTTTTGAGCAGATTTGGGCTAGATTTCACTTCATTTGAACAGAAGTACTATTTCAGCATTACTGGACTCAGAAAGCTGTAAACTGACAATCTTGATCATTGAAGTCCTAACATTAGTTTTTGTGCATATAACTTCTAACACATTAAAAACTGTCTTACAGCATTGCAGAAAACATTGTACTTCATAAGGCATAAGCATCTATCAGTTTGGCAAGATTTGCACTGAATACTGAATGAAACAGCTTTCTCTAATAGAGAGACACGCTTTTGAGCAGATTTGGGCTAGATTTCACTTCATTTGAACAGAAGTAGTATTTCAGCATTACTGGACTCAGAAAGCTGTAAACTGACAATCTTGATCACTGAAGTCCTAACATTAGTTTTTGTGTATATAACTTCTAACACATTAAAAACTGTTTTACAGCATTGCAGAAAACATTGTACTTCATAAGGCATAAGCATCTATCAGTTTGGCAAGATTTGCACTGAATACTGAATGAAACAGCTTTCTCTAATAGAGAGACAAGCTTTTGAGCAGATTTGGGCTAGATTTCACTTCATTTGAACAGAAGTACTATTTCAGCATTACTGGACTCAGAAAGCTGTAAACTGACAATCTTGATCATTGAAGTCCTAACATTAGTTTTTGTGCATATAACTTCTAACACATTAAAAACTGTCTTACAGCATTGCAGAAAACATTGTACTTCATAAGGCATAAGCATCTATCAGTTTGGCAAGATTTGCACTGAATAATGAATGAAAAAGCTTTCTCTAATAGAGAGACAATCTTTTGAGCAGATTTGGGCTTGATTTCACTTCATTTGAACAGAAACACTATTTCAACATTACTGGACTCAGAAAGCTGTAAACTGACAATCTCGATCATTGAAGTCCTAACATTAGTTTTTGTGAATATAACTTCTAACAAATTAAAAACTGTCTTACAGTATTGCAGAAAACATTGTACTTCATAAGGCATAAGCATCTATCAGTTTGGCAAGATTTGCACTGAATACTGAATGAAACAGCTTTCTCTATTGGAGAGACAAGCTTTTGAGCAGATTTGGGCTTGATTTCACTTCATTTGAACAGAAACACTATTTCAACATTACTGGACTCAGAAAGCTGTAAACTGACAATCTTGATCATTGAAGTCCTAACATTAGTTTTTGTGTATATAACTTCTAACACATTAAAAACTGTTTTACAGCATTGCAGAAAACATTGTACTTCATAAGGCATAAGCATCTATCAGTTTGGCAAGATTTGCACTGAATACTGAATGAAACAGCTTTCTCTAATAGAGAGACAAGCTTTTGAGCAGATTTGGGCTAGATTTCACTTCATTTGAACAGAAGTACTATTTCAGCATTACTGGACTCAGAAAGCTGTAAACTGACAATCTTGATCATTGAAGTCCTAACATAAGTTTTTGTGCATATAACTTCTAACACATTAAAAACTGTTTTACAGCATTGCAGAAAACATTGTATTTCATAAGGCATAAGCATCTATCAGTTTGGCAAGATTTGCACTGAATACTGAATGAAACAGCTTTCTCTATTAGAGAGACAAGCTTTTGAGCAGATTTGGGCTTGATTTCACTTCATTTGAACAGAAACACTATTTCAACATTTCTGGACTCAGAAAGCTGTAAACTGACAATCTTGATCATTGAGGTCCTAACATACGTTTTTGTGCATATAACTTCTAACACATTAAAAACTGTCTTACAGCATTGCAGAAAACATTGTACTTCATAAGGCATAAGCATCTATCAGTTTGGCAAGATTTGCACTGAATATTGAATGAAATAGCTTTCTCTATTAGAGAGACAAGCTTTTGAGCAGATTTGGGCTAGATTTCACTTCATTTGAACAGAAGTACTGTTTCAGCATTACTGGACTCAGAAAGCTGTAAACTGACAATCTTGATCATTGAAGTCCTAACATTAGTTTTTGTGTATATAACTTCTAACACATTAAAAACTGTTTTACAGCATTGCAGAAAACATTGTACTTCATAAGGCATAAGCATCTATCAGTTTGGCAAGATTTGCACTGAATACTGAATGAAACAGCTTTCTCTAATAGAGAGACAAGCTTTTGAGCAGATTTGGGCTAGATTTCACTTCATTTGAACAGAAGTACTATTTCAGCATTACTGGACTCATAAAGCTGTAAACTGACAATCTTGATCATTGAAGTCCTAACATTAGTTTTTGTGTATATAACTTCTAACACATTAAAAACTGTTTTACAGCATTGCAGAAAACATTGTACTTCATAAGGCATAAGCATCTATCAGTTTGGCAAGATTTGCACTGAATACTGAATGAAACAGCTTTCTCTATTAGAGAGACAAGCTTTTGAGCAGATTTGGGCTTGATTTCACTTCATTTGAACAGAAACACTATTTCAACATTACTGGACTCAGAAAGCTGTAAACTGACAATCTTGATCATTGAAGTCCTAACATTAGTTTTTGTGAATATAACTTCTAACAAATTAAAAACTGTCTTACAGCATTGCAGAAAACATTGTACTTCATAAGGCATAAGCATCTATCAGTTTGGCAAGATTTGCACTGAATACTGAATGAAACAGCTTTCTCTATTGGAGAGACAAGCTTTTGAGCAGATTTGGGCTTGATTTCAATTCATTTGAACAGAAACACTATTTCAACATTACTGGACTCAGAAAGCTGTAAACTGACAATCTTGATCACTGAAGTCCTAACATTAGTTTTTGTGTATATAACTTCTAACACATTAAAAACTGTTTTACAGCATTGCAGAAAACATTGTACTTCATAAGGCATAAGCATCTATCAGTTTGGCAAGATTTGCACTGAATACTGAATGAAACAGCTTTCTCTAATAGAGAGACAAGCTTTTGAGCAGATTTGGGCTAGATTTCACTTCATTTGAACAGAAGTACTATTTCAGCATTACTGGACTCAGAAAGCTGTAAACTGACAATCTTGATCATTGAAGTCCTAACATTAGTTTTTGTGCATATAACTTCTAACACATTAAAAACTGTCTTACAGCATTGCAGAAAACATTGTACTTCATAAGGCATAAGCATCTATCAGTTTGGCAAGATTTGCACTGAATACTGAATGAAACAGCTTTCTCTAATAGAGAGACAAGCTTTTGAGCAGATTTGGGCTAGATTTCACTTCATTTGAACAGAAACACTATTTCAACATTACTGGACTCAGAAAGCTGTAAACTGACAATCTTGATCATTGAAGTCCTAACATTAGTTTTTGTGCATATAACTTCTAACACATTAAAAACTGTCTTACAGCATTGCAGAAAACATTGTATTTCATATGGCATAAGCATCTATCAGTTTGGCAAGATTTGCACTGAATACTGAATGAAACAGCTTTCTCTATTAGAGAGACAAGCTTTTGAGCAGATTTGGGCTTGATTTCACTTCATTTGAACAGAAACACTATTTCAACATTTCTGGACTCAGAAAGCTGTAAACTGACAATCTTGATCATTGAAGTCCTAACATTAGTTTTTGTGTATATAACTTCTAACACATTAAAAACTGTTTTACAGCATTGCAGAAAACATTGTACTTCATAAGGCATAAGCATCTATCAGTTTGGCAAGATTTGCACTGAATACTGAATGAAACAGCTTTCTCTAATAGAGAGACAAGCTTTTGAGCAGATTTGGGCTAGATTTCACTTCATTTGAACAGAAGTACTATTTCAGCATTACTGGACTCAGAAAGCTGTAAACTGACAATCTTGATCATTGAAGTCCTAACATTAGTTTTTGTGTATATAACTTCTAACACATTAAAAACTGTTTTACAGCATTGCAGAAAACATTGTACTTCATAAGGCATAAGAATCTATCAGTTTGGCAAGATTTGCACTGAATACTGAATGAAACAGCTTTCTCTAATAGAGAGACAAGCTTTTGAGCAGATTTGGGCTAGATTTCACTTCATTTGAACAGAAGTACTATTTCAGCATTACTGGACTCAGAAAGCTGTGAACTGACAATCTTGATCATTGAAGTCCTAACATAAGTTTTTGTGCATATAACTTCTAACACATTAAAAACTGTCTTACAGCATTGCAGAAAACATTGTGTTTCATATGGCATAAGCATCTATCAGTTTGGCAAGATTTGCACTGAATACTGAATGAAACAGCTTTCTCTATTGGAGAGACAAGCTTTTGAGCAGATTTGGGCTTGATTTCACTTCATTTGAACAGAAACACTATTTCAACATTACTGGACTCAGAAAGCTGTAAACTGACAATCTTGATCACTGAAGTCCTAACATTAGTTTTTGTGTATATAACTTCTAACACATTAAAAACTGTTTTAC
This sequence comes from Carassius gibelio, assembly GCF_023724105.1. Lineage (NCBI taxonomy): Eukaryota > Metazoa > Chordata > Actinopteri > Cypriniformes > Cyprinidae > Carassius > Carassius gibelio. Next base: position 703,995 of record NC_068405.1, read on the forward strand.
AGCATTGCAGAAAACATTGTACTTCATAAGGCATAAGCATCTATCAGTTTGGCAAGATTTGCACTGAATACTGAATGAAACAGCTTTCTCTAATAGAGAGACAAGTTTTGAGCAGATTTGGGCTAGATTTCACTTCATTTGAACAGAAGTACTATTTCAGCATTACTGGACTCAGAAAGCTGTAAACTGACAATCTTGATCATTGAAGTCCTAACATTAGTTTTTGTGCATATAACTTCTAACACATTAAAAACTGTCTTACAGCATTGCAGAAAACATTGTACTTCATAAGGCATAAGCATCTATCAGTTTGGCAAGATTTGCACTGAATAATGAATGAAACAGCTTTCTCTAATAGAGAGACAAGCTTTTGAGCAGATTTGGGCTTGATTTCACTTCATTTGAACAGAAACACTATTTCAACATTACTGGACTCAGAAAGCTGTGAACTGACAATCTTGATCATTGAAGTCCTAACATAAGTTTTTGTGCATATAACTTCTAACACATTAAAAACTGTCTTACAGCATTGCAGAAAACATTGTGTTTCATATGGCATAAGCATCTATCAGTTTGGCAAGATTTGCACTGAATACTGAATGAAACAGCTTTCTCTATTGGAGAGACAAGCTTTTGAGCAGATTTGGGCTTGATTTCACTTCATTTGAACAGAAACACTATTTCAACATTACTGGACTCAGAAAGCTGTAAACTGACAATCTTGATCACTGAAGTCCTAACATTAGTTTTTGTGTATATAACTTCTAACACATTAAAAACTGTTTTACAGCATTGCAGAAAACATTGTACTTCATAAGGCATAAGCATCTATCAGTTTGGCAAGATTTGCACTGAATACTGAATGAAACAGCTTTCTCTAATAGAGAGACAAGCTTTTGAGCAGATTTGGGCTAGATTTCACTTCATTTGAACAGAAGTACTATTTCAGCATTACTGGACTCAGAAAGCTGTAAACTGACAATCTTGATCATTGAAGTCCTAACATTAGTTTTTGTGCATATAACTTCTAACACATTAAAAACTGTCTTACAGCATTGCAGAAAACATTGTACTTCATAAGGCATAAGCATCTATCAGTTTGGCAAGATTTGCACTGAATAATGAATGAAAAAGCTTTCTCTAATAGAGAGACAAGCTTTTGAGCAGATTTGGGCTTGATTTCACTTCATTTGAACAGAAACACTATTTCAACATTACTGGACTCAGAAAGCTGTAAACTGACAATCTCGATCATTGAAGTCCTAACATTAGTTTTTGTGAATATAACTTCTAACACATTAAAAACTGTCTTACAGCATTGCAGAAAACATTGTACTTCATAAGGCATAAGCATCTATCAGTTTGGCAAGATTTGCACTGAATACTGAATGAAACAGCTTTCTCTATTGGAGAGACAAGCTTTTGAGCAGATTTGGGCTTGATTTCACTTCATTTGAACAGAAACACTATTTCAACATTACTGGACTCAGAAAGCTGTAAACTGACAATCTTGATCATTGAAGTCCTAACATTAGTTTTTGTGTATATAACTTCTAACACTTTAAAAACTGTTTTACAGCATTGCAGAAAACATTGTACTTCATAAGGCATAAGCATCTATCAGTTTGGCAAGATTTGCACTGAATACTGAATGAAACAGCTTTCTCTAATAGAGAGACAAGCTTTTGAGCAGATTTGGGCTAGATTTCACTTCATTTGAACAGAAGTACTATTTCAGCATTACTGGACTCAGAAAGCTGTAAACTGACAATCTTGATCATTGAAGTCCTAACATTAGTTTTTGTGCATATAACTTCTAACACATTAAAAACTGTCTTACAGCATTGCAGAAAACATTGTACTTCATAAGGCATAAGCATCTATCAGTTTGGCAAGATTTGCACTGAATAATGAATGAAAAAGCTTTCTCTAATAGAGAGACAAGCTTTTGAGCAGATTTGGGCTTGATTTCACTTCATTTGAACAGAAACACTATTTCAACATTACTGGACTCAGAAAGCTGTGAACTGACAATCTTGATCATTGAAGTCCTAACATAAGTTTTTGTGCATATAACTTCTAACACATTAAAAACTGTCTTACAGCATTGCAGAAAACATTGTGTTTCATATGGCATAAGCATCTATCAGTTTGGCAAGATTTGCACTGAATACTGAATGAAACAGCTTTCTCTATTGGAGAGACAAGCTTTTGAGCAGATTTGGGCTAGATTTCACTTCATTTGAACAGAAACACTATTTCAACATTACTGGACTCAGAAAGCTGTAAACTGACAATCTTGATCACTGAAGTCCTAACATTAGTTTTTGTGTATATAACTTCTAACACATTAAAAACTGTCTTACAGCATTGCAGAAAACATTGTACTTCATAAGGCATAAGCATCTATCAGTTTGGCAAGATTTGCACTGAATACTGAATGAAACAGCTTTCTCTATTGGAGAGACAAGCTTTTGAGCAGATTTGGGCTTGATTTCACTTCATTTGAACAGAAACACTATTTCAACATTACTGGACTCAGAAAGCTGTAAACTGACAATCTTGATCATTGAAGTCCTAACATTAGTTTTTGTGTATATAACTTCTAACACATTAAAAACTGTTTTACAGCATTGCAGAAAACATTGTACTTCATAAGGCATAAGCATCTATCAGTTTGGCAAGATTTGCACTGAATACTGAATGAAACAGCTTTCTCTAATAGAGAGACAAGCTTTTGAGCAGATTTGGGCTAGATTTCACTTCATTTGAACAGAAGTACTATTTCAGCATTACTGGACTCAGAAAGCTGTAAACTGACAATCTTGATCATTGAAGTCCTAACATTAGTTTTTGTGCATATAACTTCTAACACATTAAAAACTGTCTTACAGCATTGCAGAAAACATTGTACTTCATAAGGCATAAGCATCTATCAGTTTGGCAAGATTTGCACTGAATACTGAATGAAACAGCTTTCTCTAATAGAGAGACACGCTTTTGAGCAGATTTGGGCTAGATTTCACTTCATTTGAACAGAAGTACTATTTCAGCATTACTGGACTCAGAAAGCTGTAAACTGACAATCTTGATCATTGAAGTCCTAACATTAGTTTTTGTGCATATAACTTCTAACACATTAAAAACTGTCTTACAGCATTGCAGAAAACATTGTACTTCATAAGGCATAAGCATCTATCAGTTTGGCAAGATTTGCACTGAATACTGAATGAAACAGCTTTCTCTAATAGAGAGACACGCTTTTGAGCAGATTTGGGCTAGATTTCACTTCATTTGAACAGAAGTACTATTTCAGCATTACTGGACTCAGAAAGCTGTAAACTGACAATCTTGATCATTGAAGTCCTAACATTAGTTTTTGTGCATATAACTTCTAACACATTAAAAACTGTCTTACAGCATTGCAGAAAACATTGTATTTCATATGGCATAAGCATCTATCAGTTTGGCAAGATTTGCACTGAATACTGAATGAAACAGCTTTCTCTATTAGAGAGACAAGCTTTTGAGCAGATTTGGGCTTGATTTCACTTCATTTGAACAGAAACACTATTTCAACATTTCTGGACTCAGAAAGCTGTAAACTGACAATCTTGATCATTGAAGTCCTAACATTAGTTTTTGTGTATATAACTTCTAACACATTAAAAACTGTTTTACAGCATTGCAGAAAACATTGTACTTCATAAGGCATAAGCATCTATCAGTTTGGCAAGATTTGCACTGAATACTGAATGAAACAGCTTTCTCTATTAGAGAGACAAGCTTTTGAGCAGATTTGGGCTTGATTTCACTTCATTTGAACAGAAGTACTATTTCAGCATTACTGGACTCAGAAAGCTGTAAACTGACAATCTTGATCATTGAAGTCCTAACATTAGTTTTTGTGCATATAACTTCTAACACATTAAAAACTGTCTTACAGCATTGCAGAAAACATTGTACTTCATAAGGCATAAGCATCTATCAGTTTGGCAAGATTTGCACTGAATAATGAATGAAACAGCTTTCTCTAATAGAGAGACAAGCTTTTGAGCAGATTTGGGCTTGATTTCACTTCATTTGAACAGAAACACTATTTCAACATTACTGGACTCAGAAAGCTGTGAACTGACAATCTTGATCATTGAAGTCCTAACATAAGTTTTTGTGCATATAACTTCTAACACATTAAAAACTGTCTTACAGCATTGCAGAAAACATTGTGTTTCATATGGCATAAGCATCTATCAGTTTGGCAAGATTTGCACTGAATACTGAATGAAACAGCTTTCTCTATTGGAGAGACAAGCTTTTGAGCAGATTTGGGCTTGATTTCACTTCATTTGAACAGAAACACTATTTCAACATTACTGGACTCAGAAAGCTGTAAACTGACAATCTTGATCACTGAAGTCCTAACATTAGTTTTTGTGTATATAACTTCTAACACATTAAAAACTGTTTTACAGCATTGCAGAAAACATTGTACTTCATAAGGCATAAGCATCTATCAGTTTGGCAAGATTTGCACTGAATACTGAATGAAACAGCTTTCTCTAATAGAGAGACAAGCTTTTGAGCAGATTTGGGCTAGATTTCACTTCATTTGAACAGAAGTACTATTTCAGCATTACTGGACTCAGAAAGCTGTAAACTGACAATCTTGATCATTGAAGTCCTAACATTAGTTTTTGTGCATATAACTTCTAACACATTAAAAACTGTCTTACAGCATTGCAGAAAACATTGTACTTCATAAGGCATAAGCATCTATCAGTTTGGCAAGATTTGCACTGAATAATGAATGAAAAAGCTTTCTCTAATAGAGAGACAAGCTTTTGAGCAGATTTGGGCTTGATTTCACTTCATTTGAACAGAAACACTATTTCAACATTACTGGACTCAGAAAGCTGTAAACTGACAATCTCGATCATTGAAGTCCTAACATTAGTTTTTGTGAATATAACTTCTAACACATTAAAAACTGTCTTACAGCATTGCAGAAAACATTGTACTTCATAAGGCATAAGCATCTATCAGTTTGGCAAGATTTGCACTGAATACTGAATGAAACAGCTTTCTCTATTGGAGAGACAAGCTTTTGAGCAGATTTGGGCTTGATTTCACTTCATTTGAACAGAAACACTATTTCAACATTACTGGACTCAGAAAGCTGTAAACTGACAATCTTGATCATTGAAGTCCTAACATTAGTTTTTGTGTATATAACTTCTAACACTTTAAAAACTGTTTTACAGCATTGCAGAAAACATTGTACTTCATAAGGCATAAGCATCTATCAGTTTGGCAAGATTTGCACTGAATACTGAATGAAACAGCTTTCTCTAATAGAGAGACAAGCTTTTGAGCAGATTTGGGCTAGATTTCACTTCATTTGAACAGAAGTACTATTTCAGCATTACTGGACTCAGAAAGCTGTAAACTGACAATCTTGATCATTGAAGTCCTAACATTAGTTTTTGTGCATATAACTTCTAACACATTAAAAACTGTCTTACAGCATTGCAGAAAACATTGTACTTCATAAGGCATAAGCATCTATCAGTTTGGCAAGATTTGCACTGAATAATGAATGAAAAAGCTTTCTCTAATAGAGAGACAAGCTTTTGAGCAGATTTGGGCTTGATTTCACTTCATTTGAACAGAAACACTATTTCAACATTACTGGACTCAGAAAGCTGTGAACTGACAATCTTGATCATTGAAGTCCTAACATAAGTTTTTGTGCATATAACTTCTAACACATTAAAAACTGTCTTACAGCATTGCAGAAAACATTGTGTTTCATATGGCATAAGCATCTATCAGTTTGGCAAGATTTGCACTGAATACTGAATGAAACAGCTTTCTCTATTGGAGAGACAAGCTTTTGAGCAGATTTGGGCTAGATTTCACTTCATTTGAACAGAAACACTATTTCAACATTACTGGACTCAGAAAGCTGTAAACTGACAATCTTGATCACTGAAGTCCTAACATTAGTTTTTGTGTATATAACTTCTAACACATTAAAAACTGTCTTACAGCATTGCAGAAAACATTGTACTTCATAAGGCATAAGCATCTATCAGTTTGGCAAGATTTGCACTGAATACTGAATGAAACAGCTTTCTCTATTGGAGAGACAAGCTTTTGAGCAGATTTGGGCTTGATTTCACTTCATTTGAACAGAAACACTATTTCAACATTACTGGACTCAGAAAGCTGTAAACTGACAATCTTGATCATTGAAGTCCTAACATTAGTTTTTGTGTATATAACTTCTAACACATTAAAAACTGTTTTACAGCATTGCAGAAAACATTGTACTTCATAAGGCATAAGCATCTATCAGTTTGGCAAGATTTGCACTGAATACTGAATGAAACAGCTTTCTCTAATAGAGAGACAAGCTTTTGAGCAGATTTGGGCTAGATTTCACTTCATTTGAACAGAAGTACTATTTCAGCATTACTGGACTCAGAAAGCTGTAAACTGACAATCTTGATCATTGAAGTCCTAACATTAGTTTTTGTGCATATAACTTCTAACACATTAAAAACTGTCTTACAGCATTGCAGAAAACATTGTACTTCATAAGGCATAAGCATCTATCAGTTTGGCAAGATTTGCACTGAATACTGAATGAAACAGCTTTCTCTAATAGAGAGACACGCTTTTGAGCAGATTTGGGCTAGATTTCACTTCATTTGAACAGAAGTACTATTTCAGCATTACTGGACTCAGAAAGCTGTAAACTGACAATCTTGATCATTGAAGTCCTAACATTAGTTTTTGTGCATATAACTTCTAACACATTAAAAACTGTCTTACAGCATTGCAGAAAACATTGTACTTCATAAGGCATAAGCATCTATCAGTTTGGCAAGATTTGCACTGAATACTGAATGAAACAGCTTTCTCTAATAGAGAGACACGCTTTTGAGCAGATTTGGGCTAGATTTCACTTCATTTGAACAGAAGTACTATTTCAGCATTACTGGACTCAGAAAGCTGTAAACTGACAATCTTGATCATTGAAGTCCTAACATTAGTTTTTGTGCATATAACTTCTAACACATTAAAAACTGTCTTACAGCATTGCAGAAAACATTGTATTTCATATGGCATAAGCATCTATCAGTTTGGCAAGATTTGCACTGAATACTGAATGAAACAGCTTTCTCTATTAGAGAGACAAGCTTTTGAGCAGATTTGGGCTTGATTTCACTTCATTTGAACAGAAACACTATTTCAACATTTCTGGACTCAGAAAGCTGTAAACTGACAATCTTGATCATTGAAGTCCTAACATTAGTTTTTGTGTATATAACTTCTAACACATTAAAAACTGTTTTACAGCATTGCAGAAAACATTGTACTTCATAAGGCATAAGCATCTATCAGTTTGGCAAGATTTGCACTGAATACTGAATGAAACAGCTTTCTCTATTAGAGAGACAAGCTTTTGAGCAGATTTGGGCTTGATTTCACTTCATTTGAACAGAAGTACTATTTCAGCATTACTGGACTCAGAAAGCTGTAAACTGACAATCTTGATCATTGAAGTCCTAACATTAGTTTTTGTGCATATAACTTCTAACACATTAAAAACTGTCTTACAGCATTGCAGAAAACATTGTATTTCATATGGCATAAGCATCTATCAGTTTGGCAAGATTTGCACTGAATACTGAATGAAACAGCTTTCTCTATTAAGAGAGACAAGCTTTTGAGCAGATTTGGGCTTGATTTCACTTCATTTGAACAGAAACACTATTTCAACATTTCTGGACTCAGAAAGCTGTAAACTGACAATCTTGATCATTGAAGTCCTAACATTCGTTTTTGTGTATATAACTTCTAACACATTAAAAACTGTTTTACAGCATTGCAGAAAACATTGTACTTCATAAGGCATAAGCATCTATCAGTTTGGCAAGATTTGCACTGAATACTGAATGAAACAGCTTTCTCTAATAGAGAGACAAGCTTTTGAGCAGATTTGGGCTAGATTTCACTTCATTTGAACAGAAGTACTGTTTCAGCATTACTGGACTCAGAAAGCTGTAAACTGACAATCTTGATCACTGAAGTCCTAACATTAGTTTTTGTGCATATAACTTCTAACACATTAAAAACTGTTTTACAGCATTGCAGAAAACATTGTACTTCATAAGGCATAAGCATCTATCAGTTTGGCAAGATTTGCACTGAATACTGAATGAAACAGCTTTCTCTAATAGAGAGACAAGCTTTTGAGCAGATTTGGGCTAGATTTCACTTCATTTGAACAGAAGTACTATTTCAGCATTACTGGACTCAGAAAGCTGTGAACTGACAATCTTGATCATTGAAGTCCTAACATAAGTTTTTGTGCATATAACTTCTAACACATTAAAAACTGTCTTACAGCATTGCAGAAAACATTGTGTTTCATATGGCATAAGCATCTATCAGTTTGGCAAGATTTGCACTGAATACTGAATGAAACAGCTATCTCTATTAGAGAGACAAGCTTTTGAGCAGATTTGGGCTAGATTTCACTTCATTTGAACAGAAGTACTATTTCAGCATTACTGGACTCAGAAAGCTGTAAACTGACAATCTTGATCATTGAAGTCCTAACATTAGGTTTTGTGTATATAACTTCTAACACATTAAAAACTGTTTTACAGCATTGCAGAAAACATTGTACTTCATAAGGCATAAGCATCTGTCAGTTTGGCAAGATTTGCACTGAATACTGAATGAAACAGCTTTCTCTAATAGAGAGACAAGCTTTTGAGCAGATTTGGGCTAGATTTCACTTCATTTGAACAGAAGTACTGTTTCAGCATTACTGGACTCAGAAAGCTGTAAACTGACAATCTTGATAATTGAAGTCCTAACATTAGTTTTTGTGTATATAACTTCTAACACATTAAAAACTGTTTTACAGCATTGCAGAAAACATTGTACTTCATAAGGCATAAGCATCTATCAGTTTGGCAAGATTTGCACTGAATACTGAATGAAACAGCTTTCTCTAATAGAGAGACAAGCTTTTGAGCAGATTTGGGCTAGATTTCACTTCATTTGAACAGAAGTACTATTTCAGCATTACTGGACTCAGAAAGCTGTAAACTGACAATCTTGATCACTGAAGTCCTAACATTAGTTTTTGTGTATATAACTTCTAACACATTAAAAACTGTTTTACAGCATTGCAGAAAACATTGTACTTCATAAGGCATAAGCATCTATCAGTTTGGCAAGATTTGCACTGAATACTGAATGAAACAGCTTTCTCTAATAGAGAGACAAGCTTTTGAGCAGATTTGGGCTAGATTTCACTTCATTTGAACAGAAGTACTATTTCAGCATTACTGGACTCAGAAAGCTGTAAACTGACAATCTTGATCATTGAAGTCCTAACATTAGTTTTTGTGCATATAACTTCTAACACATTAAAAACTGTCTTACAGCATTGCAGAAAACATTGTACTTCATAAGGCATAAGCATCTATCAGTTTGGCAAGATTTGCACTGAATAATGAATGAAAAAGCTTTCTCTAATAGAGAGACAAGCTTTTGAGCAGATTTGGGCTTGATTTCACTTCATTTGAACAGAAACACTATTTCAACATTACTGGACTCAGAAAGCTGTAAACTGACAATCTCGATCATTGAAGTCCTAACATTAGTTTTTGTGAATATAACTTCTAACACATTAAAAACTGTCTTACAGCATTGCAGAAAACATTGTACTTCATAAGGCATAAGCATCTATCAGTTTGGCAAGATTTGCACTGAATACTGAATGAAACAGCTTTCTCTATTGGAGAGACAAGCTTTTGAGCAGATTTGGGCTTGATTTCACTTCATTTGAACAGAAACACTATTTCAACATTACTGGACTCAGAAAGCTGTAAACTGACAATCTTGATCATTGAAGTCCTAACATTAGTTTTTGTGTATATAACTTCTAACACATTAAAAACTGTTTTACAGCATTGCAGAAAACATTGTACTTCATAAGGCATAAGCATCTATCAGTTTGGCAAGATTTGCACTGAATACTGAATGAAACAGCTTTCTCTAATAGAGAGACACGCTTTTGAGCAGATTTGGGCTAGATTTCACTTCATTTGAACAGAAGTACTATTTCAGCATTACTGGACTCAGAAAGCTGTAAACTGACAATCTTGATCATTGAAGTCCTAACATTAGTTTTTGTGCATATAACTTCTAACACATTAAAAACTGTCTTACAGCATTGCAGAAAACATTGTATTTCATATGGCATAAGCATCTATCAGTTTGGCAAGATTTGCACTGAATACTGAATGAAACAGCTTTCTCTATTAGAGAGACAAGCTTTTGAGCAGATTTGGGCTTGATTTCACTTCATTTGAACAGAAACACTATTTCAACATTTCTGGACTCAGAAAGCTGTAAACTGACAATCTTGATCATTGAAGTCCTAACATTAGTTTTTGTGTATATAACTTCTAACACATTAAAAACTGTTTTACAGCATTGCAGAAAACATTGTACTTCATAAGGCATAAGCATCTATCAGTTTGGCAAGATTTGCACTGAATACTGAATGAAACAGCTTTCTCTAATAGAGAGACAAGCTTTTGAGCAGATTTGGGCTAGATTTCACTTCATTTGAACAGAAGTACTATTTCAGCATTACTGGACTCAGAAAGCTGTAAACTGACAATCTTGATCATTGAAGTCCTAACATTAGTTTTTGTGCATATAACTTCTAACACATTAAAAACTGTCTTACAGCATTGCAGAAAACATTGTACTTCATAAGGCATAAGCATCTATCAGTTTGGCAAGATTTGCACTGAATAATGAATGAAAAAGCTTTCTCTAATAGAGAGACAAGCTTTTGAGCAGATTTGGGCTTGATTTCACTTCATTTGAACAGAAACACTATTTCAACATTACTGGACTCAGAAAGCTGTAAACTGACAATCTCGATCATTGAAGTCCTAACATTAGTTTTTGTGAATATAACTTCTAACACATTAAAAACTGTCTTACAGCATTGCAGAAAACATTGTACTTCATAAGGCATAAGCATCTATCAGTTTGGCAAGATTTGCACTGAATACTGAATGAAACAGCTTTCTCTATTGGAGAGACAAGCTTTTGAGCAGATTTGGGCTTGATTTCACTTCATTTGAACAGAAACACTATTTCAACATTTCTGGACTCAGAAAGCTGTAAACTGACAATCTTGATCATTGAAGTCCTAACATTAGTTTTTGTGTATATAACTTCTAACACATTAAAAACTGTTTTACAGCATTGCAGAAAACATTGTACTTCATAAGGCATAAGCATCTATCAGTTTGGCAAGATTTGCACTGAATACTGAATGAAACAGCTTTCTCTAATAGAGAGACAAGCTTTTGAGCAGATTTGGGCTAGATTTCACTTCATTTGAACAGAAGTACTGTTTCAGCATTACTGGACTCAGAAAGCTGTAAACTGACAATCTTGATCACTGAAGTCCTAACATTAGTTTTTGTGCATATAACTTCTAACACATTAAAAACTGTTTTACAGCATTGCAGAAAACATTGTACTTCATAAGGCATAAGCATCTATCAGTTTGGCAAGATTTGCACTGAATACTGAATGAAACAGCTTTCTCTAATAGAGAGACAAGCTTTTGAGCAGATTTGGGCTAGATTTCACTTCATTTGAACAGAAGTACTATTTCAGCATTACTGGACTCAGAAAGCTGTGAACTGACAATCTTGATCATTGAAGTCCTAACATAAGTTTTTGTGCATATAACTTCTAACACATTAAAAACTGTCTTACAGCATTGCAGAAAACATTGTGTTTCATATGGCATAAGCATCTATCAGTTTGGCAAGATTTGCACTGAATACTGAATGAAACAGCTATCTCTATTAGAGAGACAAGCTTTTGAGCAGATTTGGGCTAGATTTCACTTCATTTGAACAGAAGTACTATTTCAGCATTACTGGACTCAGAAAGCTGTAAACTGACAATCTTGATCATTGAAGTCCTAACATTAGTTTTTGTGTATATAACTTCTAACACATTAAAAACTGTTTTACAGCATTGCAGAAAACATTGTACTTCATAAGGCATAAGCATCTGTCAGTTTGGCAAGATTTGCACTGAATACTGAATGAAACAGCTTTCTCTAATAGAGAGACAAGCTTTTGAGCAGATTTGGGCTAGATTTCACTTCATTTGAACAGAAGTACTGTTTCAGCATTACTGGACTCAGAAAGCTGTAAACTGACAATCTTGATAATTGAAGTCCTAACATTAGTTTTTGTGTATATAACTTCTAACACATTAAAAACTGTTTTACAGCATTGCAGAAAACATTGTACTTCATAAGGCATAAGCATCTATCAGTTTGGCAAGATTTGCACTGAATACTGAATGAAACAGCTTTCTCTAATAGAGAGACAAGCTTTTGAGCAGATTTGGGCTAGATTTCACTTCATTTGAACAGAAGTACTATTTCAGCATTACTGGACTCAGAAAGCTGTAAACTGACAATCTTGATCACTGAAGTCCTAACATTAGTTTTTGTGTATATAACTTCTAACACATTAAAAACTGTTTTACAGCATTGCAGAAAACATTGTACTTCATAAGGCATAAGCATCTATCAGTTTGGCAAGATTTGCACTGAATACTGAATGAAACAGCTTTCTCTAATAGAGAGACAAGCTTTTGAGCAGATTTGGGCTAGATTTCACTTCATTTGAACAGAAGTACTATTTCAGCATTACTGGACTCAGAAAGCTGTAAACTGACAATCTTGATCATTGAAGTCCTAACATTAGTTTTTGTGCATATAACTTCTAACACATTAAAAACTGTCTTACAGCATTGCAGAAAACATTGTACTTCATAAGGCATAAGCATCTATCAGTTTGGCAAGATTTGCACTGAATAATGAATGAAAAAGCTTTCTCTAATAGAGAGACAAGCTTTTGAGCAGATTTGGGCTTGATTTCACTTCATTTGAACAGAAACACTATTTCAACATTACTGGACTCAGAAAGCTGTAAACTGACAATCTCGATCATTGAAGTCCTAACATTAGTTTTTGTGAATATAACTTCTAACACATTAAAAACTGTCTTACAGCATTGCAGAAAACATTGTACTTCATAAGGCATAAGCATCTATCAGTTTGGCAAGATTTGCACTGAATACTGAATGAAACAGCTTTCTCTATTGGAGAGACAAGCTTTTGAGCAGATTTGGGCTTGATTTCACTTCATTTGAACAGAAACACTATTTCAACATTACTGGACTCAGAAAGCTGTAAACTGACAATCTTGATCATTGAAGTCCTAACATTAGTTTTTGTGTATATAACTTCTAACACATTAAAAACTGTTTTACAGCATTGCAGAAAACATTGTACTTCATAAGGCATAAGCATCTATCACTTTGGCAAGATTTGCACTGAATACTGAATGAAACAGCTTTCTCTAATAGAGAGACACGCTTTTGAGCAGATTTGGGCTAGATTTCACTTCATTTGAACAGAAGTACTATTTCAGCATTACTGGACTCAGAAAGCTGTAAACTGACAATCTTGATCATTGAAGTCCTAACATTAGTTTTTGTGCATATAACTTCTAACACATTAAAAACTGTCTTACAGCATTGCAGAAAACATTGTATTTCATATGGCATAAGCATCTATCAGTTTGGCAAGATTTGCACTGAATACTGAATGAAACAGCTTTCTCTATTAGAGAGACAAGCTTTTGAGCAGATTTGGGCTTGATTTCACTTCATTTGAATAGAAACACTATTTCAACATTTCTGGACTCAGAAAGCTGTAAACTGACAATCTTGATCATTGAAGTCCTAACATTAGTTTTTGTGTATATAACTTCTAACACATTAAAAACTGTTTTACAGCATTGCAGAAAACATTGTACTTCATAAGGCATAAGCATCTATCAGTTTGGCAAGATTTGCACTGAATACTGAATGAAACAGCTTTCTCTAATAGAGAGACAAGCTTTTGAGCAGATTTGGGCTAGATTTCACTTCATTTGAACAGAAGTACTATTTCAGCATTACTGGACTCAGAAAGCTGTAAACTGACAATCTTGATCACTGAAGTCCTAACATTAGTTTTTGTGTATATAACTTCTAACACATTAAAAACTGTTTTACAGCATTGCAGAAAACATTGTACTTCATAAGGCATAAGCATCTATCAGTTTGGCAAGATTTGCACTGAATACTGAATGAAACAGCTTTCTCTAATAGAGAGACAAGCTTTTGAGCAGATTTGGGCTAGATTTCACTTCATTTGAACAGAAGTACTATTTCAGCATTACTGGACTCAGAAAGCTGTAAACTGACAATCTTGATCATTGAAGTCCTAACATTAGTTTTTGTGCATATAACTTCTAACACATTAAAAACTGTCTTACAGCATTGCAGAAAACATTGTACTTCATAAGGCATAAGCATCTATCAGTTTGGCAAGATTTGCACTGAATAATGAATGAAAAAGCTTTCTCTAATAGAGAGACAAGCTTTTGAGCAGATTTGGGCTTGATTTCACTTCATTTGAACAGAAACACTATTTCAACATTACTGGACTCAGAAAGCTGTAAACTGACAATCTCGATCATTGAAGTCCTAACATTAGTTTTTGTGAATATAACTTCTAACACATTAAAAACTGTCTTACAGCATTGCAGAAAACATTGTACTTCATAAGGCATAAGCATCTATCAGTTTGGCAAGATTTGCACTGAATACTGAATGAAACAGCTTTCTCTATTGGAGAGACAAGCTTTTGAGCAGATTTGGGCTTGATTTCACTTCATTTGAACAGAAACACTATTTCAACATTACTGGACTCAGAAAGCTGTAAACTGACAATCTTGATCATTGAAGTCCTAACATTAGTTTTTGTGTATATAACTTCTAACACATTAAAAACTGTTTTACAGCATTGCAGAAAACATTGTACTTCATAAGGCATAAGCATCTATCAGTTTGGCAAGATTTGCACTGAATACTGAATGAAACAGCTTTCTCTAATAGAGAGACACGCTTTTGAGCAGATTTGGGCTAGATTTCACTTCATTTGAACAGAAGTACTATTTCAGCATTACTGGACTCAGAAAGCTGTAAACTGACAATCTTGATCATTGAAGTCCTAACATTAGTTTTTGTGCATATAACTTCTAACACATTAAAAACTGTCTTACAGCATTGCAGAAAACATTGTATTTCATATGGCATAAGCATCTATCAGTTTGGCAAGATTTGCACTGAATACTGAATGAAACAGCTTTCTCTATTAGAGAGACAAGCTTTTGAGCAGATTTGGGCTTGATTTCACTTCATTTGAATAGAAACACTATTTCAACATTTCTGGACTCAGAAAGCTGTAAACTGACAATCTTGATCATTGAAGTCCTAACATTAGTTTTTGTGTATATAACTTCTAACACATTAAAAACTGTTTTACAGCATTGCAGAAAACATTGTACTTCATAAGGCATAAGCATCTATCAGTTTGGCAAGATTTGCACTGAATACTGAATGAAACAGCTTTCTCTAATAGAGAGACAAGCTTTTGAGCAGATTTGGGCTAGATTTCACTTCATTTGAACAGAAGTACTATTTCAGCATTACTGGACTCAGAAAGCTGTAAACTGACAATCTTGATCATTGAAGTCCTAACATTAGTTTTTGTGCATATAACTTCTAACACATTAAAAACTGTCTTACAGCATTGCAGAAAACATTGTACTTCATAAGGCATAAGCATCTATCAGTTTGGCAAGATTTGCACTGAATAATGAATGAAAAAGCTTTCTCTAATAGAGAGACAAGCTATTGAGCAGATTTGGGCTTGATTTCACTTCATTTGAACAGAAACACTATTTCAACATTACTGGACTCAGAAAGCTGTAAACTGACAATCTCGATCATTGAAGTCCTAACATTAGTTTTTGTGAATATAACTTCTAACACATTAAAAACTGTCTTACAGCATTGCAGAAAACATTGTACTTCATAAGGCATAAGCATCTATCAGTTTGGCAAGATTTGCACTGAATACTGAATGAAACAGCTTTCTCTATTGGAGAGACAAGCTTTTGAGCAGATTTGGGCTTGATTTCACTTCATTTGAACAGAAACACTATTTCAACATTACTGGACTCAGAAAGCTGTAAACTGACAATCTTGATCATTGAAGTCCTAACATTAGTTTTTGTGTATATAACTTCTAACACATTAAAAACTGTTTTACAGCATTGCAGAAAACATTGTACTTCATAAGGCATAAGCATCTATCAGTTTGGCAAGATTTGCACTGAATACTGAATGAAACAGCTTTCTCTAATAGAGAGACAAGCTTTTGAGCAGATTTGGGCTAGATTTCACTTCATTTGAACAGAAGTACTATTTCAGCATTACTGGACTCAGAAAGCTGTAAACTGACAATCTTGATCATTGAAGTCCTAACATTAGTTTTTGTGCATATAACTTCTAACACATTAAAAACTGTCTTACAGCATTGCAGAAAACATTGTACTTCATAAGGCATAAGCATCTATCAGTTTGGCAAGATTTGCACTGAATAATGAATGAAAAAGCTTTCTCTAATAGAGAGACAAGCTTTTGAGCAGATTTGGGCTTGATTTCACTTCATTTGAACAGAAACACTATTTCAACATTACTGGACTCAGAAAGCTGTGAACTGACAATCTTGATCATTGAAGTCCTAACATAAGTTTTTGTGCATATAACTTCTAACACAATAAAAACTGTCTTACAGCATTGCAGAAAACATTGTGTTTCATATGGCATAAGCATCTATCAGTTTGGCAAGATTTGCACTGAATACTGAATGAAACAGCTTTCTCTATTAGAGAGACAAGCTTTTGAGCAGATTTGGGCTTGATTTCAATTCATTTGAACAGAAACACTATTTCAACATTACTGGACTCAGAAAGCTGTAAACTGACAATCTTGATCACTGAAGTCCTAACATTAGTTTTTGTGTATATAACTTCTAACACATTAAAAACTGTTTTACAGCATTGCAGAAAACATTGTACTTCATAAGGCATAAGCATCTATCAGTTTGGCAAGATTTGCACTGAATACTGAATGAAACAGCTTTCTCTAATAGAGAGACAAGCTTTTGAGCAGATTTGGGCTAGATTTCACTTCATTTGAACAGAAGTACTATTTCAGCATTACTGGACTCAGAAAGCTGTAAACTGACAATCTTGATCATTGAAGTCCTAACATTAGTTTTTGTGCATATAACTTCTAACACATTAAAAACTGTCTTACAGCATTGCAGAAAACATTGTACTTCATAAGGCATAAGCATCTATCAGTTTGGCAAGATTTGCACTGAATAATGAATGAAAAAGCTTTCTCTAATAGAGAGACAAGCTTTTGAGCAGATTTGGGCTTGATTTCACTTCATTTGAACAGAAACACTATTTCAACATTACTGGACTCAGAAAGCTGTGAACTGACAATCTTGATCATTGAAGTCCTAACATAAGTTTTTGTGCATATAACTTCTAACACATTAAAAACTGTCTTACAGCATTGCAGAAAACATTGTGTTTCATATGGCATAAGCATCTATCAGTTTGGCAAGATTTGCACTGAATACTGAATGAAACAGCTTTCTCTATTGGAGAGACAAGCTTTTGAGCAGATTTGGGCTTGATTTCACTTCATTTGAACAGAAACACTATTTCAACATTACTGGACTCAGAAAGCTGTAAACTGACAATCTTGATCACTGAAGTCCTAACATTAGTTTTTGTGTATATAACTTCTAACACATTAAAAACTGTTTTACAGCATTGCAGAAAACATTGTACTTCATAAGGCATAAGCATCTATCAGTTTGGCAAGATTTGCACTGAATACTGAATGAAACAGCTTTCTCTAATAGAGAGACAACCTTTTGAGCAGATTTGGGCTAGATTTCACTTCATTTGAACAGAAGTACTATTTCAGCATGACTGGACTCAGAAAGCTGTAAACTGACAATCTTGATCATTGAAGTCCTAACATTAGTTTTTGTGCATATAACTTCTAACACATTAAAAACTGTCTTACAGCATTGCAGAAAACATTGTACTTCGTAAGGCATAAGCATCTATCAGTTTGGCAAGATTTGCACTGAATAATGAATGAAAAAGCTTTCTCTAATAGAGAGACAAGCTTTTGAGCAGATTTGGGCTTGATTTCACTTCATTTGAACAGAAACACTATTTCAACATTACTGGACTCAGAAAGCTGTAAACTGACAATCTCGATCATTGAAGTCCTAACATTAGTTTTTGTGAATATAACTTCTAACACATTAAAAACTGTCTTACAGCATTGCAGAAAACATTGTACTTCATAAGGCATAAGCATCTATCAGTTTGGCAAGATTTGCACTGAATACTGAATGAAACAGCTTTCTCTATTGGAGAGACAAGCTTTTGAGCAGATTTGGGCTTGATTTCACTTCATTTGAACAGAAACACTATTTCAACATTACTGGACTCAGAAAGCTGTAAACTGACAATCTTGATCATTGAAGTCCTAACATTAGTTTTTGTGTATATAACTTCTAACACATTAAAAACTGTCTTACAGCATTGCAGAAAACATTGTACTTCATAAGGCATAAGCATCTATCAGTTTGGCAAGATTTGCACTGAATACTGAATGAAACAGCTTTCTCTAATAGAGAGACAAGCTTTTGAGCAGATTTGGGCTAGATTTCACTTCATTTGAACAGAAGTACTATTTCAGCATTACTGGACTCAGAAAGCTGTAAACTGACAATCTTGATCATTGAAGTCCTAACATTAGTTTTTGTGCATATAACTTCTAACACATTAAAAACTGTCTTACAGCATTGCAGAAAACATTGTACTTCATAAGGCATAAGCATCTATCAGTTTGGCAAGATTTGCACTGAATACTGAATGAAACAGCTTTCTCTAATAGAGAGACACGCTTTTGAGCAGATTTGGGCTAGATTTCACTTCATTTGAACAGAAGTACTATTTCAGCATTACTGGACTCAGAAAGCTGTAAACTGACAATCTTGATCACTGAAGTCCTAACATTAGTTTTTGTGTATATAACTTCTAACACATTAAAAACTGTTTTACAGCATTGCAGAAAACATTGTACTTCATAAGGCATAAGCATCTATCAGTTTGGCAAGATTTGCACTGAATACTGAATGAAACAGCTTTCTCTAATAGAGAGACAAGCTTTTGAGCAGATTTGGGCTAGATTTCACTTCATTTGAACAGAAGTACTATTTCAGCATTACTGGACTCAGAAAGCTGTAAACTGACAATCTTGATCATTGAAGTCCTAACATTAGTTTTTGTGCATATAACTTCTAACACATTAAAAACTGTCTTACAGCATTGCAGAAAACATTGTACTTCATAAGGCATAAGCATCTATCAGTTTGGCAAGATTTGCACTGAATAATGAATGAAAAAGCTTTCTCTAATAGAGAGACACGCTTTTGAGCAGATTTGGGCTAGATTTCACTTCATTTGAACAGAAGTACTATTTCAGCATTACTGGACTCAGAAAGCTGTAAACTGACAATCTTGATCACTGAAGTCCTAACATTAGTTTTTGTGTATATAACTTCTAACACATTAAAAACTGTTTTACAGCATTGCAGAAAACATTGTACTTCATAAGGCATAAGCATCTATCAGTTTGGCAAGATTTGCACTGAATACTGAATGAAACAGCTTTCTCTAATAGAGAGACAAGCTTTTGAGCAGATTTGGGCTAGATTTCACTTCATTTGAACAGAAGTACTATTTCAGCATTACTGGACTCAGAAAGCTGTAAACTGACAATCTTGATCATTGAAGTCCTAACATTAGTTTTTGTGCATATAACTTCTAACACATTAAAAACTGTCTTACAGCATTGCAGAAAACATTGTACTTCATAAGGCATAAGCATCTATCAGTTTGGCAAGATTTGCACTGAATAATGAATGAAAAAGCTTTCTCTAATAGAGAGACAATCTTTTGAGCAGATTTGGGCTTGATTTCACTTCATTTGAACAGAAACACTATTTCAACATTACTGGACTCAGAAAGCTGTAAACTGACAATCTCGATCATTGAAGTCCTAACATTAGTTTTTGTGAATATAACTTCTAACAAATTAAAAACTGTCTTACAGTATTGCAGAAAACATTGTACTTCATAAGGCATAAGCATCTATCAGTTTGGCAAGATTTGCACTGAATACTGAATGAAACAGCTTTCTCTATTGGAGAGACAAGCTTTTGAGCAGATTTGGGCTTGATTTCACTTCATTTGAACAGAAACACTATTTCAACATTACTGGACTCAGAAAGCTGTAAACTGACAATCTTGATCATTGAAGTCCTAACATTAGTTTTTCTGTATATAACTTCTAACACATTAAAAACTGTTTTACAGCATTGCAGAAAACATTGTACTTCATAAGGCATAAGCATCTATCAGTTTGGCAAGATTTGCACTGAATACTGAATGAAACAGCTTTCTCTAATAGAGAGACAAGCTTTTGAGCAGATTTGGGCTAGATTTCACTTCATTTGAACAGAAGTACTATTTCAGCATTACTGGACTCAGAAAGCTGTAAACTGACAATCTTGATCATTGAAGTCCTAACATTAGTTTTTGTGCATATAACTTCTAACACATTAAAAACTGTCTTACAGCATTGCAGAAAACATTGTACTTCATAAGGCATAAGCATCTATCAGTTTGGCAAGATTTGCACTGAATACTGAATGAAACAGCTTTCTCTATTAGAGAGACAAGCTTTTGAGCAGATTTGGGCTTGATTTCACTTCATTTGAACAGAAACACTATTTCAACATTTCTGGACTCAGAAAGCTGTAAACTGACAATCTTGATCATTGAGGTCCTAACATACGTTTTTGTGCATATAACTTCTAACACATTAAAAACTGTCTTACAGCATTGCAGAAAACATTGTACTTCATAAGGCATAAGCATCTATCAGTTTGGCAAGATTTGCACTGAATACTGAATGAAATAGCTTTCTCTATTAGAGAGACAAGCTTTTGAGCAGATTTGGGCTAGATTTCACTTCATTTGAACAGAAGTACTGTTTCAGCATTACTGGACTCAGAAAGCTGTAAACTGACAATCTTGATCATTGAAGTCCTAACATTAGTTTTTGTGTATATAACTTCTAACACATTAAAAACTGTTTTACAGCATTGCAGAAAACATTGTACTTCATAAGGCATAAGCATCTATCAGTTTGGCAAGATTTGCACTGAATACTGAATGAAACAGCTTTCTCTAATAGAGAGACAAGCTTTTGAGCAGATTTGGGCTAGATTTCACTTCATTTGAACAGAAGTACTATTTCAGCATTACTGGACTCATAAAGCTGTAAACTGACAATCTTGATCATTGAAGTCCTAACATTAGTTTTTGTGTATATAACTTCTAACACATTAAAAACTGTTTTACAGCATTGCAGAAAACATTGTACTTCATAAGGCATAAGCATCTATCAGTTTGGCAAGATTTGCACTGAATACTGAATGAAACAGCTTTCTCTATTAGAGAGACAAGCTTTTGAGCAGATTTGGGCTTGATTTCACTTCATTTGAACAGAAACACTATTTCAACATTACTGGACTCAGAAAGCTGTAAACTGACAATCTTGATCATTGAAGTCCTAACATTAGTTTTTGTGAATATAACTTCTAACAAATTAAAAACTGTCTTACAGCATTGCAGAAAACATTGTACTTCATAAGGCATAAGCATCTATCAGTTTGGCAAGATTTGCACTGAATACTGAATGAAACAGCTTTCTCTAATAGAGAGACAAGCTTTTGAGCAGATTTGGGCTAGATTTCACTTCATTTGAACAGAAGTACTATTTCAGCATTACTGGACTCAGAAAGCTGTAAACTGACAATCTTGATCATTGAAGTCCTAACATTAGTTTTTGTGCATATAACTTCTAACAAATTAAAAACTGTCTTACAGCATTGCAGAAAACATTGTACTTCATAAGGCATAAGCATCTATCAGTTTGGCAAGATTTGCACTGAATACTGAATGAAACAGCTTTCTCTAATAGAGAGACAAGCTTTTGAGCAGATTTGGGCTAGATTTCACTTCATTTGAACAGAAGTACTATTTCAGCATTACTGGACTCAGAAAGCTGTAAACTGACAATCTTGATCATTGAAGTCCTAACATTAGTTTTTGTGCATATAACTTCTAACACATTAAAAACTGTCTTACAGCATTGCAGAAAACATTGTACTTCATAAGGCATAAGCATCTATCAGTTTGGCAAGATTTGCACTGAATAATGAATGAAAAAGCTTTCTCTAATAGAGAGACAAGCTTTTGAGCAGATTTGGGCTAGATTTCACTTCATTTGAACAGAAACACTATTTCAACATTACTGGACTCAGAAAGCTGTAAACTGACAATCTCGATCATTGAAGTCCTAACATTAGTTTTTGTGAATATAACTTCTAACACATTAAAAACTGTCTTACAGCATTGCAGAAAACATTGTACTTCATAAGGCATAAGCATCTATCAGTTTGGCAAGATTTGCACTGAATACTGAATGAAACAGCTTTCTCTATTGGAGAGACAAGCTTTTGAGCAGATTTGGGCTTGATTTCACTTCATTTGAACAGAAACACTATTTCAACATTACTGGACTCAGAAAGCTGTAAACTGACAATCTTGATCATTGAAGTCCTAACATTAGTTTTTGTGTATATAACTTCTAACACATTAAAAACTGTTTTACAGCATTGCAGAAAACATTGTACTTCATAAGGCATAAGCATCTATCAGTTTGGCAAGATTTGCACTGAATACTGAATGAAACAGCTTTCTCTAATAGAGAGACAAGCTTTTGAGCAGATTTGGGCTAGATTTCACTTCATTTGAACAGAAGTACTATTTCAGCATTACTGGACTCAGAAAGCTGTAAACTGACAATCTTGATCATTGAAGTCCTAACATTAGTTTTTGTGCATATAACTTCTAACACATTAAAAACTGTCTTACAGCATTGCAGAAAACATTGTACTTCATAAGGCATAAGCATCTATCAGTTTGGCAAGATTTGCACTGAATACTGAATGAAACAGCTTTCTCTAATAGAGAGACACGCTTTTGAGCAGATTTGGGCTAGATTTCACTTCATTTGAACAGAAGTACTATTTCAGCATTACTGGACTCAGAAAGCTGTAAACTGACAATCTTGATCATTGAAGTCCTAACATTAGTTTTTGTGCATATAACTTCTAACACATTAAAAACTGTCTTACAGCATTGCAGAAAACATTGTATTTCATATGGCATAAGCATCTATCAGTTTGGCAAGATTTGCACTGAATACTGAATGAAACAGCTTTCTCTATTAGAGAGACAAGCTTTTGAGCAGATTTGGGCTTGATTTCACTTCATTTGAACAGAAACACTATTTCAACATTTCTGGACTCAGAAAGCTGTAAACTGACAATCTTGATCATTGAAGTCCTAACATTAGTTTTTGTGTATATAACTTCTAACACATTAAAAACTGTTTTACAGCATTGCAGAAAACATTGTACTTCATAAGGCATAAGCATCTATCAGTTTGGCAAGATTTGCACTGAATACTGAATGAAACAGCTTTCTCTAATAGAGAGACAAGCTTTTGAGCAGATTTGGGCTAGATTTCACTTCATTTGAACAGAAGTACTGTTTCAGCATTACTGGACTCAGAAAGCTGTAAACTGACAATCTTGATCATTGAAGTCCTAACATTAGTTTTTGTGTATATAACTTCTAACACATTAAAAACTGTTTTACAGCATTGCAGAAAACATTGTACTTCATAAGGCATAAGAATCTATCAGTTTGGCAAGATTTGCACTGAATACTGAATGAAACAGCTTTCTCTAATAGAGAGACAAGCTTTTGAGCAGATTTGGGCTAGATTTCACTTCATTTGAACAGAAGTACTATTTCAGCATTACTGGACTCAGAAAGCTGTGAACTGACAATCTTGATCATTGAAGTCCTAACATAAGTTTTTGTGCATATAACTTCTAACACATTAAAAACTGTCTTACAGCATTGCAGAAAACATTGTGTTTCATATGGCATAAGCATCTATCAGTTTGGCAAGATTTGCACTGAATACTGAATGAAACAGCTTTCTCTATTGGAGAGACAAGCTTTTGAGCAGATTTGGGCTTGATTTCACTTCATTTGAACAGAAACACTATTTCAACATTACTGGACTCAGAAAGCTGTAAACTGACAATCTTGATCACTGAAGTCCTAACATTAGTTTTTGTGTATATAACTTCTAACACATTAAAAACTGTTTTACAGCATTGCAGAAAACATTGTACTTCATAAGGCATAAGCATCTATCAGTTTGGCAAGATTTGCACTGAATACTGAATGAAACAGCTTTCTCTAATAGAGAGACAAGCTTTTGAGCAGATTTGGGCTAGATTTCACTTCATTTGAACAGAAGTACTATTTCAGCATTACTGGACTCAGAAAGCTGTAAACTGACAATCTTGATCATTGAAGTCCTAACATTAGTTTTTGTGCATATAACTTCTAACACATTAAAAACTGTCTTACAGCATTGCAGAAAACATTGTACTTCAAAAGGCATAAGCATCTATCAGTTTGGCAAGATTTGCACTGAATAATGAATGAAACAGCTTTCTCTAATAGAGAGACAAGCTTTTGAGCAGATTTGGGCTTGATTTCACTTCATTTGAACAGAAACACTATTTCAACATTACTGGACTCAGAAAGCTGTGAACTGACAATCTCGATCATTGAAGTCCTAACATAAGTTTTTGTGCATATAACTTCTAACACATTAAAAACTGTCTTACAGCATTGCAGAAAACATTGTGTTTCATATGGCATAAGCATCTATCAGTTTGGCAAGATTTGCACTGAATACTGAATGAAACAGCTTTCTCTATTGGAGAGACAAGCTTTTGAGCAGATTTGGGCTTGATTTCACTTCATTTGAACAGAAACACTATTTCAACATTACTGGACTCAGAAAGCTGTAAACTGACAATCTTGATCACTGAAGTCCTAACATTAGTTTTTGTGTATATAACTTCTAACACATTAAAAACTGTTTTACAGCATTGCAGAAAACATTGTACTTCATAAGGCATAAGCATCTATCAGTTTGGCAAGATTTGCACTGAATACTGAATGAAACAGCTTTCTCTAATAGAGAGACAAGCTTTTGAGCAGATTTGGGCTAGATTTCACTTCATTTGAACAGAAGTACTATTTCAGCATTACTGGACTCAGAAAGCTGTAAACTGACAATCTTGATCATTGAAGTCCTAACATTAGTTTTTGTGCATATAACTTCTAACACATTAAAAACTGTCTTACAGCATTGCAGAAAACATTGTACTTCATAAGGCATAAGCATCTATCAGTTTGGCAAGATTTGCACTGAATAATGAATGAAAAAGCTTTCTCTAATAGAGAGACAAGCTTTTGAGCAGATTTGGGCTTGATTTCACTTCATTTGAACAGAAACACTATTTCAACATTACTGGACTCAGAAAGCTGTAAACTGACAATCTCGATCATTGAAGTCCTAACATTAGTTTTTGTGAATATAACTTCTAACACATTAAAAACTGTCTTACAGCATTGCAGAAAACATTGTACTTCATAAGGCATAAGCATCTATCAGTTTGGCAAGATTTGCACTGAATACTGAATGAAACAGCTTTCTCTAATAGAGAGACAAGCTTTTGAGCAGATTTGGGCTAGATTTCACTTCATTTGAACAGAAGTACTATTTCAGCATTACTGGACTCAGAAAGCTGTAAACTGACAATCTTGATCATTGAAGTCCTAACATTAGTTTTTGTGCATATAACTTCTAACACATTAAAAACTGTCTTACAGCATTGCAGAAAACATTGTACTTCATAAGGCATAAGCATCTATCAGTTTGGCAAGATTTGCACTGAATACTGAATGAAACAGCTTTCTCTAATAGAGAGACACGCTTTTGAGCAGATTTGGGCTAGATTTCACTTCATTTGAACAGAAGTACTATTTCAGCATTACTGGACTCAGAAAGCTGTAAACTGA
This sequence comes from Carassius gibelio, assembly GCF_023724105.1. Taxonomy (NCBI): domain Eukaryota; kingdom Metazoa; phylum Chordata; class Actinopteri; order Cypriniformes; family Cyprinidae; genus Carassius; species Carassius gibelio. Next base: position 730,223 of record NC_068405.1, read on the forward strand.
CAATCTTGATCATTGAAGTCCTAACATTAGTTTTTGTGCATATAACTTCTAACACATTAAAAACTGTCTTACAGCATTGCAGAAAACATTGTACTTCATAAGGCATAAGCATCTATCAGTTTGGCAAGATTTGCACTGAATACTGAATGAAACAGCTTTCTCTAATAGAGAGACACGCTTTTGAGCAGATTTGGGCTAGATTTCACTTCATTTGAACAGAAGTACTATTTCAGCATTACTGGACTCAGAAAGCTGTAAACTGACAATCTTGATCACTGAAGTCCTAACATTAGTTTTTGTGTATATAACTTCTAACACATTAAAAACTGTTTTACAGCATTGCAGAAAACATTGTACTTCATAAGGCATAAGCATCTATCAGTTTGGCAAGATTTGCACTGAATACTGAATGAAACAGCTTTCTCTAATAGAGAGACAAGCTTTTGAGCAGATTTGGGCTAGATTTCACTTCATTTGAACAGAAGTACTATTTCAGCATTACTGGACTCAGAAAGCTGTAAACTGACAATCTTGATCATTGAAGTCCTAACATTAGTTTTTGTGCATATAACTTCTAACACATTAAAAACTGTCTTACAGCATTGCAGAAAACATTGTACTTCATAAGGCATAAGCATCTATCAGTTTGGCAAGATTTGCACTGAATAATGAATGAAAAAGCTTTCTCTAATAGAGAGACAATCTTTTGAGCAGATTTGGGCTTGATTTCACTTCATTTGAACAGAAACACTATTTCAACATTACTGGACTCAGAAAGCTGTAAACTGACAATCTCGATCATTGAAGTCCTAACATTAGTTTTTGTGAATATAACTTCTAACAAATTAAAAACTGTCTTACAGTATTGCAGAAAACATTGTACTTCATAAGGCATAAGCATCTATCAGTTTGGCAAGATTTGCACTGAATACTGAATGAAACAGCTTTCTCTATTGGAGAGACAAGCTTTTGAGCAGATTTGGGCTTGATTTCACTTCATTTGAACAGAAACACTATTTCAACATTACTGGACTCAGAAAGCTGTAAACTGACAATCTTGATCATTGAAGTCCTAACATTAGTTTTTGTGTATATAACTTCTAACACATTAAAAACTGTTTTACAGCATTGCAGAAAACATTGTACTTCATAAGGCATAAGCATCTATCAGTTTGGCAAGATTTGCACTGAATACTGAATGAAACAGCTTTCTCTAATAGAGAGACAAGCTTTTGAGCAGATTTGGGCTAGATTTCACTTCATTTGAACAGAAGTACTATTTCAGCATTACTGGACTCAGAAAGCTGTAAACTGACAATCTTGATCATTGAAGTCCTAACATAAGTTTTTGTGCATATAACTTCTAACACATTAAAAACTGTTTTACAGCATTGCAGAAAACATTGTATTTCATAAGGCATAAGCATCTATCAGTTTGGCAAGATTTGCACTGAATACTGAATGAAACAGCTTTCTCTATTAGAGAGACAAGCTTTTGAGCAGATTTGGGCTTGATTTCACTTCATTTGAACAGAAACACTATTTCAACATTTCTGGACTCAGAAAGCTGTAAACTGACAATCTTGATCATTGAGGTCCTAACATACGTTTTTGTGCATATAACTTCTAACACATTAAAAACTGTCTTACAGCATTGCAGAAAACATTGTACTTCATAAGGCATAAGCATCTATCAGTTTGGCAAGATTTGCACTGAATATTGAATGAAATAGCTTTCTCTATTAGAGAGACAAGCTTTTGAGCAGATTTGGGCTAGATTTCACTTCATTTGAACAGAAGTACTGTTTCAGCATTACTGGACTCAGAAAGCTGTAAACTGACAATCTTGATCATTGAAGTCCTAACATTAGTTTTTGTGTATATAACTTCTAACACATTAAAAACTGTTTTACAGCATTGCAGAAAACATTGTACTTCATAAGGCATAAGCATCTATCAGTTTGGCAAGATTTGCACTGAATACTGAATGAAACAGCTTTCTCTAATAGAGAGACAAGCTTTTGAGCAGATTTGGGCTAGATTTCACTTCATTTGAACAGAAGTACTATTTCAGCATTACTGGACTCATAAAGCTGTAAACTGACAATCTTGATCATTGAAGTCCTAACATTAGTTTTTGTGTATATAACTTCTAACACATTAAAAACTGTTTTACAGCATTGCAGAAAACATTGTACTTCATAAGGCATAAGCATCTATCAGTTTGGCAAGATTTGCACTGAATACTGAATGAAACAGCTTTCTCTATTAGAGAGACAAGCTTTTGAGCAGATTTGGGCTTGATTTCACTTCATTTGAACAGAAACACTATTTCAACATTACTGGACTCAGAAAGCTGTAAACTGACAATCTTGATCATTGAAGTCCTAACATTAGTTTTTGTGTATATAACTTCTAACACATTAAAAACTGTTTTACAGCATTGCAGAAAACATTGTACTTCATAAGGCATAAGCATCTATCAGTTTGGCAAGATTTGCACTGAATACTGAATGAAACAGCTTTCTCTAATAGAGAGACAAGCTTTTGAGCAGATTTGGGCTAGATTTCACTTCATTTGAACAGAAGTACTATTTCAGCATTACTGGACTCATAAAGCTGTAAACTGACAATCTTGATCATTGAAGTCCTAACATTAGTTTTTGTGTATATAACTTCTAACACATTAAAAACTGTTTTACAGCATTGCAGAAAACATTGTACTTCATAAGGCATAAGCATCTATCAGTTTGGCAAGATTTGCACTGAATACTGAATGAAACAGCTTTCTCTATTAGAGAGACAAGCTTTTGAGCAGATTTGGGCTTGATTTCACTTCATTTGAACAGAAACACTATTTCAACATTACTGGACTCAGAAAGCTGTAAACTGACAATCTTGATCATTGAAGTCCTAACATTAGTTTTTGTGAATATAACTTCTAACAAATTAAAAACTGTCTTACAGCATTGCAGAAAACATTGTACTTCATAAGGCATAAGCATCTATCAGTTTGGCAAGATTTGCACTGAATACTGAATGAAACAGCTTTCTCTAATAGAGAGACAAGCTTTTGAGCAGATTTGGGCTAGATTTCACTTCATTTGAACAGAAGTACTATTTCAGCATTACTGGACTCAGAAAGCTGTAAACTGACAATCTTTATCATTGAAGTCCTAACATTAGTTTTTGTGCATATAACTTCTAACAAATTAAAAACTGTCTTACAGCATTGCAGAAAACATTGTACTTCATAAGGCATAAGCATCTATCAGTTTGGCAAGATTTGCACTGAATACTGAATGAAACAGCTTTCTCTAATAGAGAGACAAGCTTTTGAGCAGATTTGGGCTAGATTTCACTTCATTTGAACAGAAGTACTATTTCAGCATTACTGGACTCAGAAAGCTGTAAACTGACAATCTTGATCATTGAAGTCCTAACATTAGTTTTTGTGCATATAACTTCTAACACATTAAAAACTGTCTTACAGCATTGCAGAAAACATTGTACTTCATAAGGCATAAGCATCTATCAGTTTGGCAAGATTTGCACTGAATAATGAATGAAAAAGCTTTCTCTAATAGAGAGACAAGCTTTTGAGCAGATTTGGGCTAGATTTCACTTCATTTGAACAGAAACACTATTTCAACATTACTGGACTCAGAAAGCTGTAAACTGACAATCTCGATCATTGAAGTCCTAACATTAGTTTTTGTGAATATAACTTCTAACACATTAAAAACTGTCTTACAGCATTGCAGAAAACATTGTACTTCATAAGGCATAAGCATCTATCAGTTTGGCAAGATTTGCACTGAATACTGAATGAAACAGCTTTCTCTATTGGAGAGACAAGCTTTTGAGCAGATTTGGGCTTGATTTCACTTCATTTGAACAGAAACACTATTTCAACATTACTGGACTCAGAAAGCTGTAAACTGACAATCTTGATCATTGAAGTCCTAACATTAGTTTTTGTGTATATAACTTCTAACACATTAAAAACTGTTTTACAGCATTGCAGAAAACATTGTACTTCATAAGGCATAAGCATCTATCAGTTTGGCAAGATTTGCACTGAATACTGAATGAAACAGCTTTCTCTAATAGAGAGACAAGCTTTTGAGCAGATTTGGGCTAGATTTCACTTCATTTGAACAGAAGTACTATTTCAGCATTACTGGACTCAGAAAGCTGTAAACTGACAATCTTGATCATTGAAGTCCTAACATTAGTTTTTGTGCATATAACTTCTAACACATTAAAAACTGTCTTACAGCATTGCAGAAAACATTGTACTTCATAAGGCATAAGCATCTATCAGTTTGGCAAGATTTGCACTGAATACTGAATGAAACAGCTTTCTCTAATAGAGAGACACGCTTTTGAGCAGATTTGGGCTAGATTTCACTTCATTTGAACAGAAGTACTATTTCAGCATTACTGGACTCAGAAAGCTGTAAACTGACAATCTTGATCATTGAAGTCCTAACATTAGTTTTTGTGCATATAACTTCTAACACATTAAAAACTGTCTTACAGCATTGCAGAAAACATTGTATTTCATATGGCATAAGCATCTATCAGTTTGGCAAGATTTGCACTGAATACTGAATGAAACAGCTTTCTCTATTAGAGAGACAAGCTTTTGAGCAGATTTGGGCTTGATTTCACTTCATTTGAACAGAAACACTATTTCAACATTTCTGGACTCAGAAAGCTGTAAACTGACAATCTTGATCATTGAAGTCCTAACATTAGTTTTTGTGTATATAACTTCTAACACATTAAAAACTGTTTTACAGCATTGCAGAAAACATTGTACTTCATAAGGCATAAGCATCTATCAGTTTGGCAAGATTTGCACTGAATACTGAATGAAACAGCTTTCTCTAATAGAGAGACAAGCTTTTGAGCAGATTTGGGCTAGATTTCACTTCATTTGAACAGAAGTACTGTTTCAGCATTACTGGACTCAGAAAGCTGTAAACTGACAATCTTGATCATTGAAGTCCTAACATTAGTTTTTGTGTATATAACTTCTAACACATTAAAAACTGTTTTACAGCATTGCAGAAAACATTGTACTTCATAAGGCATAAGAATCTATCAGTTTGGCAAGATTTGCACTGAATACTGAATGAAACAGCTTTCTCTAATAGAGAGACAAGCTTTTGAGCAGATTTGGGCTAGATTTCACTTCATTTGAACAGAAGTACTATTTCAGCATTACTGGACTCAGAAAGCTGTGAACTGACAATCTTGATCATTGAAGTCCTAACATAAGTTTTTGTGCATATAACTTCTAACACATTAAAAACTGTCTTACAGCATTGCAGAAAACATTGTGTTTCATATGGCATAAGCATCTATCAGTTTGGCAAGATTTGCACTGAATACTGAATGAAACAGCTTTCTCTATTGGAGAGACAAGCTTTTGAGCAGATTTGGGCTTGATTTCACTTCATTTGAACAGAAACACTATTTCAACATTACTGGACTCAGAAAGCTGTAAACTGACAATCTTGATCACTGAAGTCCTAACATTAGTTTTTGTGTATATAACTTCTAACACATTAAAAACTGTTTTACAGCATTGCAGAAAACATTGTACTTCATAAGGCATAAGCATCTATCAGTTTGGCAAGATTTGCACTGAATACTGAATGAAACAGCTTTCTCTAATAGAGAGACAAGCTTTTGAGCAGATTTGGGCTAGATTTCACTTCATTTGAACAGAAGTACTATTTCAGCATTACTGGACTCAGAAAGCTGTAAACTGACAATCTTGATCATTGAAGTCCTAACATTAGTTTTTGTGCATATAACTTCTAACACATTAAAAACTGTCTTACAGCATTGCAGAAAACATTGTACTTCAAAAGGCATAAGCATCTATCAGTTTGGCAAGATTTGCACTGAATAATGAATGAAACAGCTTTCTCTAATAGAGAGACAAGCTTTTGAGCAGATTTGGGCTTGATTTCACTTCATTTGAACAGAAACACTATTTCAACATTACTGGACTCAGAAAGCTGTGAACTGACAATCTCGATCATTGAAGTCCTAACATAAGTTTTTGTGCATATAACTTCTAACACATTAAAAACTGTCTTACAGCATTGCAGAAAACATTGTGTTTCATATGGCATAAGCATCTATCAGTTTGGCAAGATTTGCACTGAATACTGAATGAAACAGCTTTCTCTATTGGAGAGACAAGCTTTTGAGCAGATTTGGGCTTGATTTCACTTCATTTGAACAGAAACACTATTTCAACATTACTGGACTCAGAAAGCTGTAAACTGACAATCTTGATCACTGAAGTCCTAACATTAGTTTTTGTGTATATAACTTCTAACACATTAAAAACTGTTTTACAGCATTGCAGAAAACATTGTACTTCATAAGGCATAAGCATCTATCAGTTTGGCAAGATTTGCACTGAATACTGAATGAAACAGCTTTCTCTAATAGAGAGACAAGCTTTTGAGCAGATTTGGGCTAGATTTCACTTCATTTGAACAGAAGTACTATTTCAGCATTACTGGACTCAGAAAGCTGTAAACTGACAATCTTGATCATTGAAGTCCTAACATTAGTTTTTGTGCATATAACTTCTAACACATTAAAAACTGTCTTACAGCATTGCAGAAAACATTGTACTTCATAAGGCATAAGCATCTATCAGTTTGGCAAGATTTGCACTGAATAATGAATGAAAAAGCTTTCTCTAATAGAGAGACAAGCTTTTGAGCAGATTTGGGCTTGATTTCACTTCATTTGAACAGAAACACTATTTCAACATTACTGGACTCAGAAAGCTGTAAACTGACAATCTCGATCATTGAAGTCCTAACATTAGTTTTTGTGAATATAACTTCTAACACATTAAAAACTGTCTTACAGCATTGCAGAAAACATTGTACTTCATAAGGCATAAGCATCTATCAGTTTGGCAAGATTTGCACTGAATACTGAATGAAACAGCTTTCTCTAATAGAGAGACAAGCTTTTGAGCAGATTTGGGCTAGATTTCACTTCATTTGAACAGAAGTACTATTTCAGCATTACTGGACTCAGAAAGCTGTAAACTGACAATCTTGATCATTGAAGTCCTAACATTAGTTTTTGTGCATATAACTTCTAACACATTAAAAACTGTCTTACAGCATTGCAGAAAACATTGTACTTCATAAGGCATAAGCATCTATCAGTTTGGCAAGATTTGCACTGAATACTGAATGAAACAGCTTTCTCTAATAGAGAGACACGCTTTTGAGCAGATTTGGGCTAGATTTCACTTCATTTGAACAGAAGTACTATTTCAGCATTACTGGACTCAGAAAGCTGTAAACTGACAATCTTGATCATTGAAGTCCTAACATTAGTTTTTGTGCATATAACTTCTAACACATTAAAAACTGTCTTACAGCATTGCAGAAAACATTGTACTTCATAAGGCATAAGCATCTATCAGTTTGGCAAGATTTGCACTGAATACTGAATGAAACAGCTTTCTCTAATAGAGAGACACGCTTTTGAGCAGATTTGGGCTAGATTTCACTTCATTTGAACAGAAGTACTATTTCAGCATTACTGGACTCAGAAAGCTGTAAACTGACAATCTTGATCACTGAAGTCCTAACATTAGTTTTTGTGTATATAACTTCTAACACATTAAAAACTGTTTTACAGCATTGCAGAAAACATTGTACTTCATAAGGCATAAGCATCTATCAGTTTGGCAAGATTTGCACTGAATACTGAATGAAACAGCTTTCTCTAATAGAGAGACAAGCTTTTGAGCAGATTTGGGCTAGATTTCACTTCATTTGAACAGAAGTACTATTTCAGCATTACTGGACTCAGAAAGCTGTAAACTGACAATCTTGATCATTGAAGTCCTAACATTAGTTTTTGTGCATATAACTTCTAACACATTAAAAACTGTCTTACAGCATTGCAGAAAACATTGTACTTCATAAGGCATAAGCATCTATCAGTTTGGCAAGATTTGCACTGAATAATGAATGAAAAAGCTTTCTCTAATAGAGAGACAATCTTTTGAGCAGATTTGGGCTTGATTTCACTTCATTTGAACAGAAACACTATTTCAACATTACTGGACTCAGAAAGCTGTAAACTGACAATCTCGATCATTGAAGTCCTAACATTAGTTTTTGTGAATATAACTTCTAACAAATTAAAAACTGTCTTACAGTATTGCAGAAAACATTGTACTTCATAAGGCATAAGCATCTATCAGTTTGGCAAGATTTGCACTGAATACTGAATGAAACAGCTTTCTCTATTGGAGAGACAAGCTTTTGAGCAGATTTGGGCTTGATTTCACTTCATTTGAACAGAAACACTATTTCAACATTACTGGACTCAGAAAGCTGTAAACTGACAATCTTGATCATTGAAGTCCTAACATTAGTTTTTGTGTATATAACTTCTAACACATTAAAAACTGTTTTACAGCATTGCAGAAAACATTGTACTTCATAAGGCATAAGCATCTATCAGTTTGGCAAGATTTGCACTGAATACTGAATGAAACAGCTTTCTCTAATAGAGAGACAAGCTTTTGAGCAGATTTGGGCTAGATTTCACTTCATTTGAACAGAAGTACTATTTCAGCATTACTGGACTCAGAAAGCTGTAAACTGACAATCTTGATCATTGAAGTCCTAACATAAGTTTTTGTGCATATAACTTCTAACACATTAAAAACTGTTTTACAGCATTGCAGAAAACATTGTATTTCATAAGGCATAAGCATCTATCAGTTTGGCAAGATTTGCACTGAATACTGAATGAAACAGCTTTCTCTATTAGAGAGACAAGCTTTTGAGCAGATTTGGGCTTGATTTCACTTCATTTGAACAGAAACACTATTTCAACATTTCTGGACTCAGAAAGCTGTAAACTGACAATCTTGATCATTGAGGTCCTAACATACGTTTTTGTGCATATAACTTCTAACACATTAAAAACTGTCTTACAGCATTGCAGAAAACATTGTACTTCATAAGGCATAAGCATCTATCAGTTTGGCAAGATTTGCACTGAATATTGAATGAAATAGCTTTCTCTATTAGAGAGACAAGCTTTTGAGCAGATTTGGGCTAGATTTCACTTCATTTGAACAGAAGTACTGTTTCAGCATTACTGGACTCAGAAAGCTGTAAACTGACAATCTTGATCATTGAAGTCCTAACATTAGTTTTTGTGTATATAACTTCTAACACATTAAAAACTGTTTTACAGCATTGCAGAAAACATTGTACTTCATAAGGCATAAGCATCTATCAGTTTGGCAAGATTTGCACTGAATACTGAATGAAACAGCTTTCTCTAATAGAGAGACAAGCTTTTGAGCAGATTTGGGCTAGATTTCACTTCATTTGAACAGAAGTACTATTTCAGCATTACTGGACTCATAAAGCTGTAAACTGACAATCTTGATCATTGAAGTCCTAACATTAGTTTTTGTGTATATAACTTCTAACACATTAAAAACTGTTTTACAGCATTGCAGAAAACATTGTACTTCATAAGGCATAAGCATCTATCAGTTTGGCAAGATTTGCACTGAATACTGAATGAAACAGCTTTCTCTATTAGAGAGACAAGCTTTTGAGCAGATTTGGGCTTGATTTCACTTCATTTGAACAGAAACACTATTTCAACATTACTGGACTCAGAAAGCTGTAAACTGACAATCTTGATCATTGAAGTCCTAACATTAGTTTTTGTGAATATAACTTCTAACAAATTAAAAACTGTCTTACAGCATTGCAGAAAACATTGTACTTCATAAGGCATAAGCATCTATCAGTTTGGCAAGATTTGCACTGAATACTGAATGAAACAGCTTTCTCTATTGGAGAGACAAGCTTTTGAGCAGATTTGGGCTTGATTTCAATTCATTTGAACAGAAACACTATTTCAACATTACTGGACTCAGAAAGCTGTAAACTGACAATCTTGATCACTGAAGTCCTAACATTAGTTTTTGTGTATATAACTTCTAACACATTAAAAACTGTTTTACAGCATTGCAGAAAACATTGTACTTCATAAGGCATAAGCATCTATCAGTTTGGCAAGATTTGCACTGAATACTGAATGAAACAGCTTTCTCTAATAGAGAGACAAGCTTTTGAGCAGATTTGGGCTAGATTTCACTTCATTTGAACAGAAGTACTATTTCAGCATTACTGGACTCAGAAAGCTGTAAACTGACAATCTTGATCATTGAAGTCCTAACATTAGTTTTTGTGCATATAACTTCTAACACATTAAAAACTGTCTTACAGCATTGCAGAAAACATTGTACTTCATAAGGCATAAGCATCTATCAGTTTGGCAAGATTTGCACTGAATACTGAATGAAACAGCTTTCTCTAATAGAGAGACAAGCTTTTGAGCAGATTTGGGCTAGATTTCACTTCATTTGAACAGAAACACTATTTCAACATTACTGGACTCAGAAAGCTGTAAACTGACAATCTTGATCATTGAAGTCCTAACATTAGTTTTTGTGCATATAACTTCTAACACATTAAAAACTGTCTTACAGCATTGCAGAAAACATTGTATTTCATATGGCATAAGCATCTATCAGTTTGGCAAGATTTGCACTGAATACTGAATGAAACAGCTTTCTCTATTAGAGAGACAAGCTTTTGAGCAGATTTGGGCTTGATTTCACTTCATTTGAACAGAAACACTATTTCAACATTTCTGGACTCAGAAAGCTGTAAACTGACAATCTTGATCATTGAAGTCCTAACATTAGTTTTTGTGTATATAACTTCTAACACATTAAAAACTGTTTTACAGCATTGCAGAAAACATTGTACTTCATAAGGCATAAGCATCTATCAGTTTGGCAAGATTTGCACTGAATACTGAATGAAACAGCTTTCTCTAATAGAGAGACAAGCTTTTGAGCAGATTTGGGCTAGATTTCACTTCATTTGAACAGAAGTACTATTTCAGCATTACTGGACTCAGAAAGCTGTAAACTGACAATCTTGATCATTGAAGTCCTAACATTAGTTTTTGTGTATATAACTTCTAACACATTAAAAACTGTTTTACAGCATTGCAGAAAACATTGTACTTCATAAGGCATAAGAATCTATCAGTTTGGCAAGATTTGCACTGAATACTGAATGAAACAGCTTTCTCTAATAGAGAGACAAGCTTTTGAGCAGATTTGGGCTAGATTTCACTTCATTTGAACAGAAGTACTATTTCAGCATTACTGGACTCAGAAAGCTGTGAACTGACAATCTTGATCATTGAAGTCCTAACATAAGTTTTTGTGCATATAACTTCTAACACATTAAAAACTGTCTTACAGCATTGCAGAAAACATTGTGTTTCATATGGCATAAGCATCTATCAGTTTGGCAAGATTTGCACTGAATACTGAATGAAACAGCTTTCTCTATTGGAGAGACAAGCTTTTGAGCAGATTTGGGCTTGATTTCACTTCATTTGAACAGAAACACTATTTCAACATTACTGGACTCAGAAAGCTGTAAACTGACAATCTTGATCACTGAAGTCCTAACATTAGTTTTTGTGTATATAACTTCTAACACATTAAAAACTGTTTTACAGCATTGCAGAAAACATTGTACTTCATAAGGCATAAGCATCTATCAGTTTGGCAAGATTTGCACTGAATACTGAATGAAACAGCTTTCTCTAATAGAGAGACAAGTTTTGAGCAGATTTGGGCTAGATTTCACTTCATTTGAACAGAAGTACTATTTCAGCATTACTGGACTCAGAAAGCTGTAAACTGACAATCTTGATCATTGAAGTCCTAACATTAGTTTTTGTGCATATAACTTCTAACACATTAAAAACTGTCTTACAGCATTGCAGAAAACATTGTACTTCATAAGGCATAAGCATCTATCAGTTTGGCAAGATTTGCACTGAATAATGAATGAAACAGCTTTCTCTAATAGAGAGACAAGCTTTTGAGCAGATTTGGGCTTGATTTCACTTCATTTGAACAGAAACACTATTTCAACATTACTGGACTCAGAAAGCTGTGAACTGACAATCTTGATCATTGAAGTCCTAACATAAGTTTTTGTGCATATAACTTCTAACACATTAAAAACTGTCTTACAGCATTGCAGAAAACATTGTGTTTCATATGGCATAAGCATCTATCAGTTTGGCAAGATTTGCACTGAATACTGAATGAAACAGCTTTCTCTATTGGAGAGACAAGCTTTTGAGCAGATTTGGGCTTGATTTCACTTCATTTGAACAGAAACACTATTTCAACATTACTGGACTCAGAAAGCTGTAAACTGACAATCTTGATCACTGAAGTCCTAACATTAGTTTTTGTGTATATAACTTCTAACACATTAAAAACTGTTTTACAGCATTGCAGAAAACATTGTACTTCATAAGGCATAAGCATCTATCAGTTTGGCAAGATTTGCACTGAATACTGAATGAAACAGCTTTCTCTAATAGAGAGACAAGCTTTTGAGCAGATTTGGGCTAGATTTCACTTCATTTGAACAGAAGTACTATTTCAGCATTACTGGACTCAGAAAGCTGTAAACTGACAATCTTGATCATTGAAGTCCTAACATTAGTTTTTGTGCATATAACTTCTAACACATTAAAAACTGTCTTACAGCATTGCAGAAAACATTGTACTTCATAAGGCATAAGCATCTATCAGTTTGGCAAGATTTGCACTGAATAATGAATGAAAAAGCTTTCTCTAATAGAGAGACAAGCTTTTGAGCAGATTTGGGCTTGATTTCACTTCATTTGAACAGAAACACTATTTCAACATTACTGGACTCAGAAAGCTGTAAACTGACAATCTCGATCATTGAAGTCCTAACATTAGTTTTTGTGAATATAACTTCTAACACATTAAAAACTGTCTTACAGCATTGCAGAAAACATTGTACTTCATAAGGCATAAGCATCTATCAGTTTGGCAAGATTTGCACTGAATACTGAATGAAACAGCTTTCTCTATTGGAGAGACAAGCTTTTGAGCAGATTTGGGCTTGATTTCACTTCATTTGAACAGAAACACTATTTCAACATTACTGGACTCAGAAAGCTGTAAACTGACAATCTTGATCATTGAAGTCCTAACATTAGTTTTTGTGTATATAACTTCTAACACTTTAAAAACTGTTTTACAGCATTGCAGAAAACATTGTACTTCATAAGGCATAAGCATCTATCAGTTTGGCAAGATTTGCACTGAATACTGAATGAAACAGCTTTCTCTAATAGAGAGACAAGCTTTTGAGCAGATTTGGGCTAGATTTCACTTCATTTGAACAGAAGTACTATTTCAGCATTACTGGACTCAGAAAGCTGTAAACTGACAATCTTGATCATTGAAGTCCTAACATTAGTTTTTGTGCATATAACTTCTAACACATTAAAAACTGTCTTACAGCATTGCAGAAAACATTGTACTTCATAAGGCATAAGCATCTATCAGTTTGGCAAGATTTGCACTGAATAATGAATTAAAAAGCTTTCTCTAATAGAGAGACAAGCTTTTGAGCAGATTTGGGCTTGATTTCACTTCATTTGAACAGAAACACTATTTCAACATTACTGGACTCAGAAAGCTGTGAACTGACAATCTTGATCATTGAAGTCCTAACATAAGTTTTTGTGCATATAACTTCTAACACATTAAAAACTGTCTTACAGCATTGCAGAAAACATTGTGTTTCATATGGCATAAGCATCTATCAGTTTGGCAAGATTTGCACTGAATACTGAATGAAACAGCTTTCTCTATTGGAGAGACAAGCTTTTGAGCAGATTTGGGCTAGATTTCACTTCATTTGAACAGAAACACTATTTCAACATTACTGGACTCAGAAAGCTGTAAACTGACAATCTTGATCACTGAAGTCCTAACATTAGTTTTTGTGTATATAACTTCTAACACATTAAAAACTGTCTTACAGCATTGCAGAAAACATTGTACTTCATAAGGCATAAGCATCTATCAGTTTGGCAAGATTTGCACTGAATACTGAATGAAACAGCTTTCTCTATTGGAGAGACAAGCTTTTGAGCAGATTTGGGCTTGATTTCACTTCATTTGAACAGAAACACTATTTCAACATTACTGGACTCAGAAAGCTGTAAACTGACAATCTTGATCATTGAAGTCCTAACATTAGTTTTTGTGTATATAACTTCTAACACATTAAAAACTGTTTTACAGCATTGCAGAAAACATTGTACTTCATAAGGCATAAGCATCTATCAGTTTGGCAAGATTTGCACTGAATACTGAATGAAACAGCTTTCTCTAATAGAGAGACAAGCTTTTGAGCAGATTTGGGCTAGATTTCACTTCATTTGAACAGAAGTACTATTTCAGCATTACTGGACTCAGAAAGCTGTAAACTGACAATCTTGATCATTGAAGTCCTAACATTAGTTTTTGTGCATATAACTTCTAACACATTAAAAACTGTCTTACAGCATTGCAGAAAACATTGTACTTCATAAGGCATAAGCATCTATCAGTTTGGCAAGATTTGCACTGAATACTGAATGAAACAGCTTTCTCTAATAGAGAGACACGCTTTTGAGCAGATTTGGGCTAGATTTCACTTCATTTGAACAGAAGTACTATTTCAGCATTACTGGACTCAGAAAGCTGTAAACTGACAATCTTGATCATTGAAGTCCTAACATTAGTTTTTGTGCATATAACTTCTAACACATTAAAAACTGTCTTACAGCATTGCAGAAAACATTGTACTTCATAAGGCATAAGCATCTATCAGTTTGGCAAGATTTGCACTGAATACTGAATGAAACAGCTTTCTCTAATAGAGAGACACGCTTTTGAGCAGATTTGGGCTAGATTTCACTTCATTTGAACAGAAGTACTATTTCAGCATTACTGGACTCAGAAAGCTGTAAACTGACAATCTTGATCATTGAAGTCCTAACATTAGTTTTTGTGCATATAACTTCTAACACATTAAAAACTGTCTTACAGCATTGCAGAAAACATTGTATTTCATATGGCATAAGCATCTATCAGTTTGGCAAGATTTGCACTGAATACTGAATGAAACAGCTTTCTCTATTAGAGAGACAAGCTTTTGAGCAGATTTGGGCTTGATTTCACTTCATTTGAACAGAAACACTATTTCAACATTTCTGGACTCAGAAAGCTGTAAACTGACAATCTTGATCATTGAAGTCCTAACATTAGTTTTTGTGTATATAACTTCTAACACATTAAAAACTGTTTTACAGCATTGCAGAAAACATTGTACTTCATAAGGCATAAGCATCTATCAGTTTGGCAAGATTTGCACTGAATACTGAATGAAACAGCTTTCTCTATTAGAGAGACAAGCTTTTGAGCAGATTTGGGCTTGATTTCACTTCATTTGAACAGAAGTACTATTTCAGCATTACTGGACTCAGAAAGCTGTAAACTGACAATCTTGATCATTGAAGTCCTAACATTAGTTTTTGTGCATATAACTTCTAACACATTAAAAACTGTCTTACAGCATTGCAGAAAACATTGTACTTCATAAGGCATAAGCATCTGTCAGTTTGGCAAATTTGCACTGAATAATGAATGAAACAGCTTTCTCTAATAGAGAGACAAGCTTTTGAGCAGATTTGGGCTTGATTTCACTTCATTTGAACAGAAACACTATTTCAACATTACTGGACTCAGAAAGCTGTGAACTGACAATCTTGATCATTGAAGTCCTAACATAAGTTTTTGTGCATATAACTTCTAACACATTAAAAACTGTCTTACAGCATTGCAGAAAACATTGTGTTTCATATGGCATAAGCATCTATCAGTTTGGCAAGATTTGCACTGAATACTGAATGAAACAGCTTTCTCTATTGGAGAGACAAGCTTTTGAGCAGATTTGGGCTTGATTTCACTTCATTTGAACAGAAACACTATTTCAACATTACTGGACTCAGAAAGCTGTAAACTGACAATCTTGATCACTGAAGTCCTAACATTAGTTTTTGTGTATATAACTTCTAACACATTAAAAACTGTTTTACAGCATTGCAGAAAACATTGTACTTCATAAGGCATAAGCATCTATCAGTTTGGCAAGAT
Organism: Carassius gibelio; assembly: GCF_023724105.1. Taxonomy (NCBI): domain Eukaryota; kingdom Metazoa; phylum Chordata; class Actinopteri; order Cypriniformes; family Cyprinidae; genus Carassius; species Carassius gibelio. The sequence continues at coordinate 746,394 of NC_068405.1, forward strand.
TTGCACTGAATACTGAATGAAACAGCTTTCTCTAATAGAGAGACAAGCTTTTGAGCAGATTTGGGCTAGATTTCACTTCATTTGAACAGAAGTACTATTTCAGCATTACTGGACTCAGAAAGCTGTAAACTGACAATCTTGATCATTGAAGTCCTAACATTAGTTTTTGTGCATATAACTTCTAACACATTAAAAACTGTCTTACAGCATTGCAGAAAACATTGTACTTCATAAGGCATAAGCATCTATCAGTTTGGCAAGATTTGCACTGAATAATGAATGAAAAAGCTTTCTCTAATAGAGAGACAAGCTTTTGAGCAGATTTGGGCTTGATTTCACTTCATTTGAACAGAAACACTATTTCAACATTACTGGACTCAGAAAGCTGTAAACTGACAATCTCGATCATTGAAGTCCTAACATTAGTTTTTGTGAATATAACTTCTAACACATTAAAAACTGTCTTACAGCATTGCAGAAAACATTGTACTTCATAAGGCATAAGCATCTATCAGTTTGGCAAGATTTGCACTGAATACTGAATGAAACAGCTTTCTCTATTGGAGAGACAAGCTTTTGAGCAGATTTGGGCTTGATTTCACTTCATTTGAACAGAAACACTATTTCAACATTACTGGACTCAGAAAGCTGTAAACTGACAATCTTGATCATTGAAGTCCTAACATTAGTTTTTGTGTATATAACTTCTAACACTTTAAAAACTGTTTTACAGCATTGCAGAAAACATTGTACTTCATAAGGCATAAGCATCTATCAGTTTGGCAAGATTTGCACTGAATACTGAATGAAACAGCTTTCTCTAATAGAGAGACAAGCTTTTGAGCAGATTTGGGCTAGATTTCACTTCATTTGAACAGAAGTACTATTTCAGCATTACTGGACTCAGAAAGCTGTAAACTGACAATCTTGATCATTGAAGTCCTAACATTAGTTTTTGTGCATATAACTTCTAACACATTAAAAACTGTCTTACAGCATTGCAGAAAACATTGTACTTCATAAGGCATAAGCATCTATCAGTTTGGCAAGATTTGCACTGAATAATGAATGAAAAAGCTTTCTCTAATAGAGAGACAAGCTTTTGAGCAGATTTGGGCTTGATTTCACTTCATTTGAACAGAAACACTATTTCAACATTACTGGACTCAGAAAGCTGTGAACTGACAATCTTGATCATTGAAGTCCTAACATAAGTTTTTGTGCATATAACTTCTAACACATTAAAAACTGTCTTACAGCATTGCAGAAAACATTGTGTTTCATATGGCATAAGCATCTATCAGTTTGGCAAGATTTGCACTGAATACTGAATGAAACAGCTTTCTCTATTGGAGAGACAAGCTTTTGAGCAGATTTGGGCTAGATTTCACTTCATTTGAACAGAAACACTATTTCAACATTACTGGACTCAGAAAGCTGTAAACTGACAATCTTGATCACTGAAGTCCTAACATTAGTTTTTGTGTATATAACTTCTAACACATTAAAAACTGTCTTACAGCATTGCAGAAAACATTGTACTTCATAAGGCATAAGCATCTATCAGTTTGGCAAGATTTGCACTGAATACTGAATGAAACAGCTTTCTCTATTGGAGAGACAAGCTTTTGAGCAGATTTGGGCTTGATTTCACTTCATTTGAACAGAAACACTATTTCAACATTACTGGACTCAGAAAGCTGTAAACTGACAATCTTGATCATTGAAGTCCTAACATTAGTTTTTGTGTATATAACTTCTAACACATTAAAAACTGTTTTACAGCATTGCAGAAAACATTGTACTTCATAAGGCATAAGCATCTATCAGTTTGGCAAGATTTGCACTGAATACTGAATGAAACAGCTTTCTCTAATAGAGAGACAAGCTTTTGAGCAGATTTGGGCTAGATTTCACTTCATTTGAACAGAAGTACTATTTCAGCATTACTGGACTCAGAAAGCTGTAAACTGACAATCTTGATCATTGAAGTCCTAACATTAGTTTTTGTGCATATAACTTCTAACACATTAAAAACTGTCTTACAGCATTGCAGAAAACATTGTACTTCATAAGGCATAAGCATCTATCAGTTTGGCAAGATTTGCACTGAATACTGAATGAAACAGCTTTCTCTAATAGAGAGACACGCTTTTGAGCAGATTTGGGCTAGATTTCACTTCATTTGAACAGAAGTACTATTTCAGCATTACTGGACTCAGAAAGCTGTAAACTGACAATCTTGATCATTGAAGTCCTAACATTAGTTTTTGTGCATATAACTTCTAACACATTAAAAACTGTCTTACAGCATTGCAGAAAACATTGTACTTCATAAGGCATAAGCATCTATCAGTTTGGCAAGATTTGCACTGAATACTGAATGAAACAGCTTTCTCTAATAGAGAGACACGCTTTTGAGCAGATTTGGGCTAGATTTCACTTCATTTGAACAGAAGTACTATTTCAGCATTACTGGACTCAGAAAGCTGTAAACTGACAATCTTGATCATTGAAGTCCTAACATTAGTTTTTGTGCATATAACTTCTAACACATTAAAAACTGTCTTACAGCATTGCAGAAAACATTGTATTTCATATGGCATAAGCATCTATCAGTTTGGCAAGATTTGCACTGAATACTGAATGAAACAGCTTTCTCTATTAGAGAGACAAGCTTTTGAGCAGATTTGGGCTTGATTTCACTTCATTTGAACAGAAACACTATTTCAACATTTCTGGACTCAGAAAGCTGTAAACTGACAATCTTGATCATTGAAGTCCTAACATTAGTTTTTGTGTATATAACTTCTAACACATTAAAAACTGTTTTACAGCATTGCAGAAAACATTGTACTTCATAAGGCATAAGCATCTATCAGTTTGGCAAGATTTGCACTGAATACTGAATGAAACAGCTTTCTCTATTAGAGAGACAAGCTTTTGAGCAGATTTGGGCTTGATTTCACTTCATTTGAACAGAAGTACTATTTCAGCATTACTGGACTCAGAAAGCTGTAAACTGACAATCTTGATCATTGAAGTCCTAACATTAGTTTTTGTGCATATAACTTCTAACACATTAAAAACTGTCTTACAGCATTGCAGAAAACATTGTATTTCATATGGCATAAGCATCTATCAGTTTGGCAAGATTTGCACTGAATACTGAATGAAACAGCTTTCTCTATTAAGAGAGACAAGCTTTTGAGCAGATTTGGGCTTGATTTCACTTCATTTGAACAGAAACACTATTTCAACATTTCTGGACTCAGAAAGCTGTAAACTGACAATCTTGATCATTGAAGTCCTAACATTCGTTTTTGTGTATATAACTTCTAACACATTAAAAACTGTTTTACAGCATTGCAGAAAACATTGTACTTCATAAGGCATAAGCATCTATCAGTTTGGCAAGATTTGCACTGAATACTGAATGAAACAGCTTTCTCTAATAGAGAGACAAGCTTTTGAGCAGATTTGGGCTAGATTTCACTTCATTTGAACAGAAGTACTGTTTCAGCATTACTGGACTCAGAAAGCTGTAAACTGACAATCTTGATCACTGAAGTCCTAACATTAGTTTTTGTGCATATAACTTCTAACACATTAAAAACTGTTTTACAGCATTGCAGAAAACATTGTACTTCATAAGGCATAAGCATCTATCAGTTTGGCAAGATTTGCACTGAATACTGAATGAAACAGCTTTCTCTAATAGAGAGACAAGCTTTTGAGCAGATTTGGGCTAGATTTCACTTCATTTGAACAGAAGTACTATTTCAGCATTACTGGACTCAGAAAGCTGTGAACTGACAATCTTGATCATTGAAGTCCTAACATAAGTTTTTGTGCATATAACTTCTAACACATTAAAAACTGTCTTACAGCATTGCAGAAAACATTGTGTTTCATATGGCATAAGCATCTATCAGTTTGGCAAGATTTGCACTGAATACTGAATGAAACAGCTATCTCTATTAGAGAGACAAGCTTTTGAGCAGATTTGGGCTAGATTTCACTTCATTTGAACAGAAGTACTATTTCAGCATTACTGGACTCAGAAAGCTGTAAACTGACAATCTTGATCATTGAAGTCCTAACATTAGGTTTTGTGTATATAACTTCTAACACATTAAAAACTGTTTTACAGCATTGCAGAAAACATTGTACTTCATAAGGCATAAGCATCTGTCAGTTTGGCAAGATTTGCACTGAATACTGAATGAAACAGCTTTCTCTAATAGAGAGACAAGCTTTTGAGCAGATTTGGGCTAGATTTCACTTCATTTGAACAGAAGTACTGTTTCAGCATTACTGGACTCAGAAAGCTGTAAACTGACAATCTTGATAATTGAAGTCCTAACATTAGTTTTTGTGTATATAACTTCTAACACATTAAAAACTGTTTTACAGCATTGCAGAAAACATTGTACTTCATAAGGCATAAGCATCTATCAGTTTGGCAAGATTTGCACTGAATACTGAATGAAACAGCTTTCTCTAATAGAGAGACAAGCTTTTGAGCAGATTTGGGCTAGATTTCACTTCATTTGAACAGAAGTACTATTTCAGCATTACTGGACTCAGAAAGCTGTAAACTGACAATCTTGATCACTGAAGTCCTAACATTAGTTTTTGTGTATATAACTTCTAACACATTAAAAACTGTTTTACAGCATTGCAGAAAACATTGTACTTCATAAGGCATAAGCATCTATCAGTTTGGCAAGATTTGCACTGAATACTGAATGAAACAGCTTTCTCTAATAGAGAGACAAGCTTTTGAGCAGATTTGGGCTAGATTTCACTTCATTTGAACAGAAGTACTATTTCAGCATTACTGGACTCAGAAAGCTGTAAACTGACAATCTTGATCATTGAAGTCCTAACATTAGTTTTTGTGCATATAACTTCTAACACATTAAAAACTGTCTTACAGCATTGCAGAAAACATTGTACTTCATAAGGCATAAGCATCTATCAGTTTGGCAAGATTTGCACTGAATAATGAATGAAAAAGCTTTCTCTAATAGAGAGACAAGCTTTTGAGCAGATTTGGGCTTGATTTCACTTCATTTGAACAGAAACACTATTTCAACATTACTGGACTCAGAAAGCTGTAAACTGACAATCTCGATCATTGAAGTCCTAACATTAGTTTTTGTGAATATAACTTCTAACACATTAAAAACTGTCTTACAGCATTGCAGAAAACATTGTACTTCATAAGGCATAAGCATCTATCAGTTTGGCAAGATTTGCACTGAATACTGAATGAAACAGCTTTCTCTATTGGAGAGACAAGCTTTTGAGCAGATTTGGGCTTGATTTCACTTCATTTGAACAGAAACACTATTTCAACATTACTGGACTCAGAAAGCTGTAAACTGACAATCTTGATCATTGAAGTCCTAACATTAGTTTTTGTGTATATAACTTCTAACACATTAAAAACTGTTTTACAGCATTGCAGAAAACATTGTACTTCATAAGGCATAAGCATCTATCAGTTTGGCAAGATTTGCACTGAATACTGAATGAAACAGCTTTCTCTAATAGAGAGACACGCTTTTGAGCAGATTTGGGCTAGATTTCACTTCATTTGAACAGAAGTACTATTTCAGCATTACTGGACTCAGAAAGCTGTAAACTGACAATCTTGATCATTGAAGTCCTAACATTAGTTTTTGTGCATATAACTTCTAACACATTAAAAACTGTCTTACAGCATTGCAGAAAACATTGTATTTCATATGGCATAAGCATCTATCAGTTTGGCAAGATTTGCACTGAATACTGAATGAAACAGCTTTCTCTATTAGAGAGACAAGCTTTTGAGCAGATTTGGGCTTGATTTCACTTCATTTGAACAGAAACACTATTTCAACATTTCTGGACTCAGAAAGCTGTAAACTGACAATCTTGATCATTGAAGTCCTAACATTAGTTTTTGTGTATATAACTTCTAATACATTAAAAACTGTTTTACAGCATTGCAGAAAACATTGTACTTCATAAGGCATAAGCATCTATCAGTTTGGCAAGATTTGCACTGAATACTGAATGAAACAGCTTTCTCTAATAGAGAGACAAGCTTTTGAGCAGATTTGGGCTAGATTTCACTTCATTTGAACAGAAGTACTATTTCAGCATTACTGGACTCAGAAAGCTGTAAACTGACAATCTTGATCATTGAAGTCCTAACATTAGTTTTTGTGCATATAACTTCTAACACATTAAAAACTGTCTTACAGCATTGCAGAAAACATTGTACTTCATAAGGCATAAGCATCTATCAGTTTGGCAAGATTTGCACTGAATAATGAATGAAAAAGCTTTCTCTAATAGAGAGACAAGCTTTTGAGCAGATTTGGGCTTGATTTCACTTCATTTGAACAGAAACACTATTTCAACATTACTGGACTCAGAAAGCTGTAAACTGACAATCTCGATCATTGAAGTCCTAACATTAGTTTTTGTGAATATAACTTCTAACACATTAAAAACTGTCTTACAGCATTGCAGAAAACATTGTACTTCATAAGGCATAAGCATCTATCAGTTTGGCAAGATTTGCACTGAATACTGAATGAAACAGCTTTCTCTATTGGAGAGACAAGCTTTTGAGCAGATTTGGGCTTGATTTCACTTCATTTGAACAGAAACACTATTTCAACATTTCTGGACTCAGAAAGCTGTAAACTGACAATCTTGATCATTGAAGTCCTAACATTAGTTTTTGTGTATATAACTTCTAACACATTAAAAACTGTTTTACAGCATTGCAGAAAACATTGTACTTCATAAGGCATAAGCATCTATCAGTTTGGCAAGATTTGCACTGAATACTGAATGAAACAGCTTTCTCTAATAGAGAGACAAGCTTTTGAGCAGATTTGGGCTAGATTTCACTTCATTTGAACAGAAGTACTGTTTCAGCATTACTGGACTCAGAAAGCTGTAAACTGACAATCTTGATCACTGAAGTCCTAACATTAGTTTTTGTGCATATAACTTCTAACACATTAAAAACTGTTTTACAGCATTGCAGAAAACATTGTACTTCATAAGGCATAAGCATCTATCAGTTTGGCAAGATTTGCACTGAATACTGAATGAAACAGCTTTCTCTAATAGAGAGACAAGCTTTTGAGCAGATTTGGGCTAGATTTCACTTCATTTGAACAGAAGTACTATTTCAGCATTACTGGACTCAGAAAGCTGTGAACTGACAATCTTGATCATTGAAGTCCTAACATAAGTTTTTGTGCATATAACTTCTAACACATTAAAAACTGTCTTACAGCATTGCAGAAAACATTGTGTTTCATATGGCATAAGCATCTATCAGTTTGGCAAGATTTGCACTGAATACTGAATGAAACAGCTATCTCTATTAGAGAGACAAGCTTTTGAGCAGATTTGGGCTAGATTTCACTTCATTTGAACAGAAGTACTATTTCAGCATTACTGGACTCAGGAAGCTGTAAACTGACAATCTTGATCATTGAAGTCCTAACATTAGTTTTTGTGTATATAACTTCTAACACATTAAAAACTGTTTTACAGCATTGCAGAAAACATTGTACTTCATAAGGCATAAGCATCTGTCAGTTTGGCAAGATTTGCACTGAATACTGAATGAAACAGCTTTCTCTAATAGAGAGACAAGCTTTTGAGCAGATTTGGGCTAGATTTCACTTCATTTGAACAGAAGTACTGTTTCAGCATTACTGGACTCAGAAAGCTGTAAACTGACAATCTTGATAATTGAAGTCCTAACATTAGTTTTTGTGTATATAACTTCTAACACATTAAAAACTGTTTTACAGCATTGCAGAAAAAATTGTACTTCATAAGGCATAAGCATCTATCAGTTTGGCAAGATTTGCACTGAATACTGAATGAAACAGCTTTCTCTAATAGAGAGACAAGCTTTTGAGCAGATTTGGGCTAGATTTCACTTCATTTGAACAGAAGTACTATTTCAGCATTACTGGACTCAGAAAGCTGTAAACTGACAATCTTGATCACTGAAGTCCTAACATTAGTTTTTGTGTATATAACTTCTAACACATTAAAAACTGTTTTACAGCATTGCAGAAAACATTGTACTTCATAAGGCATAAGCATCTATCAGTTTGGCAAGATTTGCACTGAATACTGAATGAAACAGCTTTCTCTAATAGAGAGACAAGCTTTTGAGCAGATTTGGGCTAGATTTCACTTCATTTGAACAGAAGTACTATTTCAGCATTACTGGACTCAGAAAGCTGTAAACTGACAATCTTGATCATTGAAGTCCTAACATTAGTTTTTGTGCATATAACTTCTAACACATTAAAAACTGTCTTACAGCATTGCAGAAAACATTGTACTTCATAAGGCATAAGCATCTATCAGTTTGGCAAGATTTGCACTGAATAATGAATGAAAAAGCTTTCTCTAATAGAGAGACAAGCTATTGAGCAGATTTGGGCTTGATTTCACTTCATTTGAACAGAAACACTATTTCAACATTACTGGACTCAGAAAGCTGTAAACTGACAATCTCGATCATTGAAGTCCTAACATTAGTTTTTGTGAATATAACTTCTAACACATTAAAAACTGTCTTACAGCATTGCAGAAAACATTGTACTTCATAAGGCATAAGCATCTATCAGTTTGGCAAGATTTGCACTGAATACTGAATGAAACAGCTTTCTCTATTGGAGAGACAAGCTTTTGAGCAGATTTGGGCTTGATTTCACTTCATTTGAACAGAAACACTATTTCAACATTACTGGACTCAGAAAGCTGTAAACTGACAATCTTGATCATTGAAGTCCTAACATTAGTTTTTGTGTATATAACTTCTAACACATTAAAAACTGTTTTACAGCATTGCAGAAAACATTGTACTTCATAAGGCATAAGCATCTATCACTTTGGCAAGATTTGCACTGAATACTGAATGAAACAGCTTTCTCTAATAGAGAGACACGCTTTTGAGCAGATTTGGGCTAGATTTCACTTCATTTGAACAGAAGTACTTTTTCAGCATTACTGGACTCAGAAAGCTGTAAACTGACAATCTTGATCATTGAAGTCCTAACATTAGTTTTTGTGCATATAACTTCTAACACATTAAAAACTGTCTTACAGCATTGCAGAAAACATTGTATTTCATATGGCATAAGCATCTATCAGTTTGGCAAGATTTGCACTGAATACTGAATGAAACAGCTTTCTCTATTAGAGAGACAAGCTTTTGAGCAGATTTGGGCTTGATTTCACTTCATTTGAATAGAAACACTATTTCAACATTTCTGGACTCAGAAAGCTGTAAACTGACAATCTTGATCATTGAAGTCCTAACATTAGTTTTTGTGTATATAACTTCTAACACATTAAAAACTGTTTTACAGCATTGCAGAAAACATTGTACTTCATAAGGCATAAGCATCTATCAGTTTGGCAAGATTTGCACTGAATACTGAATGAAACAGCTTTCTCTAATAGAGAGACAAGCTTTTGAGCAGATTTGGGCTAGATTTCACTTCATTTGAACAGAAGTACTATTTCAGCATTACTGGACTCAGAAAGCTGTAAACTGACAATCTTGATCACTGAAGTCCTAACATTAGTTTTTGTGTATATAACTTCTAACACATTAAAAACTGTTTTACAGCATTGCAGAAAACATTGTACTTCATAAGGCATAAGCATCTATCAGTTTGGCAAGATTTGCACTGAATACTGAATGAAACAGCTTTCTCTAATAGAGAGACAAGCTTTTGAGCAGATTTGGGCTAGATTTCACTTCATTTGAACAGAAGTACTATTTCAGCATTACTGGACTCAGAAAGCTGTAAACTGACAATCTTGATCATTGAAGTCCTAACATTAGTTTTTGTGCATATAACTTCTAACACATTAAAAACTGTCTTACAGCATTGCAGAAAACATTGTACTTCATAAGGCATAAGCATCTATCAGTTTGGCAAGATTTGCACTGAATAATGAATGAAAAAGCTTTCTCTAATAGAGAGACAAGCTTTTGAGCAGATTTGGGCTTGATTTCACTTCATTTGAACAGAAACACTATTTCAACATTACTGGACTCAGAAAGCTGTAAACTGACAATCTCGATCATTGAAGTCCTAACATTAGTTTTTGTGAATATAACTTCTAACACATTAAAAACTGTCTTACAGCATTGCAGAAAACATTGTACTTCATAAGGCATAAGCATCTATCAGTTTGGCAAGATTTGCACTGAATACTGAATGAAACAGCTTTCTCTATTGGAGAGACAAGCTTTTGAGCAGATTTGGGCTTGATTTCACTTCATTTGAACAGAAACACTATTTCAACATTACTGGACTCAGAAAGCTGTAAACTGACAATCTTGATCATTGAAGTCCTAACATTAGTTTTTGTGTATATAACTTATAACACATTAAAAACTGTTTTACAGCATTGCAGAAAACATTGTACTTCATAAGGCATAAGCATCTATCAGTTTGGCAAGATTTGCACTGAATACTGAATGAAACAGCTTTCTCTAATAGAGAGACACGCTTTTGAGCAGATTTGGGCTAGATTTCACTTCATTTGAACAGAAGTACTATTTCAGCATTACTGGACTCAGAAAGCTGTAAACTGACAATCTTGATCATTGAAGTCCTAACATTAGTTTTTGTGCATATAACTTCTAACACATTAAAAACTGTCTTACAGCATTGCAGAAAACATTGTATTTCATATGGCATAAGCATCTATCAGTTTGGCAAGATTTGCACTGAATACTGAATGAAACAGCTTTCTCTATTAGAGAGACAAGCTTTTGAGCAGATTTGGGCTTGATTTCACTTCATTTGAATAGAAACACTATTTCAACATTTCTGGACTCAGAAAGCTGTAAACTGACAATCTTGATCATTGAAGTCCTAACATTAGTTTTTGTGTATATAACTTCTAACACATTAAAAACTGTTTTACAGCATTGCAGAAAACATTGTACTTCATAAGGCATAAGCATCTATCAGTTTGGCAAGATTTGCACTGAATACTGAATGAAACAGCTTTCTCTAATAGAGAGACAAGCTTTTGAGCAGATTTGGGCTAGATTTCACTTCATTTGAACAGAAGTACTATTTCAGCATTACTGGACTCAGAAAGCTGTAAACTGACAATCTTGATCATTGAAGTCCTAACATTAGTTTTTGTGCATATAACTTCTAACACATTAAAAACTGTCTTACAGCATTGCAGAAAACATTGTACTTCATAAGGCATAAGCATCTATCAGTTTGGCAAGATTTGCACTGAATAATGAATGAAAAAGCTTTCTCTAATAGAGAGACAAGCTATTGAGCAGATTTGGGCTTGATTTCACTTCATTTGAACAGAAACACTATTTCAACATTACTGGACTCAGAAAGCTGTAAACTGACAATCTCGATCATTGAAGTCCTAACATTAGTTTTTGTGAATATAACTTCTAACACATTAAAAACTGTCTTACAGCATTGCAGAAAACATTGTACTTCATAAGGCATAAGCATCTATCAGTTTGGCAAGATTTGCACTGAATACTGAATGAAACAGCTTTCTCTATTGGAGAGACAAGCTTTTGAGCAGATTTGGGCTTGATTTCACTTCATTTGAACAGAAACACTATTTCAACATTACTGGACTCAGAAAGCTGTAAACTGACAATCTTGATCATTGAAGTCCTAACATTAGTTTTTGTGTATATAACTTCTAACACATTAAAAACTGTTTTACAGCATTGCAGAAAACATTGTACTTCATAAGGCATAAGCATCTATCAGTTTGGCAAGATTTGCACTGAATACTGAATGAAACAGCTTTCTCTAATAGAGAGACAAGCTTTTGAGCAGATTTGGGCTAGATTTCACTTCATTTGAACAGAAGTACTATTTCAGCATTACTGGACTCAGAAAGCTGTAAACTGACAATCTTGATCATTGAAGTCCTAACATTAGTTTTTGTGCATATAACTTCTAACACATTAAAAACTGTCTTACAGCATTGCAGAAAACATTGTACTTCATAAGGCATAAGCATCTATCAGTTTGGCAAGATTTGCACTGAATAATGAATGAAAAAGCTTTCTCTAATAGAGAGACAAGCTTTTGAGCAGATTTGGGCTTGATTTCACTTCATTTGAACAGAAACACTATTTCAACATTACTGGACTCAGAAAGCTGTGAACTGACAATCTTGATCATTGAAGTCCTAACATAAGTTTTTGTGCATATAACTTCTAACACAATAAAAACTGTCTTACAGCATTGCAGAAAACATTGTGTTTCATATGGCATAAGCATCTATCAGTTTGGCAAGATTTGCACTGAATACTGAATGAAACAGCTTTCTCTATTGGAGAGACAAGCTTTTGAGCAGATTTGGGCTAGATTTCACTTCATTTGAACAGAAACACTATTTCAACATTACTGGACTCAGAAAGCTGTAAACTGACAATCTTGATCACTGAAGTCCTAACATTAGTTTTTGTGTATATAACTTCTAACACATTAAAAACTGTCTTACAGCATTGCAGAAAACATTGTACTTCATAAGGCATAAGCATCTATCAGTTTGGCAAGATTTGCACTGAATACTGAATGAAACAGCTTTCTCTATTGGAGAGACAAGCTTTTGAGCAGATTTGGGCTTGATTTCACTTCATTTGAACAGAAACACTATTTCAACATTACTGGACTCAGAAAGCTGTAAACTGACAATCTTGATCATTGATGTCCTAACATTAGTTTTTGTGTATATAACTTCTAACACATTAAAAACTGTTTTACAGCATTGCAGAAAACATTGTACTTCATAAGGCATAAGCATCTATCAGTTTGGCAAGATTTGCACTGAATACTGAATGAAACAGCTTTCTCTAATAGAGAGACAAGCTTTTGAGCAGATTTGGGCTAGATTTCACTTCATTTGAACAGAAGTACTATTTCAGCATTACTGGACTCAGAAAGCTGTAAACTGACAATCTTGATCATTGAAGTCCTAACATTAGTTTTTGTGCATATAACTTCTAACACATTAAAAACTGTCTTACAGCATTGCAGAAAACATTGTACTTCATAAGGCATAAGCATCTATCAGTTTGGCAAGATTTGCACTGAATACTGAATGAAACAGCTTTCTCTAATAGAGAGACACGCTTTTGAGCAGATTTGGGCTAGATTTCACTTCATTTGAACAGAAGTACTATTTCAGCATTACTGGACTCAGAAAGCTGTAAACTGACAATCTTGATCATTGAAGTCCTAACATTAGTTTTTGTGCATATAACTTCTAACACATTAAAAACTGTCTTACAGCATTGCAGAAAACATTGTACTTCATAAGGCATAAGCATCTATCAGTTTGGCAAGATTTGCACTGAATACTGAATGAAACAGCTTTCTCTAATAGAGAGACACGCTTTTGAGCAGATTTGGGCTAGATTTCACTTCATTTGAACAGAAGTACTATTTCAGCATTACTGGACTCAGAAAGCTGTAAACTGACAATCTTGATCATTGAAGTCCTAACATTAGTTTTTGTGCATATAACTTCTAACACATTAAAAACTGTCTTACAGCATTGCAGAAAACATTGTATTTCATATGGCATAAGCATCTATCAGTTTGGCAAGATTTGCACTGAATACTGAATGAAACAGCTTTCTCTATTAGAGAGACAAGCTTTTGAGCAGATTTGGGCTTGATTTCACTTCATTTGAACAGAAACACTATTTCAACATTTCTGGACTCAGAAAGCTGTAAACTGACAATCTTGATCATTGAAGTCCTAACATTAGTTTTTGTGTATATAACTTCTAACACATTAAAAACTGTTTTACAGCATTGCAGAAAACATTGTACTTCATAAGGCATAAGCATCTATCAGTTTGGCAAGATTTGCACTGAATACTGAATGAAACAGCTTTCTCTATTAGAGAGACAAGCTTTTGAGCAGATTTGGGCTTGATTTCACTTCATTTGAACAGAAGTACTATTTCAGCATTACTGGACTCAGAAAGCTGTAAACTGACAATCTTGATCATTGAAGTCCTAACATTAGTTTTTGTGCATATAACTTCTAACACATTAAAAACTGTCTTACAGCATTGCAGAAAACATTGTATTTCATATGGCATAAGCATCTATCAGTTTGGCAAGATTTGCACTGAATACTGAATGAAACAGCTTTCTCTATTAGAGAGACAAGCTTTTGAGCAGATTTGGGCTTGATTTCACTTCATTTGAACAGAAACACTATTTCAACATTTCTGGACTCAGAAAGCTGTAAACTGACAATCTTGATCATTGAAGTCCTAACATTAGTTTTTGTGTATATAACTTCTAACACATTAAAAACTGTTTTACAGCATTGCAGAAAACATTGTACTTCATAAGGCATAAGCATCTATCAGTTTGGCAAGATTTGCACTGAATACTGAATGAAACAGCTTTCTCTAATAGAGAGACAAGCTTTTGAGCAGATTTGGGCTAGATTTCACTTCATTTGAACAGAAGTACTGTTTCAGCATTACTGGACTCAGAAAGCTGTAAACTGACAATCTTGATCACTGAAGTCCTAACATTAGTTTTTGTGCATATAACTTCTAACACATTAAAAACTGTTTTACAGCATTGCAGAAAACATTGTACTTCAAAAGGCATAAGCATCTATCAGTTTGGCAAGATTTGCACTGAATACTGAATGAAACAGCTTTCTCTAATAGAGAGACAAGCTTTTGAGCAGATTTGGGCTAGATTTCACTTCATTTGAACAGAAGTACTATTTCAGCATTACTGGACTCAGAAAGCTGTGAACTGACAATCTTGATCATTGAAGTCCTAACATAAGTTTTTGTGAATATAACTTCTAACACATTAAAAACTGTCTTACAGCATTGCAGAAAACATTGTGTTTCATATGGCATAAGCATCTATCAGTTTGGCAAGATTTGCACTGAATACTGAATGAAACAGCTTTCTCTATTAGAGAGACAAGCTTTTGAGCAGATTTGGGCTAGATTTCACTTCATTTGAACAGAAGTACTATTTCAGCATTACTGGACTCAGAAAGCTGTAAACTGACAATCTTGATCATTGAAGTCCTAACATTAGTTTTTGTGTATATAACTTCTAACACATTAAAAACTGTTTTACAGCATTGCAGAAAACATTGTACTTCATAAGGCATAAGCATCTGTCAGTTTGGCAATATTTGCACTGAATACTGAATGAAACAGCTTTCTCTAATAGAGAGACAAGCTTTTGAGCAGATTTGGGCTAGATTTCACTTCATTTGAACAGAAGTACTGTTTCAGCATTACTGGACTCAGAAAGCTGTAAACTGACAATCTTGATAATTGAAGTCCTAACATTAGTTTTTGTGTATATAACTTCTAACACATTAAAAACTGTTTTACAGCATTGCAGAAAACATTGTACTTCATAAGGCATAAGCATCTATCAGTTTGGCAAGATTTGCACTGAATACTGAATGAAACAGCTTTCTCTAATAGAGAGACAAGCTTTTGAGCAGATTTGGGCTAGATTTCACTTCATTTGAACAGAAGTACTATTTCAGCATTACTGGACTCAGAAAGCTGTAAACTGACAATCTTGATCACTGAAGTCCTAACATTAGTTTTTGTGTATATAACTTCTAACACATTAAAAACTGTTTTACAGCATTGCAGAAAACATTGTACTTCATAAGGCATAAGCATCTATCAGTTTGGCAAGATTTGCACTGAATACTGAATGAAACAGCTTTCTCTAATAGAGAGACAAGCTTTTGAGCAGATTTGGGCTAGATTTCACTTCATTTGAACAGAAGTACTATTTCAGCATTACTGGACTCAGAAAGCTGTAAACTGACAATCTTGATCATTGAAGTCCTAACATTAGTTTTTGTGCATATAACTTCTAACACATTAAAAACTGTCTTACAGCATTGCAGAAAACATTGTACTTCATAAGGCATAAGCATCTATCAGTTTGGCAAGATTTGCACTGAATAATGAATGAAAAAGCTGTCTCTAATAGAGAGACAAGCTTTTGAGCAGATTTGGGCTTGATTTCACTTCATTTGAACAGAAACACTATTTCAACATTACTGGACTCAGAAAGCTGTAAACTGACAATCTCGATCATTGAAGTCCTAACATTAGTTTTTGTGAATATAACTTCTAACACATTAAAAACTGTCTTACAGCATTGCAGAAAACATTGTACTTCATAAGGCATAAGCATCTATCAGTTTGGCAAGATTTGCACTGAATACTGAATGAAACAGCTTTCTCTATTGGAGAGACAAGCTTTTGAGCAGATTTGGGCTTGATTTCACTTCATTTGAACAGAAACACTATTTCAACATTACTGGACTCAGAAAGCTGTAAACTGACAATCTTGATCATTGAAGTCCTAACATTAGTTTTTGTGTATATAACTTCTAACACATTAAAAACTGTTTTACAGCATTGCAGAAAACATTGTACTTCATAAGGCATAAGCATCTATCAGTTTGGCAAGATTTGCACTGAATACTGAATGAAACAGCTTTCTCTATTAGAGAGACAAGCTTTTGAGCAGATTTGGGCTTGATTTCACTTCATTTGAACAGAAGTACTATTTCAGCATTACTGGACTCAGAAAGCTGTAAACTGACAATCTTGATCATTGAAGTCCTAACATTAGTTTTTGTGCATATAACTTCTAACACATTAAAAACTGTCTTACAGCATTGCAGAAAACATTGTATTTCATATGGCATAAGCATCTATCAGTTTGGCAAGATTTGCACTGAATACTGAATGAAACAGCTTTCTCTATTAGAGAGACAAGCTTTTGAGCAGATTTGGGCTTGATTTCACTTCATTTGAACAGAAACACTATTTCAACATTTCTGGACTCAGAAAGCTGTAAACTGACAATCTTGATCATTGAAGTCCTAACATTAGTTTTTGTGTATATAACTTCTAACACATTAAAAACTGTTTTACAGCATTGCAGAAAACATTGTACTTCATAAGGCATAAGCATCTATCAGTTTGGCAAGATTTGCACTGAATACTGAATGAAACAGCTTTCTCTAATAGAGAGACAAGCTTTTGAGCAGATTTGGGCTAGATTTCACTTCATTTGAACAGAAGTACTGTTTCAGCATTACTGGACTCAGAAAGCTGTAAACTGACAATCTTGATCACTGAAGTCCTAACATTAGTTTTTGTGCATATAACTTCTAACACATTAAAAACTGTTTTACAGCATTGCAGAAAACATTGTACTTCAAAAGGCATAAGCATCTATCAGTTTGGCAAGATTTGCACTGAATACTGAATGAAACAGCTTTCTCTAATAGAGAGACAAGCTTTTGAGCAGATTTGGGCTAGATTTCACTTCATTTGAACAGAAGTACTATTTCAGCATTACTGGACTCAGAAAGCTGTGAACTGACAATCTTGATCATTGAAGTCCTAACATAAGTTTTTGTGAATATAACTTCTAACACATTAAAAACTGTCTTACAGCATTGCAGAAAACATTGTGTTTCATATGGCATAAGCATCTATCAGTTTGGCAAGATTTGCACTGAATACTGAATGAAACAGCTTTCTCTATTAGAGAGACAAGCTTTTGAGCAGATTTGGGCTAGATTTCACTTCATTTGAACAGAAGTACTATTTCAGCATTACTGGACTCAGAAAGCTGTAAACTGACAATCTTGATCATTGAAGTCCTAACATTAGTTTTTGTGTATATAACTTCTAACACATTAAAAACTGTTTTACAGCATTGCAGAAAACATTGTACTTCATAAGGCATAAGCATCTGTCAGTTTGGCAAGATTTGCACTGAATACTGAATGAAACAGCTTTCTCTAATAGAGAGACAAGCTTTTGAGCAGATTTGGGCTAGATTTCACTTCATTTGAACAGAAGTACTGTTTCAGCATTACTGGACTCAGAAAGCTGTAAACTGACAATCTTGATAATTGAAGTCCTAACATTAGTTTTTGTGTATATAACTTCTAACACATTAAAAACTGTTTTACAGCATTGCAGAAAACATTGTACTTCATAAGGCATAAGCATCTATCAGTTTGGCAAGATTTGCACTGAATACTGAATGAAACAGCTTTCTCTAATAGAGAGACAAGCTTTTGAGCAGATTTGGGCTAGATTTCACTTCATTTGAACAGAAGTACTATTTCAGCATTACTGGACTCAGAAAGCTGTAAACTGACAATCTTGATCACTGAAGTCCTAACATTAGTTTTTGTGTATATAACTTCTAACACATTAAAAACTGTTTTACAGCATTGCAGAAAACATTGTACTTCATAAGGCATAAGCATCTATCAGTTTGGCAAGATTTGCACTGAATACTGAATGAAACAGCTTTCTCTAATAGAGAGACAAGCTTTTGAGCAGATTTGGGCTAGATTTCACTTCATTTGAACAGAAGTACTATTTCAGCATTACTGGACTCAGAAAGCTGTAAACTGACAATCTTGATCATTGAAGTCCTAACATTAGTTTTTGTGCATATAACTTCTAACACATTAAAAACTGTCTTACAGCATTGCAGAAAACATTGTACTTCATAAGGCATAAGCATCTATCAGTTTGGCAAGATTTGCACTGAATAATGAATGAAAAAGCTGTCTCTAATAGAGAGACAAGCTTTTGAGCAGATTTGGGCTTGATTTCACTTCATTTGAACAGAAACACTATTTCAACATTACTGGACTCAGAAAGCTGTAAACTGACAATCTCGATCATTGAAGTCCTAACATTAGTTTTTGTGAATATAACTTCTAACACATTAAAAACTGTCTTACAGCATTGCAGAAAACATTGTACTTCATAAGGCATAAGCATCTATCAGTTTGGCAAGATTTGCACTGAATACTGAATGAAACAGCTTTCTCTATTGGAGAGACAAGCTTTTGAGCAGATTTGGGCTTGATTTCACTTCATTTGAACAGAAACACTATTTCAACATTACTGGACTCAGAAAGCTGTAAACTGACAATCTTGATCATTGAAGTCCTAACATTAGTTTTTGTGTATATAACTTCTAACACATTAAAAACTGTTTTACAGCATTGCAGAAAACATTGTACTTCATAAGGCATAAGCATCTATCAGTTTGGCAAGATTTGCACTGAATACTGAATGAAACAGCTTTCTCTATTAGAGAGACAAGCTTTTGAGCAGATTTGGGCTTGATTTCACTTCATTTGAACAGAAGTACTATTTCAGCATTACTGGACTCAGAAAGCTGTAAACTGACAATCTTGATCATTGAAGTCCTAACATTAGTTTTTGTGCATATAACTTCTAACACATTAAAAACTGTCTTACAGCATTGCAGAAAACATTGTATTTCATATGGCATAAGCATCTATCAGTTT
This sequence comes from Carassius gibelio, assembly GCF_023724105.1. NCBI lineage: Eukaryota > Metazoa > Chordata > Actinopteri > Cypriniformes > Cyprinidae > Carassius > Carassius gibelio. The sequence continues at coordinate 765,849 of NC_068405.1, forward strand.
GGCAAGATTTGCACTGAATACTGAATGAAACAGCTTTCTCTATTAGAGAGACAAGCTTTTGAGCAGATTTGGGCTTGATTTCACTTCATTTGAACAGAAACACTATTTCAACATTTCTGGACTCAGAAAGCTGTAAACTGACAATCTTGATCATTGAAGTCCTAACATTAGTTTTTGTGTATATAACTTCTAACACATTAAAAACTGTTTTACAGCATTGCAGAAAACATTGTACTTCATAAGGCATAAGCATCTATCAGTTTGGCAAGATTTGCACTGAATACTGAATGAAACAGCTTTCTCTAATAGAGAGACAAGCTTTTGAGCAGATTTGGGCTAGATTTCACTTCATTTGAACAGAAGTACTGTTTCAGCATTACTGGACTCAGAAAGCTGTAAACTGACAATCTTGATCACTGAAGTCCTAACATTAGTTTTTGTGCATATAACTTCTAACACATTAAAAACTGTTTTACAGCATTGCAGAAAACATTGTACTTCAAAAGGCATAAGCATCTATCAGTTTGGCAAGATTTGCACTGAATACTGAATGAAACAGCTTTCTCTAATAGAGAGACAAGCTTTTGAGCAGATTTGGGCTAGATTTCACTTCATTTGAACAGAAGTACTATTTCAGCATTACTGGACTCAGAAAGCTGTGAACTGACAATCTTGATCATTGAAGTCCTAACATAAGTTTTTGTGAATATAACTTCTAACACATTAAAAACTGTCTTACAGCATTGCAGAAAACATTGTGTTTCATATGGCATAAGCATCTATCAGTTTGGCAAGATTTGCACTGAATACTGAATGAAACAGCTTTCTCTATTAGAGAGACAAGCTTTTGAGCAGATTTGGGCTAGATTTCACTTCATTTGAACAGAAGTACTATTTCAGCATTACTGGACTCAGAAAGCTGTAAACTGACAATCTTGATCATTGAAGTCCTAACATTAGTTTTTGTGTATATAACTTCTAACACATTAAAAACTGTTTTACAGCATTGCAGAAAACATTGTACTTCATAAGGCATAAGCATCTGTCAGTTTGGCAAGATTTGCACTGAATACTGAATGAAACAGCTTTCTCTAATAGAGAGACAAGCTTTTGAGCAGATTTGGGCTAGATTTCACTTCATTTGAACAGAAGTACTGTTTCAGCATTACTGGACTCAGAAAGCTGTAAACTGACAATCTTGATAATTGAAGTCCTAACATTAGTTTTTGTGTATATAACTTCTAACACATTAAAAACTGTTTTACAGCATTGCAGAAAACATTGTACTTCATAAGGCATAAGCATCTATCAGTTTGGCAAGATTTGCACTGAATACTGAATGAAACAGCTTTCTCTAATAGAGAGACAAGCTTTTGAGCAGATTTGGGCTAGATTTCACTTCATTTGAACAGAAGTACTATTTCAGCATTACTGGACTCAGAAAGCTGTAAACTGACAATCTTGATCACTGAAGTCCTAACATTAGTTTTTGTGTATATAACTTCTAACACATTAAAAACTGTTTTACAGCATTGCAGAAAACATTGTACTTCATAAGGCATAAGCATCTATCAGTTTGGCAAGATTTGCACTGAATACTGAATGAAACAGCTTTCTCTAATAGAGAGACAAGCTTTTGAGCAGATTTGGGCTAGATTTCACTTCATTTGAACAGAAGTACTATTTCAGCATTACTGGACTCAGAAAGCTGTAAACTGACAATCTTGATCATTGAAGTCCTAACATTAGTTTTTGTGCATATAACTTCTAACACATTAAAAACTGTCTTACAGCATTGCAGAAAACATTGTACTTCATAAGGCATAAGCATCTATCAGTTTGGCAAGATTTGCACTGAATAATGAATGAAAAAGCTGTCTCTAATAGAGAGACAAGCTTTTGAGCAGATTTGGGCTTGATTTCACTTCATTTGAACAGAAACACTATTTCAACATTACTGGACTCAGAAAGCTGTAAACTGACAATCTCGATCATTGAAGTCCTAACATTAGTTTTTGTGAATATAACTTCTAACACATTAAAAACTGTCTTACAGCATTGCAGAAAACATTGTACTTCATAAGGCATAAGCATCTATCAGTTTGGCAAGATTTGCACTGAATACTGAATGAAACAGCTTTCTCTATTGGAGAGACAAGCTTTTGAGCAGATTTGGGCTTGATTTCACTTCATTTGAACAGAAACACTATTTCAACATTACTGGACTCAGAAAGCTGTAAACTGACAATCTTGATCATTGAAGTCCTAACATTAGTTTTTGTGTATATAACTTCTAACACATTAAAAACTGTTTTACAGCATTGCAGAAAACATTGTACTTCATAAGGCATAAGCATCTATCAGTTTGGCAAGATTTGCACTGAATACTGAATGAAACAGCTTTCTCTAATAGAGAGACACGCTTTTGAGCAGATTTGGGCTAGATTTCACTTCATTTGAACAGAAGTACTATTTCAGCATTACTGGACTCAGAAAGCTGTAAACTGACAATCTTGATCATTGAAGTCCTAACATTAGTTTTTGTGCATATAACTTCTAACACATTAAAAACTGTCTTACAGCATTGCAGAAAACATTGTATTTCATATGGCATAAGCATCTATCAGTTTGGCAAGATTTGCACTGAATACTGAATGAAACAGCTTTCTCTATTAGAGAGACAAGCTTTTGAGCAGATTTGGGCTTGATTTCACTTCATTTGAACAGAAACACTATTTCAACATTTCTGGACTCAGAAAGCTGTAAACTGACAATCTTGATCATTGAAGTCCTAACATTAGTTTTTGTGCATATAACTTCTAACACATTAAAAACTGTTTTACAGCATTGCAGAAAACATTGTACTTCATAAGGCATAAGCATCTATCAGTTTGGCAAGATTTGCACTGAATACTGAATGAAACAGCTTTCTCTAATAGAGAGACAAGCTTTTGAGCAGATTTGGGCTAGATTTCACTTCATTTGAACAGAAGTACTGTTTCAGCATTACTGGACTCAGAAAGCTGTAAACTGACAATCTTGATCATTGAAGTCCTAACATTAGTTTTTGTGTATATAACTTCTAACACATTAAAAACTGTTTTACAGCATTGCAGAAAACATTGTACTTCATAAGGCATAAGCATCTATCAGTTTGGCAAGATTTGCACTGAATACTGAATGAAACAGCTTTCTCTAATAGAGAGACAAGCTTTTGAGCAGATTTGGGCTAGATTTCACTTCATTTGAACAGAAGTACTATTTCAGCATTACTGGACTCAGAAAGCTGTGAACTGACAATCTTGATCATTGAAGTCCTAACATAAGTTTTTGTGCATATAACTTCTAACACATTAAAAACTGTCTTACAGCATTGCAGAAAACATTGTGTTTCATATGGCATAAGCATCTATCAGTTTGGCAAGATTTGCACTGAATACTGAATGAAACAGCTTTCTCTATTGGAGAGACAAGCTTTTGAGCAGATTTGGGCTTGATTTCACTTCATTTGAACAGAAACACTATTTCAACATTACTGGACTCAGAAAGCTGTAAACTGACAATCTTGATCACTGAAGTCCTAACATTAGTTTTTGTGTATATAACTTCTAACAAATTAAAAACTGTTTTACAGCATTGCAGAAAACATTGTACTTCATAAGGCATAAGCATCTATCAGTTTGGCAAGATTTGCACTGAATACTGAATGAAACAGCTTTCTCTAATAGAGAGACAAGCTTTTGAGCAGATTTGGGCTTGATTTCACTTCATTTGAACAGAAGTACTATTTCAGCATTACTGGACTCAGAAAGCTGTAAACTGACAATCTTGATCATTGAAGTCCTAACATTAGTTTTTGTGCATATAACTTCTAACACATTAAAAACTGTCTTACAGCATTGCAGAAAACATTGTACTTCATAAGGCATAAGCATCTATCAGTTTGGCAAGATTTGCACTGAATAATGAATGAAAAAGCTTTCTCTAATAGAGAGACAAGCTTTTGAGCAGATTTGGGCTTGATTTCACTTCATTTGAACAGAAACACTATTTCAACATTACTGGACTCAGAAAGCTGTGAACTGACAATCTTGATCATTGAAGTCCTAACATAAGTTTTTGTGCATATAACTTCTAACACATTAAAAACTGTCTTACAGCATTGCAGAAAACATTGTGTTTCATATGGCATAAGCATCTATCAGTTTGGCAAGATTTGCACTGAATACTGAATGAAACAGCTTTCTCTAATAGAGAGACAAGCTTTTGAGCAGATTTGGGCTAGATTTCACTTCATTTGAACAGAAGTACTATTTCAGCATTACTGGACTCAGAAAGCTGTAAACTGACAATCTTGATCATTGAAGTCCTAACATTAGTTTTTGTGCATATAACTTCTAACACATTAAAAACTGTCTTACAGCATTGCAGAAAACATTGTACTTCATAAGGCATAAGCATCTATCAGTTTGGCAAGATTTGCACTGAATAATGAATGAAAAAGCTTTCTCTAATAGAGAGACAAGCTTTTGAGCAGATTTGGGCTTGATTTCACTTCATTTGAACAGAAACACTATTTCAACATTACTGGACTCAGAAAGCTGTGAACTGACAATCTTGATCATTGAAGTCCTAACATAAGTTTTTGTGCATATAACTTCTAACACAATAAAAACTGTCTCACAGCATTGCAGAAAACATTGTGTTTCATATGGCATAAGCATCTATCAGTTTGGCAAGATTTGCACTGAATACTGAATGAAACAGCTTTCTCTATTGGAGAGACAAGCTTTTGAGCAGATTTGGGCTAGATTTCACTTCATTTGAACAGAAACACTATTTCAACATTACTGGACTCAGAAAGCTGTAAACTGACAATCTTGATCACTGAAGTCCTAACATTAGTTTTTGTGTATATAACTTCTAACACATTAAAAACTGTCTTACAGCATTGCAGAAAACATTGTACTTCATAAGGCATAAGCATCTATCAGTTTGGCAAGATTTGCACTGAATACTGAATGAAACAGCTTTCTCTATTGGAGAGACAAGCTTTTGAGCAGATTTGGGCTTGATTTCACTTCATTTGAACAGAAACACTATTTCAACATTACTGGACTCAGAAAGCTGTAAACTGACAATCTTGATCATTGAAGTCCTAACTTTAGTTTTTGTGTATATAACTTCTAACACATTAAAAACTGTTTTACAGCATTGCAGAAAACATTGTACTTCATAAGGCATAAGCATCTATCAGTTTGGCAAGATTTGCACTGAATACTGAATGAAACAGCTTTCTCTAATAGAGAGACAAGCTTTTGAGCAGATTTGGGCTAGATTTCACTTCATTTGAACAGAAGTACTATTTCAGCATTACTGGACTCAGAAAGCTGTAAACTGACAATCTTGATCATTGAAGTCCTAACATTAGTTTTTGTGCATATAACTTCTAACACATTAAAAACTGTCTTACAGCATTGCAGAAAACATTGTACTTCATAAGGCATAAGCATCTATCAGTTTGGCAAGATTTGCACTGAATACTGAATGAAACAGCTTTCTCTAATAGAGAGACACGCTTTTGAGCAGATTTGGGCTAGATTTCACTTCATTTGAACAGAAGTACTATTTCAGCATTACTGGACTCAGAAAGCTGTAAACTGACAATCTTGATCATTGAAGTCCTAACATTAGTTTTTGTGCATATAACTTCTAACACATTAAAAACTGTCTTACAGCATTGCAGAAAACATTGTACTTCATAAGGCATAAGCATCTATCAGTTTGGCAAGATTTGCACTGAATACTGAATGAAACAGCTTTCTCTAATAGAGAGACACGCTTTTGAGCAGATTTGGGCTAGATTTCACTTCATTTGAACAGAAGTACTATTTCAGCATTACTGGACTCAGAAAGCTGTAAACTGACAATCTTGATCATTGAAGTCCTAACATTAGTTTTTGTGCATATAACTTCTAACACATTAAAAACTGTCTTACAGCATTGCAGAAAACATTGTATTTCATATGGCATAAGCATCTATCAGTTTGGCAAGATTTGCACTGAATACTGAATGAAACAGCTTTCTCTATTAGAGAGACAAGCTTTTGAGCAGATTTGGGCTTGATTTCACTTCATTTGAACAGAAACACTATTTCAACATTTCTGGACTCAGAAAGCTGTAAACTGACAATCTTGATCATTGAAGTCCTAACATTAGTTTTTGTGTATATAACTTCTAACACATTAAAAACTGTTTTACAGCATTGCAGAAAACATTGTACTTCATAAGGCATAAGCATCTATCAGTTTGGCAAGATTTGCACTGAATACTGAATGAAACAGCTTTCTCTAATAGAGAGACAAGCTTTTGAGCAGATTTGGGCTAGATTTCACTTCATTTGAACAGAAGTACTGTTTCAGCATTACTGGACTCAGAAAGCTGTAAACTGACAATCTTGATCACTGAAGTCCTAACATTAGTTTTTGTGCATATAACTTCTAACACATTAAAAACTGTTTTACAGCATTGCAGAAAACATTGTACTTCATAAGGCATAAGCATCTATCAGTTTGGCAAGATTTGCACTGAATACTGAATGAAACAGCTTTCTCTAATAGAGAGACAAGCTTTTGAGCAGATTTGGGCTAGATTTCACTTCATTTGAACAGAAGTACTATTTCAGCATTACTGGACTCAGAAAGCTGTGAACTGACAATCTTGATCATTGAAGTCCTAACATAAGTTTTTGTGCATATAACTTCTAACACATTAAAAACTGTCTTACAGCATTGCAGAAAACATTGTGTTTCATATGGCATAAGCATCTATCAGTTTGGCAAGATTTGCACTGAATACTGAATGAAACAGCTTTCTCTATTAGAGAGACAAGCTTTTGAGCAGATTTGGGCTAGATTTCACTTCATTTGAACAGAAGTACTATTTCAGCATTACTGGACTCAGAAAGCTGTAAACTGACAATCTTGATCATTGAAGTCCTAACATTAGTTTTTGTGTATATAACTTCTAACACATTAAAAACTGTTTTACAGCATTGCAGAAAACATTGTACTTCATAAGGCATAAGCATCTGTCAGTTTGGCAAGATTTGCACTGAATACTGAATGAAACAGCTTTCTCTAATAGAGAGACAAGCTTTTGAGCAGATTTGGGCTAGATTTCACTTCATTTGAACAGAAGTACTGTTTCAGCATTACTGGACTCAGAAAGCTGTAAACTGACAATCTTGATAATTGAAGTCCTAACATTAGTTTTTGTGTATATAACTTCTAACACATTAAAAACTGTTTTACAGCATTGCAGAAAACATTGTACTTCATAAGGCATAAGCATCCATCAGTTTGGCAAGATTTGCACTGAATACTGAATGAAACAGCTTTCTCTAATAGAGAGACAAGCTTTTGAGCAGATTTGGGCTAGATTTCACTTCATTTGAACAGAAGTACTATTTCAGCATTACTGGACTCAGAAAGCTGTAAACTGACAATCTTGATCACTGAAGTCCTAACATTAGTTTTTGTGTATATAACTTCTAACACATTAAAAACTGTTTTACAGCATTGCAGAAAACATTGTACTTCATAAGGCATAAGCATCTATCAGTTTGGCAAGATTTGCACTGAATACTGAATGAAACAGCTTTCTCTAATAGAGAGACAAGCTTTTGAGCAGATTTGGGCTAGATTTCACTTCATTTGAACAGAAGTACTATTTCAGCATTACTGGACTCAGAAAGCTGTAAACTGACAATCTTGATCATTGAAGTCCTAACATTAGTTTTTGTGCATATAACTTCTAACACATTAAAAACTGTCTTACAGCATTGCAGAAAACATTGTACTTCATAAGGCATAAGCATCTATCAGTTTGGCAAGATTTGCACTGAATAATGAATGAAAAAGCTTTCTCTAATAGAGAGACAAGCTTTTGAGCAGATTTGGGCTTGATTTCACTTCATTTGAACAGAAACACTATTTCAACATTACTGGACTCAGAAAGCTGTAAACTGACAATCTCGATCATTGAAGTCCTAACATTAGTTTTTGTGAATATAACTTCTAACACATTAAAAACTGTCTTACAGCATTGCAGAAAACATTGTACTTCATAAGGCATAAGCATCTATCAGTTTGGCAAGATTTGCACTGAATACTGAATGAAACAGCTTTCTCTATTGGAGAGACAAGCTTTTGAGCAGATTTGGGCTTGATTTCACTTCATTTGAACAGAAACACTATTTCAACATTACTGGACTCAGAAAGCTGTAAACTGACAATCTTGATCATTGAAGTCCTAACATTAGTTTTTGTGTATATAACTTCTAACACATTAAAAACTGTTTTACAGCATTGCAGAAAACATTGTACTTCATAAGGCATAAGCATCTATCAGTTTGGCAAGATTTGCACTGAATACTGAATGAAACAGCTTTCTCTAATAGAGAGACACGCTTTTGAGCAGATTTGGGCTAGATTTCACTTCATTTGAACAGAAGTACTATTTCAGCATTACTGGACTCAGAAAGCTGTAAACTGACAATCTTGATCATTGAAGTCCTAACATTAGTTTTTGTGCATATAACTTCTAACACATTAAAAACTGTCTTACAGCATTGCAGAAAACATTGTATTTCATATGGCATAAGCATCTATCAGTTTGGCAAGATTTGCACTGAATACTGAATGAAACAGCTTTCTCTATTAGAGAGACAAGCTTTTGAGCAGATTTGGGCTTGATTTCACTTCATTTGAACAGAAACACTATTTCAACATTTCTGGACTCAGAAAGCTGTAAACTGACAATCTTGATCATTGAAGTCCTAACATTAGTTTTTGTGCATATAACTTCTAACACATTAAAAACTGTTTTACAGCATTGCAGAAAACATTGTACTTCATAAGGCATAAGCATCTATCAGTTTGGCAAGATTTGCACTGAATACTGAATGAAACAGCTTTCTCTATTAGAGAGACAAGCTTTTGAGCAGATTTGGGCTTGATTTCACTTCATTTGAACAGAAGTACTATTTCAGCATTACTGGACTCAGAAAGCTGTAAACTGACAATCTTGATCATTGAAGTCCTAACATTAGTTTTTGTGCATATAACTTCTAACACATTAAAAACTGTCTTACAGCATTGCAGAAAACATTGTATTTCATATGGCATAAGCATCTATCAGTTTGGCAAGATTTGCACTGAATACTGAATGAAACAGCTTTCTCTATTAGAGAGACAAGCTTTTGAGCAGATTTGGGCTTGATTTCACTTCATTTGAACAGAAGTACTATTTCAGCATTACTGGACTCAGAAAGCTGTAAACTGACAATCTTGATCATTGAAGTCCTAACATTAGTTTTTGTGTATATAACTTCTAACACATTAAAAACTGTTTTACAGCATTGCAGAAAACATTGTACTTCATAAGGCATAAGCATCTGTCAGTTTGGCAAGATTTGCACTGAATACTGAATGAAACAGCTTTCTCTAATAGAGAGACAAGCTTTTGAGCAGATTTGGGCTAGATTTCACTTCATTTGAACAGAAGTACTGTTTCAGCATTACTGGACTCAGAAAGCTGTAAACTGACAATCTTGATAATTGAAGTCCTAACATTAGTTTTTGTGTATATAACTTCTAACACATTAAAAACTGTTTTACAGCATTGCAGAAAACATTGTACTTCATAAGGCATAAGCATCTATCAGTTTGGCAAGATTTGCACTGAATACTGAATGAAACAGCTTTCTCTAATAGAGAGACAAGCTTTTGAGCAGATTTGGGCTAGATTTCACTTCATTTGAACAGAAGTACTATTTCAGCATTACTGGACTCAGAAAGCTGTAAACTGACAATCTTGATCACTGAAGTCCTAACATTAGTTTTTGTGTATATAACTTCTAACACATTAAAAACTGTTTTACAGCATTGCAGAAAACATTGTACTTCATAAGGCATAAGCATCTATCAGTTTGGCAAGATTTGCACTGAATACTGAATGAAACAGCTTTCTCTAATAGAGAGACAAGCTTTTGAGCAGATTTGGGCTAGATTTCACTTCATTTGAACAGAAGTACTATTTCAGCATTACTGGACTCAGAAAGCTGTAAACTGACAATCTTGATCATTGAAGTCCTAACATTAGTTTTTGTGCATATAACTTCTAACACATTAAAAACTGTCTTACAGCATTGCAGAAAACATTGTACTTCATAAGGCATAAGCATCTATCAGTTTGGCAAGATTTGCACTGAATAATGAATGAAAAAGCTTTCTCTAATAGAGAGACAAGCTTTTGAGCAGATTTGGGCTTGATTTCACTTCATTTGAACAGAAACACTATTTCAACATTACTGGACTCAGAAAGCTGTAAACTGACAATCTCGATCATTGAAGTCCTAACATTAGTTTTTGTGAATATAACTTCTAACACATTAAAAACTGTCTTACAGCATTGCAGAAAACATTGTACTTCATAAGGCATAAGCATCTATCAGTTTGGCAAGATTTGCACTGAATACTGAATGAAACAGCTTTCTCTATTAGAGAGACAAGCTTTTGAGCAGATTTGGGCTTGATTTCACTTCATTTGAACAGAAGTACTATTTCAGCATTACTGGACTCAGAAAGCTGTAAACTGACAATCTTGATCATTGAAGTCCTAACATTAGTTTTTGTGCATATAACTTCTAACACATTAAAAACTGTCTTACAGCATTGCAGAAAACATTGTATTTCATATGGCATAAGCATCTATCAGTTTGGCAAGATTTGCACTGAATACTGAATGAAACAGCTTTCTCTATTAGAGAGACAAGCTTTTGAGCAGATTTGGGCTTGATTTCACTTCATTTGAACAGAAGTACTATTTCAGCATTACTGGACTCAGAAAGCTGTAAACTGACAATCTTGATCATTGAAGTCCTAACATTAGTTTTTGTGTATATAACTTCTAACACATTAAAAACTGTTTTACAGCATTGCAGAAAACATTGTACTTCATAAGGCATAAGCATCTGTCAGTTTGGCAAGATTTGCACTGAATACTGAATGAAACAGCTTTCTCTAATAGAGAGACAAGCTTTTGAGCAGATTTGGGCTAGATTTCACTTCATTTGAACAGAAGTACTGTTTCAGCATTACTGGACTCAGAAAGCTGTAAACTGACAATCTTGATAATTGAAGTCCTAACATTAGTTTTTGTGTATATAACTTCTAACACATTAAAAACTGTTTTACAGCATTGCAGAAAACATTGTACTTCATAAGGCATAAGCATCTATCAGTTTGGCAAGATTTGCACTGAATACTGAATGAAACAGCTTTCTCTAATAGAGAGACAAGCTTTTGAGCAGATTTGGGCTAGATTTCACTTCATTTGAACAGAAGTACTATTTCAGCATTACTGGACTCAGAAAGCTGTAAACTGACAATCTTGATCACTGAAGTCCTAACATTAGTTTTTGTGTATATAACTTCTAACACATTAAAAACTGTTTTACAGCATTGCAGAAAACATTGTACTTCATAAGGCATAAGCATCTATCAGTTTGGCAAGATTTGCACTGAATACTGAATGAAACAGCTTTCTCTAATAGAGAGACAAGCTTTTGAGCAGATTTGGGCTAGATTTCACTTCATTTGAACAGAAGTACTATTTCAGCATTACTGGACTCAGAAAGCTGTAAACTGACAATCTTGATCATTGAAGTCCTAACATTAGTTTTTGTGCATATAACTTCTAACACATTAAAAACTGTCTTACAGCATTGCAGAAAACATTGTACTTCATAAGGCATAAGCATCTATCAGTTTGGCAAGATTTGCACTGAATAATGAATGAAAAAGCTTTCTCTAATAGAGAGACAAGCTTTTGAGCAGATTTGGGCTTGATTTCACTTCATTTGAACAGAAACACTATTTCAACATTACTGGACTCAGAAAGCTGTAAACTGACAATCTCGATCATTGAAGTCCTAACATTAGTTTTTGTGAATATAACTTCTAACACATTAAAAACTGTCTTACAGCATTGCAGAAAACATTGTACTTCATAAGGCATAAGCATCTATCAGTTTGGCAAGATTTGCACTGAATACTGAATGAAACAGCTTTCTCTATTGGAGAGACAAGCTTTTGAGCAGATTTGGGCTTGATTTCACTTCATTTGAACAGAAACACTATTTCAACATTACTGGACTCAGAAAGCTGTAAACTGACAATCTTGATCATTGAAGTCCTAACATTAGTTTTTGTGTATATAACTTCTAACACATTAAAAACTGTTTTACAGCATTGCAGAAAACATTGTACTTCATAAGGCATAAGCATCTATCAGTTTGGCAAGATTTGCACTGAATACTGAATGAAACAGCTTTCTCTAATAGAGAGACACGCTTTTGAGCAGATTTGGGCTAGATTTCACTTCATTTGAACAGAAGTACTATTTCAGCATTACTGGACTCAGAAAGCTGTAAACTGACAATCTTGATCATTGAAGTCCTAACATTAGTTTTTGTGCATATAACTTCTAACACATTAAAAACTGTCTTACAGCATTGCAGAAAACATTGTATTTCATATGGCATAAGCATCTATCAGTTTGGCAAGATTTGCACTGAATACTGAATGAAACAGCTTTCTCTATTAGAGAGACAAACTTTTGAGCAGATTTGGGCTTGATTTCACTTCATTTGAACAGAAACACTATTTCAACATTTCTGGACTCAGAAAGCTGTAAACTGACAATCTTGATCATTGAAGTCCTAACATTAGTTTTTGTGCATATAACTTCTAACACATTAAAAACTGTTTTACAGCATTGCAGAAAACATTGTACTTCATAAGGCATAAGCATCTATCAGTTTGGCAAGATTTGCACTGAATACTGAATGAAACAGCTTTCTCTAATAGAGAGACAAGCTTTTGAGCAGATTTGGGCTAGATTTCACTTCATTTGAACAGAAGTACTGTTTCAGCATTACTGGACTCAGAAAGCTGTAAACTGACAATCTTGATCATTGAAGTCCTAACATTAGTTTTTGTGTATATAACTTCTAACACATTAAAAACTGTTTTACAGCATTGCAGAAAACATTGTACTTCATAAGGCATAAGCATCTATCAGTTTGGCAAGATTTGCACTGAATACTGAATGAAACAGCTTTCTCTAATAGAGAGACAAGCTTTTGAGCAGATTTGGGCTAGATTTCACTTCATTTGAACAGAAGTACTATTTCAGCATTACTGGACTCAGAAAGCTGTGAACTGACAATCTTGATCATTGAAGTCCTAACATAAGTTTTTGTGCATATAACTTCTAACACATTAAAAACTGTCTTACAGCATTGCAGAAAACATTGTGTTTCATATGGCATAAGCATCTATCAGTTTGGCAAGATTTGCACTGAATACTGAATGAAACAGCTTTCTCTATTGGAGAGACAAGCTTTTGAGCAGATTTGGGCTTGATTTCACTTCATTTGAACAGAAACACTATTTCAACATTACTGGACTCAGAAAGCTGTAAACTGACAATCTTGATCACTGAAGTCCTAACATTAGTTTTTGTGTATATAACTTCTAACACATTAAAAACTGTTTTACAGCATTGCAGAAAACATTGTACTTCATAAGGCATAAGCATCTATCAGTTTGGCAAGATTTGCACTGAATACTGAATGAAACAGCTTTCTCTAATAGAGAGACAAGCTTTTGAGCAGATTTGGGCTTGATTTCACTTCATTTGAACAGAAGTACTATTTCAGCATTACTGGACTCAGAAAGCTGTAAACTGACAATCTTGATCATTGAAGTCCTAACATTAGTTTTTGTGCATATAACTTCTAACACATTAAAAACTGTCTTACAGCATTGCAGAAAACATTGTACTTCATAAGGCATAAGCATCTATCAGTTTGGCAAGATTTGCACTGAATACTGAATGAAACAGCTTTCTCTATTAGAGAGACAAGCTTTTGAGCAGATTTGGGCTTGATTTCACTTCATTTGAACAGAAGTACTATTTCAACATTTCTGGACTCAGAAAGCTGTAAACTGACAATCTTGATCATTGAAGTCCTAACATTAGTTTTTGTGTATATAACTTCTAACACATTAAAAACTGTTTTACAGCATTGCAGAAAACATTGTACTTCATAAGGCATAAGCATCTATCAGTTTGGCAAGATTTGCACTGAATACTGAATGAAACAGCTTTCTCTAATAGAGAGACAAGCTTTTGAGCAGATTTGGGCTAGATTTCACTTCATTTGAACAGAAGTACTGTTTCAGCATTACTGGACTCAGAAAGCTGTAAACTGACAATCTTGATCATTGAAGTCCTAACATTAGTTTTTGTGCATATAACTTCTAACACATTAAAAACTGTTTTACAGCATTGCAGAAAACATTGTACTTCATAAGGCATAAGCATCTATCAGTTTGGCAAGATTTGCACTGAATACTGAATGAAACAGCTTTCTCTAATAGAGAGACAAGCTTTTGAGCAGATTTGGGCTAGATTTCACTTCATTTGAACAGAAGTACTATTTCAGCATTACTGGACTCAGAAAGCTGTGAACTGACAATCTTGATCATTGAAGTCCTAACATAAGTTTTTGTGCATATAACTTCTAACACATTAAAAACTGTCTTACAGCATTGCAGAAAACATTGTGTTTCATATGGCATAAGCATCTATCAGTTTGGCAAGATTTGCACTGAATACTGAATGAAACAGCTTTCTCTATTAGAGAGACAAGCTTTTGAGCAGATTTGGGCTAGATTTCACTTCATTTGAACAGAAGTACTATTTCAGCATTACTGGACTCAGAAAGCTGTAAACTGACAATCTTGATCACTGAAGTCCTAACATTAGTTTTTGTGTATATAACTTCTAACACATTAAAAACTGTTTTACAGCATTGCAGAAAACATTGTACTTCATAAGGCATAAGCATCTATCAGTTTGGCAAGATTTGCACTGAATACTGAATGAAACAGCTTTCTCTAATAGAGAGACAAGCTTTTGAGCAGATTTGGGCTTGATTTCACTTCATTTGAACAGAAGTACTATTTCAGCATTACTGGACTCAGAAAGCTGTAAACTGACAATCTTGATCATTGAAGTCCTAACATTAGTTTTTGTGCATATAACTTCTAACACATTAAAAACTGTCTTACAGCATTGCAGAAAACATTGTACTTCATAAGGCATAAGCATCTATCAGTTTGGCAAGATTTGCACTGAATAATGAATGAAAAAGCTTTCTCTAATAGAGAGACAAGCTTTTGAGCAGATTTGGGCTAGATTTCACTTCATTTGAACAGAAGTACTATTTCAGCATTACTGGACTCAGAAAGCTGTAAACTGACAATCTTGATCATTGAAGTCCTAACATTAGTTTTTGTGCATATAACTTCTAACACATTAAAAACTGTCTTACAGCATTGCAGAAAACATTGTATTTCATATGGCATAAGCATCTATCAGTTTGGCAAGATTTGCACTGAATACTGAATGAAACAGCTTTCTCTATTAGAGAGACAAGCTTTTGAGCAGATTTGGGCTTGATTTCACTTCATTTGAACAGAAACACCATTTCAACATTTCTGGACTCAGAAAGCTGTAAACTGACAATCTTGATCATTGAAGTCCTAACATTAGTTTTTGTGTATATAACTTCTAACACATTAAAAACTGTTTTACAGCATTGCAGAAAACATTGTACTTCATAAGGCATAAGCATCTATCAGTTTGGCAAGATTTGCACTGAATACTGAATGAAACAGCTTTCTCTATTAGAGAGACAAGCTTTTGAGCAGATTTGGGCTTGATTTCACTTCATTTGAACAGAAGTACTATTTCAGCATTACTGGACTCAGAAAGCTGTAAACTGACAATCTTGATCATTGAAGTCCTAACATTAGTTTTTGTGCATATAACTTCTAACACATTAAAAACTGTCTTACAGCATTGCAGAAAACATTGTATTTCATATGGCATAAGCATCTATCAGTTTGGCAAGATTTGCACTGAATACTGAATGAAACAGCTTTCTCTATTAGAGAGACAAGCTTTTGAGCAGATTTGGGCTTGATTTCACTTCATTTGAACAGAAGTACTATTTCAGCATTACTGGACTCAGAAAGCTGTAAACTGACAATCTTGATCATTGAAGTCCTAACATTAGTTTTTGTGTATATAACTTCTAACACATTAAAAACTGTTTTACAGCATTGCAGAAAACATTGTACTTCATAAGGCATAAGCATCTGTCAGTTTGGCAAGATTTGCACTGAATACTGAATGAAACAGCTTTCTCTAATAGAGAGACAAGCTTTTGAGCAGATTTGGGCTAGATTTCACTTCATTTGAACAGAAGTACTGTTTCAGCATTACTGGACTCAGAAAGCTGTAAACTGACAATCTTGATAATTGAAGTCCTAACATTAGTTTTTGTGTATATAACTTCTAACACATTAAAAACTGTTTTACAGCATTGCAGAAAACATTGTACTTCATAAGGCATAAGCATCTATCAGTTTGGCAAGATTTGCACTGAATACTGAATGAAACAGCTTTCTCTAATAGAGAGACAAGCTTTTGAGCAGATTTGGGCTAGATTTCACTTCATTTGAACAGAAGTACTATTTCAGCATTACTGGACTCAGAAAGCTGTAAACTGACAATCTTGATCACTGAAGTCCTAACATTAGTTTTTGTGTATATAACTTCTAACACATTAAAAACTGTTTTACAGCATTGCAGAAAACATTGTACTTCATAAGGCATAAGCATCTATCAGTTTGGCAAGATTTGCACTGAATACTGAATGAAACAGCTTTCTCTAATAGAGAGACAAGCTTTTGAGCAGATTTGGGCTAGATTTCACTTCATTTGAACAGAAGTACTATTTCAGCATTACTGGACTCAGAAAGCTGTAAACTGACAATCTTGATCATTGAAGTCCTAACATTAGTTTTTGTGCATATAACTTCTAACACATTAAAAACTGTCTTACAGCATTGCAGAAAACATTGTACTTCATAAGGCATAAGCATCTATCAGTTTGGCAAGATTTGCACTGAATAATGAATGAAAAAGCTTTCTCTAATAGAGAGACAAGCTTTTGAGCAGATTTGGGCTTGATTTCACTTCATTTGAACAGAAACACTATTTCAACATTACTGGACTCAGAAAGCTGTAAACTGACAATCTCGATCATTGAAGTCCTAACATTAGTTTTTGTGAATATAACTTCTAACACATTAAAAACTGTCTTACAGCATTGCAGAAAACATTGTACTTCATAAGGCATAAGCATCTATCAGTTTGGCAAGATTTGCACTGAATACTGAATGAAACAGCTTTCTCTATTGGAGAGACAAGCTTTTGAGCAGATTTGGGCTTGATTTCACTTCATTTGAACAGAAACACTATTTCAACATTACTGGACTCAGAAAGCTGTAAACTGACAATCTTGATCATTGAAGTCCTAACATTAGTTTTTGTGTATATAACTTCTAACACATTAAAAACTGTTTTACAGCATTGCAGAAAACATTGTACTTCATAAGGCATAAGCATCTATCAGTTTGGCAAGATTTGCACTGAATACTGAATGAAACAGCTTTCTCTAATAGAGAGACACGCTTTTGAGCAGATTTGGGCTAGATTTCACTTCATTTGAACAGAAGTACTATTTCAGCATTACTGGACTCAGAAAGCTGTAAACTGACAATCTTGATCATTGAAGTCCTAACATTAGTTTTTGTGCATATAACTTCTAACACATTAAAAACTGTCTTACAGCATTGCAGAAAACATTGTATTTCATATGGCATAAGCATCTATCAGTTTGGCAAGATTTGCACTGAATACTGAATGAAACAGCTTTCTCTATTAGAGAGACAAGCTTTTGAGCAGATTTGGGCTTGATTTCACTTCATTTGAACAGAAACACTATTTCAACATTTCTGGACTCAGAAAGCTGTAAACTGACAATCTTGATCATTGAAGTCCTAACATTAGTTTTTGTGCATATAACTTCTAACACATTAAAAACTGTTTTACAGCATTGCAGAAAACATTGTACTTCATAAGGCATAAGCATCTATCAGTTTGGCAAGATTTGCACTGAATACTGAATGAAACAGCTTTCTCTAATAGAGAGACAAGCTTTTGAGCAGATTTGGGCTAGATTTCACTTCATTTGAACAGAAGTACTATTTCAGCATTACTGGACTCAGAAAGCTGTGAACTGACAATCTTGATCATTGAAGTCCTAACATAAGTTTTTGTGCATATAACTTCTAACACATTAAAAACTGTCTTACAGCATTGCAGAAAACATTGTGTTTCATATGGCATAAGCATCTATCAGTTTGGCAAGATTTGCACTGAATACTGAATGAAACAGCTTTCTCTATTGGAGAGACAAGCTTTTGAGCAGATTTGGGCTTGATTTCACTTCATTTGAACAGAAACACTATTTCAACATTACTGGACTCAGAAAGCTGTAAACTGACAATCTTGATCACTGAAGTCCTAACATTAGTTTTTGTGTATATAACTTCTAACACATTAAAAACTGTTTTACAGCATTGCAGAAAACATTGTACTTCATAAGGCATAAGCATCTATCAGTTTGGCAAGATTTGCACTGAATACTGAATGAAACAGCTTTCTCTAATAGAGAGACAAGCTTTTGAGCAGATTTGGGCTTGATTTCACTTCATTTGAACAGAAGTACTATTTCAGCATTACTGGACTCAGAAAGCTGTAAACTGACAATCTTGATCATTGAAGTCCTAACATTAGTTTTTGTGCATATAACTTCTAACACATTAAAAACTGTCTTACAGCATTGCAGAAAACATTGTACTTCATAAGGCATAAGCATCTATCAGTTTGGCAAGATTTGCACTGAATACTGAATGAAACAGCTTTCTCTATTAGAGAGACAAGCTTTTGAGCAGATTTGGGCTTGATTTCACTTCATTTGAACAGAAGTACTATTTCAACATTTCTGGACTCAGAAAGCTGTAAACTGACAATCTTGATCATTGAAGTCCTAACATTAGTTTTTGTGTATATAACTTCTAACACATTAAAAACTGTTTTACAGCATTGCAGAAAACATTGTACTTCATAAGGCATAAGCATCTATCAGTTTGGCAAGATTTGCACTGAATACTGAATGAAACAGCTTTCTCTAATAGAGAGACAAGCTTTTGAGCAGATTTGGGCTAGATTTCACTTCATTTGAACAGAAGTACTGTTTCAGCATTACTGGACTCAGAAAGCTGTAAACTGACAATCTTGATCATTGAAGTCCTAACATTAGTTTTTGTGCATATAACTTCTAACACATTAAAAACTGTTTTACAGCATTGCAGAAAACATTGTACTTCATAAGGCATAAGCATCTATCAGTTTGGCAAGATTTGCACTGAATACTGAATGAAACAGCTTTCTCTAATAGAGAGACAAGCTTTTGAGCAGATTTGGGCTAGATTTCACTTCATTTGAACAGAAGTACTATTTCAGCATTACTGGACTCAGAAAGCTGTGAACTGACAATCTTGATCATTGAAGTCCTAACATAAGTTTTTGTGCATATAACTTCTAACACATTAAAAACTGTCTTACAGCATTGCAGAAAACATTGTGTTTCATATGGCATAAGCATCTATCAGTTTGGCAAGATTTGCACTGAATACTGAATGAAACAGCTTTCTCTATTAGAGAGACAAGCTTTTGAGCAGATTTGGGCTAGATTTCACTTCATTTGAACAGAAGTACTATTTCAGCATTACTGGACTCAGAAAGCTGTAAACTGACAATCTTGATCATTGAAGTCCTAACATTAGTTTTTGTGTATATAACTTCTAACACATTAAAAACTGTTTTACAGCATTGCAGAAAACATTGTACTTCATAAGGCATAAGCATCTGTCAGTTTGGCAAGATTTGCACTGAATACTGAATGAAACAGCTTTCTCTAATAGAGAGACAAGCTTTTGAGCAGATTTGGGCTAGATTTCACTTCATTTGAACAGAAGTACTGTTTCAGCATTACTGGACTCAGACAGCTGTAAACTGACAATCTTGATAATTAAAGTCCTAACATTAGTTTTTGTGTATATAACTTCTAACACATTAAAAACTGTTTTACAGCATTGCAGAAAACATTGTACTTCATAAGGCATAAGCATCTATCAGTTTGGCAAGATTTGCACTGAATACTGAATGAAACAGCTTTCTCTAATAGAGAGACAAGCTTTTGAGCAGATTTGGGCTAGATTTCACTTCATTTGAACAGAAACACTATTTCAACATTACTGGACTCAGAAAGCTGTAAACTGACAATCTTGATCACTGAAGTCCTAACATTAGTTTTTGTGAATATAACTTCTAACACATTAAAAACTGTCTTACAGCATTGCAGAAAACATTGTACTTCATAAGGCATAAGCATCTATCAGTTTGGCAAGATTTGCACTGAATACTGAATGAAACAGCTTTCTCTAATAGAGAGACAAGCTTTTGAGCAGATTTGGGCTAGATTTCACTTCATTTGAACAGAAGTACTGTTTCAGCATTACTGGACTCAGAAAGCTGTAAACTGACAATCTTGATCATTGAAGTCCTAACATTAGTTGTTGTGTATATAACTTCTAACACATTAAAAACTGTTTTACAGCATTGCAGAAAACATTGTACTTCATAAGGCATAAGCATCTATCAGTTTGGCAAGATTTGCACTGAATACTGAATGAAACAGCTTTCTCTAATAGAGAGACAAGCTTTTGAGCAGATTTGGGCTAGATTTCACTTCATTTGAACAGAAGTACTATTTCAGCATTACTGGACTCAGAAAGCTGTAAACTGACAATCTTGAGCATTGAAGTCCTAACATAAGTTTTTGTGCATATAACTTCTAACACATTAAAAACTGTCTTACAGCATTGCAGAAAACATAGTATTTCAAATGGCATAAGCATCTATCAGTTTGGCAAGCTTTGCACTGAATACTGAATGAAACAGCTTTCTCTATTAGAGAGACAAGCTTTTGAGCAGATTTGGGCTAGATTTCACTTCATTTGAACAGAAACACTATTTCAACATTACTGGACTCAGAAAGCTGTAAACTGACAATCTCGATCATTGAAGTCCTAACATTAGTTTTTGTGAATATAACTTCTAACACATTAAAAACTGTCTTACAGCATTGCAGAAAACATTGTACTTCATAAGGCATAAGCATCTATCAGTTTGGCAAGATTTGCACTGAATACTGAATGAAACAGCTTTCTCTATTGGAGAGACAAGCTTTTGAGCAGATTTGGGCTTGATTTCACTTCATTTGAACAGAAACACTATTTCAACATTACTGGACTCAGAAAGCTGTAAACTGACAATCTTGATCATTGAAGTCCTAACATTAGTTTTTGTGTATATAACTTCTAACACATTAAAAACTGTTTTACAGCATTGCAGAAAACATTGTACTTCATAAGGCATAAGCATCTATCAGTTTGGCAAGATTTGCACTGAATACTGAATGAAACAGCTTTCTCTAATAGAGAGACAAGCTTTTGAGCAGATTTGGGCTAGATTTCACTTCATTTGAACAGAAGTACTATTTCAGCATTACTGGACTCAGAAAGCTGTAAACTGACAATCTTGATCATTGAAGTCCTAACATTAGTTTTTGTGCATATAACTTCTAACACATTAAAAACTGTCTTACAGCATTGCAGAAAACATTGTACTTCGTAAGGCATAAGCATCTATCAGTTTGGCAAGATTTGCACTGAATAATGAATGAAAAAGCTTTCTCTAATAGAGAGACAAGCTTTTGAGCAGATTTGGGCTTGATTTCATTTCATTTGAACAGAAACACTATTTCAACATTACTGGACTCAGAAAGCTGTAAACTGACAATCTCGATCATTGAAGTCCTAACATTAGTTTTTGTGAATATAACTTCTAACACATTAAAAACTGTCTTACAGCATTGCAGAAAACATTGTACTTCATAAGGCATAAGCATCTATCAGTTTGGCAAGATTTGCACTGAATACTGAATGAAACAGCTTTCTCTATTGGAGAGACAAGCTTTTGAGCAGATTTGGGCTTGATTTCACTTCATTTGAACAGAAACACTATTTCAACATTACTGGACTCAGAAAGCTGTAAACTGACAATCTTGATCATTGAAGTCCTAACATTAGTTTTTGTGTATATAACTTCTAACACATTAAAAACTGTCTTACAGCATTGCAGAAAACATTGTACTTCATAAGGCATAAGCATCTATCAGTTTGGCAAGATTTGCACTGAATACTGAATGAAACAGCTTTCTCTATTAGAGAGACAAGCTTTTGAGCAGATTTGGGCTTGATTTCACTTCATTTGAACAGAAACACTATTTCAACATTTCTGGACTCAGAAAGCTGTAAACTGACAATCTTGATCATTGAAGTCCTAACATTAGTTTTTGTGTATATAACTTCTAACACATTAAAAACTGTTTTACAGCATTGCAGAAAACATTGTACTTCATAAGGCATAAGCATCTATCAGTTTGGCAAGATTTGCACTGAATACTGAATGAAACAGCTTTCTCTATTAGAGAGACAAGCTTTTGAGCAGATTTGGGCTTGATTTCACTTCATTTGAACAGAAGTACTATTTCAGCATTACTGGACTCAGAAAGCTGTAAACTGACAATCTTGATCATTGAAGTCCTAACATTAGTTTTTGTGCATATAACTTCTAACACATTAAAAACTGTCTTACAGCATTGCAGAAAACATTGTATTTCATATGGCATAAGCATCTATCAGTTTGGCAAGATTTGCACTGAATACTGAATGAAACAGCTTTCTCTATTAGAGAGACAAGCTTTTGAGCAGATTTGGGCTTGATTTCACTTCATTTGAACAGAAACACTATTTCAACATTTCTGGACTCAGAAAGCTGTAAACTGACAATCTTGATCATTGAAGTCCTAACATTAGTTTTTGTGTATATAACTTCTAACACATTAAAAACTGTTTTACAGCATTGCAGAAACCATTGTACTTCATAAGGCATAAGCATCTATCAGTTTGGCAAGATTTGCACTGAATACTGAATGAAACAGCTTTCTCTAATAGAGAGACAAGCTTTTGAGCAGATTTGGGCTAGATTTCACTTCATTTGAACAGAAGTACTGTTTCAGCATTACTGGACTCAGAAAGCTGTAAACTGACAATCTTGATCATTGAAGTCCTAACATTAGTTTTTGTGCATATAACTTCTAACACATTAAAAACTGTTTTACAGCATTGCAGAAAACATTGTACTTCATAAGGCATAAGCATCTATCAGTTTGGCAAGATTTGCACTGAATACTGAATGAAACAGCTTTCTCTAATAGAGAGACAAGCTTTTGAGCAGATTTGGGCTAGATTTCACTTCATTTGAACAGAAGTACTATTTCAGCATTACTGGACTCAGAAAGCTGTGAACTGACAATCTTGATCATTGAAGTCCTAACATAAGTTTTTGTGCATATAACTTCTAACACATTAAAAACTGTCTTACAGCATTGCAGAAAACATTGTGTTTCATATGGCATAAGCATCTATCAGTTTGGCAAGATTTGCACTGAATACTGAATGAAACAGCTTTCTCTATTAGAGAGACAAGCTTTTGAGCAGATTTGGGCTAGATTTCACTTCATTTGAACAGAAGTACTCTTTCAGCATTACTGGACTCAGAAAGCTGTAAACTGACACTCTTGATCATTGAAGTCCTAACATTAGTTTTTGTGTATATAACTTCTAACACATTAAAAACTGTTTTACAGCATTGCAGAAAACATTGTACTTCATAAGGCATAAGCATCTGTCAGTTTGGCAAGATTTGCACTGAATACTGAATGAAACAGCTTTCTCTAATAGAGAGACAAGCTTTTGAGCAGATTTGGGCTAGATTTCACTTCATTTGAACAGAAGTACTGTTTCAGCATTACTGGACTCAGAAAGCTGTAAACTGACAATCTTGATCATTGAAGTCCTAACATTAGTTTTTGTGTATATAACTTCTAACACATTAAAAACTGTTTTACAGCATTGCAGAAAACATTGTACTTCATAAGGCATAAGCATCTATCAGTTTGGCAAGATTTGCACTGAATACTGAATGAAACAGCTTTCTCTAATAGAGAGACAAGCTTTTGAGCAGATTTGGGCTAGATTTCACTTCATTTGAACAGAAGTACTATTTCAGCATTACTGGACTCAGAAAGCTGTAAACTGACAATCTTGATCACTGAAGTCCTAACATTAGTTTTTGTGTATATAACTTCTAACACATTAAAAACTGTTTTACAGCATTGCAGAAAACATTGTACTTCATAAGGCATAAGCATCTATCAGTTTGGCAAGATTTGCACTGAATACTGAATGAAACAGCTTTCTCTAATAGAGAGACAAGCTTTTGAGCAGATTTGGGCTAGATTTCACTTCATTTGAACAGAAGTACTATTTCAGCATTACTGGACTCAGAAAGCTGTAAACTGACAATCTTGATCATTGAAGTCCTAACATTAGTTTTTGTGCATATAACTTCTAACACATTAAAAACTGTCTTACAGCATTGCAGAAAACATTGTACTTCATAAGGCATAAGCATCTATCAGTTTGGCAAGATTTGCACTGAATAATGAATGAAAAAGCTTTCTCTAATAGAGAGACAAGCTTTTGAGCAGATTTGGGCTTGATTTCACTTCATTTGAACAGAAACACTATTTCAACATTACTGGACTCAGAAAGCTGTAAACTGACAATCTCGATCATTGAAGTCCTAACATTAGTTTTTGTGAATATAACTTCTAACACATTAAAAACTGTCTTACAGCATTGCAGAAAACATTGTACTTCATAAGGCATAAGCATCTATCAGTTTGGCAAGATTTGCACTGAATACTGAATGAAACAGCTTTCTCTATTGGAGAGACAAGCTTTTGAGCAGATTTGGGCTTGATTTCACTTCATTTGAACAGAAACACTATTTCAACATTACTGGACTCAGAAAGCTGTAAACTGACAATCTTGATAATTGAAGTCCTAACATTAGTTTTTGTGTATATAACTTCTAACACATTAAAAACTGTTTTACAGCATTGCAGAAAACATTGTACTTCATAAGGCATAAGCATCTATCAGTTTGGCAAGATTTGCACTGAATACTGAATGAAACAGCTTTCTCTAATAGAGAGACAAGCTTTTGAGCAGATTTGGGCTAGATTTCACTTCATTTGAACAGAAGTACTATTTCAGCATTACTGGACTCAGAAAGCTGTAAACTGACAATCTTGATCATTGAAGTCCTAACATTAGTTTTTGTGCATATAACTTCTAACACATTAAAAACTGTCTTACAGCATTGCAGAAAACATTGTACTTCATAAGGCATAAGCATCTATCAGTTTGGCAAGATTTGCACTGAATACTGAATGAAACAGCTTTCTCTAATAGAGAGACACGCTTTTGAGCAGATTTGGGCTAGATTTCACTTCATTTGAACAGAAGTACTATTTCAGCATTACTGGACTCAGAAAGCTGTAAACTGACAATCTTGATCATTGAAGTCCTAACATTAGTTTTTGTGCATATAACTTCTAACACATTAAAAACTGTCTTACAGCATTGCAGAAAACATTGTATTTCATATGGCATAAGCATCTATCAGTTTGGCAAGATTTGCACTGAATACTGAATGAAACAGCTTTCTCTATTAGAGAGACAAGCTTTTGAGCAGATTTGGGCTTGATTTCACTTCATTTGAACAGAAACACTATTTCAACATTTCTGGACTCAGAAAGCTGTAAACTGACAATCTTGATCATTGAAGTCCTAACATTAGTTTTTGTGTATATAACTTCTAACACATTAAAAACTGTTTTACAGCATTGCAGAAAACATTGTACTTCATAAGGCATAAGCATCTATCAGTTTGGCAAGATTTGCACTGAATACTGAATGAAACAGCTTTCTCTAATAGAGAGACAAGCTTTTGAGCAGATTTGGGCTAGATTTCACTTCATTTGAACAGAAGTACTATTTCAGCATTACTGGACTCAGAAAGCTGTAAACTGACAATCTTGAGCATTGAAGTCCTAACATAAGTTTTTGTGCATATAACTTCTAACACATTAAAAACTGTCTTACAGCATTGCAGAAAACATAGTATTTCAAATGGCATAAGCATCTATCAGTTTGGCAAGATTTGCACTGAATACTGAATGAAACAGCTTTCTCTATTAGAGAGACAAGCTTTTGAGCAGATTTGGGCTAGATTTCACTTCATTTGAACAGAAACACTATTTCAACATTACTGGACTCAGAAAGCTGTAAACTGACAATCTCGATCATTGAAGTCCTAACATTAGTTTTTGTGAATATAACTTCTAACACATTAAAAACTGTCTTACAGCATTGCAGAAAACATTGTACTTCATAAGGCATAAGCATCTATCAGTTTGGCAAGATTTGCTCTGAATACTGAATGAAACAGCTTTCTCTATTGGAGAGACAAGCTTTTGAGCAGATTTGGGCTTGATTTCACTTCATTTGAACAGAAACACTATTTCAACATTACTGGACTCAGAAAGCTGTAAACTGACAATCTTGATCATTGAAGTCCTAACATTAGTTTTTGTGTATATAACTTCTAACACATTAAAAACTGTTTTACAGCATTGCAGAAAACATTGTACTTCATAAGGCATAAGCATCTATCAGTTTGGCAAGATTTGCACTGAATACTGAATGAAACAGCTTTCTCTAATAGAGAGACAAGCTTTTGAGCAGATTTGGGCTAGATTTCACTTCATTTGAACAGAAGTACTATTTCAGCATTACTGGACTCAGAAAGCTGTAAACTGACAATCTTGATCATTGAAGTCCTAACATTAGTTTTTGTGCATATAACTTCTAACACATTAAAAACTGTCTTACAGCATTGCAGAAAACATTGTACTTCGTAAGGCATAAGCATCTATCAGTTTGGCAAGATTTGCACTGAATAATGAATGAAAAAGCTTTCTCTAATAGAGAGACAAGCTTTTGAGCAGATTTGGGCTTGATTTCATTTCATTTGAACAGAAACACTATTTCAACATTACTGGACTCAGAAAGCTGTAAACTGACAATCTCGATCATTGAAGTCCTAACATTAGTTTTTGTGAATATAACTTCTAACACATTAAAAACTGTCTTACAGCATTGCAGAAAACATTGTACTTCATAAGGCATAAGCATCTATCAGTTTGGCAAGATTTGCACTGAATACTGAATGAAACAGCTTTCTCTATTGGAGAGACAAGCTTTTGAGCAGATTTGGGCTTGATTTCACTTCATTTGAACAGAAACACTATTTCAACATTACTGGACTCAGAAAGCTGTAAACTGACAATCTTGATCATTGAAGTCCTAACATTAGTTTTTGTGTATATAACTTCTAACACATTAAAAACTGTCTTACAGCATTGCAGAAAACATTGTACTTCATAAGGCATAAGCATCTATCAGTTTGGCAAGATTTGCACTGAATACTGAATGAAACAGCTTTCTCTATTAGAGAGACAAGCTTTTGAGCAGATTTGGGCTTGATTTCACTTCATTTGAACAGAAACACTATTTCAACATTTCTGGACTCAGAAAGCTGTAAACTGACAATCTTGATCATTGAAGTCCTAACATTAGTTTTTGTGTATATAACTTCTAACACATTAAAAACTGTTTTACAGCATTGCAGAAAACATTGTACTTCATAAGGCATAAGCATCTATCAGTTTGGCAAGATTTGCACTGAATACTGAATGAAACAGCTTTCTCTATTAGAGAGACAAGCTTTTGAGCAGATTTGGGCTTGATTTCACTTCATTTGAACAGAAGTACTATTTCAGCATTACTGGACTCAGAAAGCTGTAAACTGACAATCTTGATCATTGAAGTCCTAACATTAGTTTTTGTGCATATAACTTCTAACACATTAAAAACTGTCTTACAGCATTGCAGAAAACATTGTATTTCATATGGCATAAGCATCTATCAGTTTGGCAAGATTTGCACTGAATACTGAATGAAACAGCTTTCTCTATTAGAGAGACAAGCTTTTGAGCAGATTTGGGCTTGATTTCACTTCATTTGAACAGAAACACTATTTCAACATTTCTGGACTCAGAAAGCTGTAAACTGACAATCTTGATCATTGAAGTCCTAACATTAGTTTTTGTGTATATAACTTCTAACACATTAAAAACTGTTTTACAGCATTGCAGAAAACATTGTACTTCATAAGGCATAAGCATCTATCAGTTTGGCAAGATTTGCACTGAATACTGAATGAAACAGCTTTCTCTAATAGAGAGACAAGCTTTTGAGCAGATTTGGGCTAGATTTCACTTCATTTGAACAGAAGTACTGTTTCAGCATTACTGGACTCAGAAAGCTGTAAACTGACAATCTTGATCATTGAAGTCCTAACATTAGTTTTTGTGCATATAACTTCTAACACATTAAAAACTGTTTTACAGCATTGCAGAAAACATTGTACTTCATAAGGCATAAGCATCTATCAGTTTGGCAAGATTTGCACTGAATACTGAATGAAACAGCTTTCTCTAATAGAGAGACAAGCTTTTGAGCAGATTTGGGCTAGATTTCACTTCATTTGAACAGAAGTACTATTTCAGCATTACTGGACTCAGAAAGCTGTGAACTGACAATCTTGATCATTGAAGTCCTAACATAAGTTTTTGTGCATATAACTTCTAACACATTAAAAACTGTCTTACAGCATTGCAGAAAACATTGTGTTTCATATGGCATAAGCATCTATCAGTTTGGCAAGATTTGCACTGAATACTGAATGGAACAGCTTTCTCTATTAGAGAGACAAGCTTTTGAGCAGATTTGGGCTAGATTTCACTTCATTTGAACAGAAGTACTCTTTCAGCATTACTGGACTCAGAAAGCTGTAAACTGACACTCTTGATCATTGAAGTCCTAACATTAGTTTTTGTGTATATAACTTCTAACACATTAAAAACTGTTTTACAGCATTGCAGAAAACATTGTACTTCATAAGGCATAAGCATCTGTCAGTTTGGCAAGATTTGCACTGAATACTGAATGAAACAGCTTTCTCTAATAGAGAGACAAGCTTTTGAGCAGATTTGGGCTAGATTTCACTTCATTTGAACAGAAGTACTGTTTCAGCATTACTGGACTCAGAAAGCTGTAAACTGACAATCTTGATCATTGAAGTCCTAACATTAGTTTTTGTGTATATAACTTCTAACACATTAAAAACTGTTTTACAGCATTGCAGAAAACATTGTACTTCATAAGGCATAAGCATCTATCAGTTTGGCAAGATTTGCACTGAATACTGAATGAAACAGCTTTCTCTAATAGAGAGACAAGCTTTTGAGCAGATTTGGGCTAGATTTCACTTCATTTGAACAGAAGTACTATTTCAGCATTACTGGACTCAGAAAGCTGTAAACTGACAATCTTGATCACTGAAGTCCTAACATTAGTTTTTGTGTATATAACTTCTAACACATTAAAAACTGTTTTACAGCATTGCAGAAAACATTGTACTTCATAAGGCATAAGCATCTATCAGTTTGGCAAGATTTGCACTGAATACTGAATGAAACAGCTTTCTCTAATAGAGAGACAAGCTTTTGAGCAGATTTGGGCTAGATTTCACTTCATTTGAACAGAAGTACTATTTCAGCATTACTGGACTCAGAAAGCTGTAAACTGACAATCTTGATCATTGAAGTCCTAACATTAGTTTTTGTGCATATAACTTCTAACACATTAAAAACTGTCTTACAGCATTGCAGAAAACATTGTACTTCATAAGGCATAAGCATCTATCAGTTTGGCAAGATTTGCACTGAATAATGAATGAAAAAGCTTTCTCTAATAGAGAGACAAGCTTTTGAGCAGATTTGGGCTTGATTTCACTTCATTTGAACAGAAACACTATTTCAACATTACTGGACTCAGAAAGCTGTAAACTGACAATCTCGATCATTGAAGTCCTAACATTAGTTTTTGTGAATATAACTTCTAACACATTAAAAACTGTCTTACAGCATTGCAGAAAACATTGTACTTCATAAGGCATAAGCATCTATCAGTTTGGCAAGATTTGCACTGAATACTGAATGAAACAGCTTTCTCTATTGGAGAGACAAGCTTTTGAGCAGATTTGGGCTTGATTTCACTTCATTTGAACAGAAACACTATTTCAACATTACTGGACTCAGAAAGCTGTAAACTGACAATCTTGATCATTGAAGTCCTAACATTAGTTTTTGTGTATATAACTTCTAACACATTAAAAACTGTTTTACAGCATTGCAGAAAACATTGTACTTCATAAGGCATAAGCATCTATCAGTTTGGCAAGATTTGCACTGAATACTGAATGAAACAGCTTTCTCTAATAGAGAGACAAGCTTTTGAGCAGATTTGGGCTAGATTTCACTTCATTTGAACAGAAGTACTATTTCAGCATTACTGGACTCAGAAAGCTGTAAACTGACAATCTTGATCATTGAAGTCCTAACATTAGTTTTTGTGCATATAACTTCTAACACATTAAAAACTGTCTTACAGCATTGCAGAAAACATTGTACTTCATAAGGCATAAGCATCTATCAGTTTGGCAAGATTTGCACTGAATACTGAATGAAACAGCTTTCTCTATTAGAGAGACAAGCTTTTGAGCAGATTTGGGCTAGATTTCACTTCATTTGAACAGAAGTACTCTTTCAGCATTACTGGACTCAGAAAGCTGTAAACTGACACTCTTGATCATTGAAGTCCTAACATTAGTTTTTGTGTATATAACTTCTAACACATTAAAAACTGTTTTACAGCATTGCAGAAAACATTGTACTTCATAAGGCATAAGCATCTGTCAGTTTGGCAAGATTTGCACTGAATACTGAATGAAACAGCTTTCTCTAATAGAGAGACAAGCTTTTGAGCAGATTTGGGCTAGATTTCACTTCATTTGAACAGAAGTACTGTTTCAGCATTACTGGACTCAGAAAGCTGTAAACTGACAATCTTGATCATTGAAGTCCTAACATTAGTTTTTGTGTATATAACTTCTAACACATTAAAAACTGTTTTACAGCATTGCAGAAAACATTGTACTTCATAAGGCATAAGCATCTATCAGTTTGGCAAGATTTGCACTGAATACTGAATGAAACAGCTTTCTCTAATAGAGAGACAAGCTTTTGAGCAGATTTGGGCTAGATTTCACTTCATTTGAACAGAAGTACTATTTCAGCATTACTGGACTCAGAAAGCTGTAAACTGACAATCTTGATCACTGAAGTCCTAACATTAGTTTTTGTGTATATAACTTCTAACACATTAAAAACTGTTTTACAGCATTGCAGAAAACATTGTACTTCATAAGGCATAAGCATCTATCAGTTTGGCAAGATTTGCACTGAATACTAAATGAAACAGCTTTCTCTAATAGAGAGACAAGCTTTTGAGCAGATTTGGGCTAGATTTCACTTCATTTGAACAGAAACACTATTTCAACATTACTGGACTCAGAAAGCTGTAAACTGACAATCTCGATCATTGAAGTCCTAACATTAGTTTTTGTGAATATAACTTCTAACACATTAAAAACTGTCTTACAGCATTGCAGAAAACATTGTACTTCATAAGGCATAAGCATCTATCAGTTTGGCAAGATTTGCACTGAATACTGAATGAAACAGCTTTCTCTATTGGAGAGACAAGCTTTTGAGCAGATTTGGGCTTGATTTCACTTCATTTGAACAGAAACACTATTTCAACATTACTGGACTCAGAAAGCTGTAAACTGACAATCTTGATCATTGAAGTCCTAACATTAGTTTTTGTGTATATAACTTCTAACACATTAAAAACTGTTTTACAGCATTGCAGAAAACATTGTACTTCATAAGGCATAAGCATCTATCAGTTTGGCAAGATTTGCACTGAATACTGAATGAAACAGCTTTCTCTAATAGAGAGACAAGCTTTTGAGCAGATTTGGGCTAGATTTCACTTCATTTGAACAGAAGTACTATTTCAGCATTACTGGACTCAGAAAGCTGTAAACTGACAATCTTGATCATTGAAGTCCTAACATTAGTTTTTGTGCATATAACTTCTAACACATTAAAAACTGTCTTACAGCATTGCAGAAAACATTGTACT
The DNA here is from genome assembly GCF_023724105.1 of Carassius gibelio. Classification (NCBI taxonomy): domain Eukaryota; kingdom Metazoa; phylum Chordata; class Actinopteri; order Cypriniformes; family Cyprinidae; genus Carassius; species Carassius gibelio. Next base: position 798,171 of record NC_068405.1, read on the forward strand.
TCATAAGGCATAAGCATCTATCAGTTTGGCAAGATTTGCACTGAATACTGAATGAAACAGCTTTCTCTAATAGAGAGACACGCTTTTGAGCAGATTTGGGCTAGATTTCACTTCATTTGAACAGAAGTACTATTTCAGCATTACTGGACTCAGAAAGCTGTAAACTGACAATCTTGATCATTGAAGTCCTAACATTAGTTTTTGTGCATATAACTTCTAACACATTAAAAACTGTCTTACAGCATTGCAGAAAACATTGTATTTCATATGGCATAAGCATCTATCAGTTTGGCAAGATTTGCACTGAATACTGAATGAAACAGCTTTCTCTATTAGAGAGACAAGCTTTTGAGCAGATTTGGGCTTGATTTCACTTCATTTGAACAGAAACACTATTTCAACATTTCTGGACTCAGAAAGCTGTAAACTGACAATCTTGATCATTGAAGTCCTAACATTAGTTTTTGTGTATATAACTTCTAACACATTAAAAACTGTTTTACAGCATTGCAGAAAACATTGTACTTCATAAGGCATAAGCATCTATCAGTTTGGCAAGATTTGCACTGAATACTGAATGAAACAGCTTTCTCTATTAGAGAGACAAGCTTTTGAGCAGATTTGGGCTTGATTTCACTTCATTTGAACAGAAGTACTATTTCAGCATTACTGGACTCAGAAAGCTGTAAACTGACAATCTTGATCATTGAAGTCCTAACATTAGTTTTTGTGCATATAACTTCTAACACATTAAAAACTGTCTTACAGCATTGCAGAAAACATTGTATTTCATATGGCATAAGCATCTATCAGTTTGGCAAGATTTGCACTGAATACTGAATGAAACAGCTTTCTCTATTAGAGAGACAAGCTTTTGAGCAGATTTGGGCTTGATTTCACTTCATTTGAACAGAAACACTATTTCAACATTTCTGGACTCAGAAAGCTGTAAACTGACAATCTTGATCATTGAAGTCCTAACATTAGTTTTTGTGTATATAACTTCTAACACATTAAAAACTGTTTTACAGCATTGCAGAAAACATTGTACTTCATAAGGCATAAGCATCTATCAGTTTGGCAAGATTTGCACTGAATACTGAATGAAACAGCTTTCTCTAATAGAGAGACAAGCTTTTGAGCAGATTTGGGCTAGATTTCACTTCATTTGAACAGAAGTACTGTTTCAGCATTACTGGACTCAGAAAGCTGTAAACTGACAATCTTGATCATTGAAGTCCTAACATTAGTTTTTGTGTATATAACTTCTAACACATTAAAAACTGTTTTACAGCATTGCAGAAAACATTGTACTTCATAAGGCATCAGCATCTACCAGTTTGGCAAGATTTGCACTGAATACTGAATGAAACAGCTTTCTCTAATAGAGAGACAAGCTTTTGAGCAGATTTGGGCTAGATTTCACTTCATTTGAACAGAAGTACTATTTCAGCATTACTGGACTCAGAAAGCTGTGAACTGACAATCTTGATCATTGAAGTCCTAACATAAGTTTTTGTGCATATAACTTCTAACACATTAAAAACTGTCTTACAGCATTGCAGAAAACATTGTGTTTCATATGGCATAAGCATCTATCAGTTTGGCAAGATTTGCACTGAATACTGAATGAAACAGCTTTCTCTATTAGAGAGACAAGCTTTTGAGCAGATTTGGGCTAGATTTCACTTCATTTGAACAGAAGTACTATTTCAGCATTACTGGACTCAGAAAGCTGTAAACTGACAATCTTGATCATTGAAGTCCTAACATTAGTTTTTGTGTATATAACTTCTAACACATTAAAAACTGTTTTACAGCCTTGCAGAAAACATTGTACTTCATAAGGCATAAGCATCTGTCAGTTTGGCAAGATTTGCACTGAATACTGAATGAAACAGCTTTCTCTAATAGAGAGACAAGCTTTTGAGCAGATTTGGGCTAGATTTCACTTCATTTGAACAGAAGTACTGTTTCAGCATTACTGGACTCAGAAAGCTGTAAACTGACAATCTTGATCATTGAAGTCCTAACATTAGTTTTTGTGTATATAACTTCTAACACATTAAAAACTGTTTTACAGCATTGCAGAAAACATTGTACTTCATAAGGCATAAGCATCTATCAGTTTGGCAAGATTTGCACTGAATACTGAATGAAACAGCTTTCTCTAATAGAGAGACAAGCTTTTGAGCAGATTTGGGCTAGATTTCACTTCATTTGAACAGAAGTACTATTTCAGCATTACTGGACTCAGAAAGCTGTAAACTGACAATCTTGATCATTGAAGTCCTAACATAAGTTTTTGTGCATATAACTTCTAACACATTAAAAACTGTCTTACAGCATTGCAGAAAACATTGTATTTCAAATGGCATAAGCATCTATCAGTTTGGCAAGATTTGCACTGAATACTGAATGAAACAGCTTTCTCTATTAGAGAGACAAGCTTTTGAGCAGATTTGGGCTAGATTTCACTTCATTTGAACAGAAACACTATTTCAACATTACTGGACTCAGAAAGCTGTAAACTGACAATCTCGATCATTGAAGTCCTAACATTAGTTTTTGTGAATATAACTTCTAACACATTAAAAACTGTCTTACAGCATTGCAGAAAACATTGTACTTCATAAGGCATAAGCATCTATCAGTTTGGCAAGATTTGCACTGAATACTGAATGAAACAGCTTTCTCTATTGGAGAGACAAGCTTTTGAGCAGATTTGGGCTTGATTTCACTTCATTTGAACAGAAACACTATTTCAACATTACTGGACTCAGAAAGCTGTAAACTGACAATCTTGATCATTGAAGTCCTAACATTAGTTTTTGTGTATATAACTTCTAACACATTAAAAACTGTTTTACAGCATTGCAGAAAACATTGTACTTCATAAGGCATAAGCATCTATCAGTTTGGCAAGATTTGCACTGAATACTGAATGAAACAGCTTTCTCTAATAGAGAGACAAGCTTTTGAGCAGATTTGGGCTAGATTTCACTTCATTTGAACAGAAGTACTATTTCAGCATTACTGGACTCAGAAAGCTGTAAACTGACAATCTTGATCATTGAAGTCCTAACATTAGTTTTTGTGCATATAACTTCTAACACATTAAAAACTGTCTTACAGCATTGCAGAAAACATTGTACTTCATAAGGCATAAGCATCTATCAGTTTGGCAAGATTTGCACTGAATACTGAATGAAACAGCTTTCTCTAATAGAGAGACACGCTTTTGAGCAGATTTGGGCTAGATTTCACTTCATTTGAACAGAAGTACTATTTCAGCATTACTGGACTCAGAAAGCTGTAAACTGACAATCTTGATCATTGAAGTCCTAACATTAGTTTTTGTGCATATAACTTCTAACACATTAAAAACTGTCTTACAGCTTTGCAGAAAACATTGTATTTCATATGGCATAAGCATCTATCAGTTTGGCAAGATTTGCACTGAATACTGAATGAAACAGCTTTCTCTATTAGAGAGACAAGCTTTTGAGCAGATTTGGGCTTGATTTCACTTCATTTGAACAGAAACACTATTTCAACATTTCTGGACTCAGAAAGCTGTAAACTGACAATCTTGATCATTGAAGTCCTAACATTAGTTTTTGTGTATATAACTTCTAACACATTAAAAACTGTTTTACAGCATTGCAGAAAACATTGTACTTCATAAGGCATAAGCATCTATCAGTTTGGCAAGATTTGCACTGAATACTGAATGAAACAGCTTTCTCTAATAGAGAGACAAGCTTTTGAGCAGATTTGGGCTAGATTTCACTTCATTTGAACAGAAGTACTGTTTCAGCATTACTGGACTCAGAAAGCTGTAAACTGACAATCTTGATCATTGAAGTCCTAACATTAGTTTTTGTGTATATAACTTCTAACACATTAAAAACTGTTTTACAGCATTGCAGAAAACATTGTACTTCATAAGGCATCAGCATCTACCAGTTTGGCAAGATTTGCACTGAATACTGAATGAAACAGCTTTCTCTAATAGAGAGACAAGCTTTTGAGCAGATTTGGGCTAGATTTCACTTCATTTGAACAGAAGTACTATTTCAGCATTACTGGACTCAGAAAGCTGTGAACTGACAATCTTGATCATTGAAGTCCTAACATAAGTTTTTGTGCATATAACTTCTAACACATTAAAAACTGTCTTACAGCATTGCAGAAAACATTGTGTTTCATATGGCATAAGCATCTATCAGTTTGGCAAGATTTGCACTGAATACTGAATGAAACAGCTTTCTCTATTAGAGAGACAAGCTTTTGAGCAGATTTGGGCTAGATTTCACTTCATTTGAACAGAAGTACTATTTCAGCATTACTGGACTCAGAAAGCTGTAAACTGACAATCTTGATCATTGAAGTCCTAACATTAGTTTTTGTGTATATAACTTCTAACACATTAAAAACTGTTTTACAGCCTTGCAGAAAACATTGTACTTCATAAGGCATAAGCATCTGTCAGTTTGGCAAGATTTGCACTGAATACTGAATGAAACAGCTTTCTCTAATAGAGAGACAAGCTTTTGAGCAGATTTGGGCTAGATTTCACTTCATTTGAACAGAAGTACTGTTTCAGCATTACTGGACTCAGAAAGCTGTAAACTGACAATCTTGATCATTGAAGTCCTAACATTAGTTTTTGTGTATATAACTTCTAACACATTAAAAACTGTTTTACAGCATTGCAGAAAACATTGTACTTCATAAGGCATAAGCATCTATCAGTTTGGCAAGATTTGCACTGAATACTGAATGAAACAGCTTTCTCTAATAGAGAGACAAGCTTTTGAGCAGATTTGGGCTAGATTTCACTTCATTTGAACAGAAGTACTATTTCAGCATTACTGGACTCAGAAAGCTGTAAACTGACAATCTTGATCATTGAAGTCCTAACATAAGTTTTTGTGCATATAACTTCTAACACATTAAAAACTGTCTTACAGCATTGCAGAAAACATTGTATTTCAAATGGCATAAGCATCTATCAGTTTGGCAAGATTTGCACTGAATACTGAATGAAACAGCTTTCTCTATTAGAGAGACAAGCTTTTGAGCAGATTTGGGCTAGATTTCACTTCATTTGAACAGAAACACTATTTCAACATTACTGGACTCAGAAAGCTGTAAACTGACAATCTCGATCATTGAAGTCCTAACATTAGTTTTTGTGAATATAACTTCTAACACATTAAAAACTGTCTTACAGCATTGCAGAAAACATTGTACTTCATAAGGCATAAGCATCTATCAGTTTGGCAAGATTTGCACTGAATACTGAATGAAACAGCTTTCTCTATTGGAGAGACAAGCTTTTGAGCAGATTTGGGCTTGATTTCACTTCATTTGAACAGAAACACTATTTCAACATTACTGGACTCAGAAAGCTGTAAACTGACAATCTTGATCATTGAAGTCCTAACATTAGTTTTTGTGTATATAACTTCTAACACATTAAAAACTGTTTTACAGCATTGCAGAAAACATTGTACTTCATAAGGCATAAGCATCTATCAGTTTGGCAAGATTTGCACTGAATACTGAATGAAACAGCTTTCTCTAATAGAGAGACAAGCTTTTGAGCAGATTTGGGCTAGATTTCACTTCATTTGAACAGAAGTACTATTTCAGCATTACTGGACTCAGAAAGCTGTAAACTGACAATCTTGATCATTGAAGTCCTAACATTAGTTTTTGTGCATATAACTTCTAACACATTAAAAACTGTCTTACAGCATTGCAGAAAACATTGTACTTCATAAGGCATAAGCATCTATCAGTTTGGCAAGATTTGCACTGAATACTGAATGAAACAGCTTTCTCTAATAGAGAGACACGCTTTTGAGCAGATTTGGGCTAGATTTCACTTCATTTGAACAGAAGTACTATTTCAGCATTACTGGACTCAGAAAGCTGTAAACTGACAATCTTGATCATTGAAGTCCTAACATTAGTTTTTGTGCATATAACTTCTAACACATTAAAAACTGTCTTACAGCTTTGCAGAAAACATTGTATTTCATATGGCATAAGCATCTATCAGTTTGGCAAGATTTGCACTGAATACTGAATGAAACAGCTTTCTCTATTAGAGAGACAAGCTTTTGAGCAGATTTGGGCTTGATTTCACTTCATTTGAACAGAAACACTATTTCAACATTTCTGGACTCAGAAAGCTGTAAACTGACAATCTTGATCATTGAAGTCCTAACATTAGTTTTTGTGTATATAACTTCTAACACATTAAAAACTGTTTTACAGCATTGCAGAAAACATTGTACTTCATAAGGCATAAGCATCTATCAGTTTGGCAAGATTTGCACTGAATACTGAATGAAACAGCTTTCTCTAATAGAGAGACAAGCTTTTGAGCAGATTTGGGCTAGATTTCACTTCATTTGAACAGAAGTACTGTTTCAGCATTACTGGACTCAGAAAGCTGTAAACTGACAATCTTGATCATTGAAGTCCTAACATTAGTTTTTGTGTATATAACTTCTAACACATTAAAAACTGTTTTACTGCATTGCAGAAAACATTGTACTTCATAAGGCATAAGCATCTATCAGTTTGGCAAGATTTGCACTGAATACTGAATGAAATAGCTTTCTCTAATAGAGAGACAAGCTTTTGAGCAGATTTGGGCTAGATTTCACTTCATTTGAACAGAAGTACTATTTCAGCATTACTGGACTCAGAAAGCTGTAAACTGACAATCTTGATCATTGAAGTCCTAACATAAGTTTTTGTGCATATAACTTCTAACACATTAAAAACTGTCTTACAGCATTGCAGAAAACATTGTATTTCATATGGCATAAGCATCTATCAGTTTGGCAAGATTTGCACTGAATACTGAATGAAACAGCTTTCTCTATTAGAGAGACAAGCTTTTGAGCAGATTTGGGCTAGATTTCACTTCATTTGAACAGAAGTACTATTTCAGCATTACTGGACTCAGAAAGCTGTAAACTGACAATCTTGATCATTGAAGTCCTAACATAAGTTTTTGTGCATATAACTTCTAACACATTAAAAACTGTCTTACAGCATTGCAGAAAACATTGTATTTCATATGGCATAAGCATCTATCAGTTTGGCAAGATTTGCACTGAATACTGAATGAAACAGCTTTCTCTATTAGAGAGACAAGCTTTTGAGCAGATTTGGGCTTGATTTCACTTCATTTGAACAGAAACACTATTTCAACATTTCTGGACTCAGAAAGCTGTAAACTGACAATCTTGATCATTGAGGTCCTAACATACGTTTTTGTGCATATAAATTCTAACACATTAAAAACTGTCTTACAGCATTGCAGAAAACATTGTATTTCATATGGCATAAGCATCTATCAGTTTGGCAAGATTTGCACTGAATACTGAATGAAACAGCTTTCTCTATTAGAGAGACAAGCTTTTGAGCAGATTTGGGCTTGATTTCACTTCATTTGAACAGAAACACTATTTCAACATTTTTGGACTCAGAAAGCTGTAAACTGACAATCTTGATCATTGAAGTCCTAACATTAGTTTTTGTGTATATAACTTCTAACACATTAAAAACTGTTTTACAGCATTGCAGAAAACATTGTACTTCATAAGGCATAAGCATCTATCAGTTTGGCAAGATTTGCACTGAATACTGAATGAAACAGCTTTCTCTATTAGAGAGACAAGCTTTTGAGCAGATTTGGGCTTGATTTCACTTCATTTGAACAGAAGTAATATTTCAGCATTACTGGACTCAGAAAGCTGTAAACTGACAATCTTGATCATTGAAGTCCTAACATTAGTTTTTGTGTATATAACTTCTAACACATTAAAAACTGTCTTACAGCATTGCAGAAAACATTGTACTTCATAAGGCATAAGCATCTATCAGTTTGGCAAGATTTGCACTGAATACTGAATGAAACAGCTTTCTCTAATAGAGAGACAAGCTTTTGAGCAGATTTGGGCTAGATTTCACTTCATTTGAACAGAAACACTATTTCAACATTTCTGGACTCAGAAAGCTGTAAACTGACAATCTTGATCATTGAAGTCCTAACATTAGTTTTTGTGTATATAACTTCTAACACATTAAAAACTGTTTTACAGCATTGCAGAAAACATTGTACTTCATAAGGCATAAGCATCTATCAGTTTGGCAAGATTTGCACTGAATACTGAATGAAACAGCTTTCTCTAATAGAGAGACAAGCTTTTGAGCAGATTTGGGCTTGATTTCACTTCATTTGAACAGAAGTACTATTTCAGCATTACTGGACTCAGAAAGCTGTAAACTGACAATCTTGATCATTGAAGTCCTAACATTAGTTTTTGTGCATATAACTTCTAACACATTAAAAACTGTCTTACAGCATTGCAGAAAACATTGTGTTTCATATGGCATAAGCATCTATCAGTTTGGCAAGATTTGCACTGAATACTGAATGAAACAGCTTTCTCTATTAGAGAGACAAGCTTTTGAGCAGATTTGGGCTAGATTTCACTTCATTTGAACAGAAGTACTATTTCAGCATTACTGGACTCAGAAAGCTGTAAACTGACAATCTTGATCATTGAAGTCCTAACATTAGTTTTTGTGTATATAACTTCTAACACATTAAAAACTGTTTTACAGCCTTGCAGAAAACATTGTACTTCATAAGGCATAAGCATGTGTCAGTTTGGCAAGATTTGCACTGAATACTGAATGAAACAGCTTTCTCTAATAGAGAGACAAGCTTTTGAGCAGATTTGGGCTAGATTTCACTTCATTTGAACAGAAGTACTGTTTCAGCATTACTGGACTCAGAAAGCTGTAAACTGACAATCTTGATCATTGAAGTCCTAACATTAGTTTTTGTGTATATAACTTCTAACACATTAAAAACTGTTTTACAGCATTGCAGAAAACATTGTACTTCATAAGGCATAAGCATCTATCAGTTTGGCAAGATTTGCACTGAATACTGAATGAAACAGCTTTCTCTAATAGAGAGACAAGCTTTTGAGCAGATTTGGGCTAGATTTCACTTCATTTGAACAGAAGTACTATTTCAGCATTACTGGACTCAGAAAGCTGTAAACTGACAATCTTGATCATTGAAGTCCTAACATAAGTTTTTGTGCATATAACTTCTAACACATTAAAAACTGTCTTACAGCATTGCAGAAAACATTGTATTTCAAATGGCATAAGCATCTATCAGTTTGGCAAGATTTGCACTGAATACTGAATGAAACAGCTTTCTCTAATAGAGAGACAAGCTTTTGAGCAGATTTGGGCTAGATTTCACTTCATTTGAACAGAAGTACTGTTTCAGCATTACTGGACTCAGAAAGCTGTAAACTGACAATCTCGATCATTGAAGTCCTAACATTAGTTTTTGTGCATATAACTTCTAACACATTAAAAACTGTTTTACAGCATTGCAGAAAACATTGTACTTCATAAGGCATAAGCATCTATCAGTTTGGCAAGATTTGCACTGAATACTGAATGAAACAGCTTTCTCTAATAGAGAGACAAGCTTTTGAGCAGATTTGGGCTAGATTTCACTTCATTTGAACAGAAGTACTATTTCAGCATTACTGGACTCAGAAAGCTGTGAACTGACAATCTTGATCATTGAAGTCCTAACATAAGTTTTTGTGCATATAACTTCTAACACATTAAAAACTGTCTTACAGCATTGCAGAAAACATTGTGTTTCATATGGCATAAGCATCTATCAGTTTGGCAAGATTTGCACTGAATACTGAATGAAACAGCTTTCTCTATTAGAGAGACAAGCTTTTGAGCAGATTTGGGCTAGATTTCACTTCATTTGAACAGAAGTACTATTTCAGCATTACTGGACTCAGAAAGCTGTAAACTGACAATCTTGATCATTGAAGTCCTAACATTAGTTTTTGTGTATATAACTTCTAACACATTAAAAACTGTTTTACAGCATTGCAGAAAACATTGTACTTCATAAGGCATAAGCATCTGTCAGTTTGGCAAGATTTGCACTGAATACTGAATGAAACAGCTTTCTCTAATAGAGAGACAAGCTTTTGAGCAGATTTGGGCTAGATTTCACTTCATTTGAACAGAAGTACTGTTTCAGCATTACTGGACTCAGAAAGCTGTAAACTGACAATCTTGATCATTGAAGTCCTAACATTAGTTTTTGTGTTTATAACTTCTAACACATTAAAAACTGTTTTACAGCATTGCAGAAAACATTGTACTTCATAAGGCATAAGCATCTATCAGTTTGGCAAGATTTGCACTGAATACTGAATGAAACAGCTTTCTCTAATAGAGAGACAAGCTTTTGAGCAGATTTGGGCTAGATTTCACTTCATTTGAACAGAAGTACTATTTCAGCATTACTGGACTCAGAAAGCTGTAAACTGACAATCTTGATCACTGAAGTCCTAACATTAGTTTTTGTGTATATAACTTCTAACACATTAAAAACTGTTTTACAGCATTGCAGAAAACATTGTACTTCATAAGGCATAAGCATCTATCAGTTGGCAAGATTTGCACTGAATACTGAATGAAACAGCTTTCTCTAATAGAGAGACAAGCTTTTGAGCAGATTTGGGCTAGATTTCACTTCATTTGAACAGAAGTACTATTTCAGCATTACTGGACTCAGAAAGCTGTAAACTGACAATCTTGATCATTGAAGTCCTAACATTAGTTTTTGTGCATATAACTTCTAACACATTAAAAACTGTCTTACAGCATTGCAGAAAACATTGTACTTCATAAGGCATAAGCATCTATCAGTTTGGCAAGATTTGCACTGAATAATGAATGAAAAAGCTTTCTCTAATAGAGAGACAAGCTTTTGAGCAGATTTGGGCTTGATTTCACTTCATTTGAACAGAAACACTATTTCAACATTACTGGACTCAGAAAGCTGTAAACTGACAATCTCGATCATTGAAGTCCTAACATTAGTTTTTGTGAATATAACTTCTAACACATTAAAAACTGTCTTACAGCATTGCAGAAAACATTGTACTTCATAAGGCATAAGCATCTATCAGTTTGGCAAGATTTGCACTGAATACTGAATGAAACAGCTTTCTCTATTGGAGAGACAAGCTTTTGAGCAGATTTGGGCTTGATTTCACTTCATTTGAACAGAAACACTATTTCAACATTACTGGACTCAGAAAGCTGTAAACTGACAATCTTGATCATTGAAGTCCTAACATTAGTTTTTGTGTATATAACTTCTAACACATTAAAAACTGTTTTACAGCATTGCAGAAAACATTGTACTTCATAAGGCATAAGCATCTATCAGTTTGGCAAGATTTGCACTGAATACTGAATGAAACAGCTTTCTCTAATAGAGGGACAAGCTTTTGAGCAGATTTGGGCTAGATTTCACTTCATTTGAACAGAAGTACTATTTCAGCATTACTGGACTCAGAAAGCTGTAAACTGACAATCTTGATCATTGAAGTCCTAACATTAGTTTTTGTGCATATAACTTCTAACACATTAAAAACTGTCTTACAGCATTGCAGAAAACATTGTACTTCATAAGGCATAAGCATCTATCAGTTTGGCAAGATTTGCACTGAATACTGAATGAAACAGCTTTCTCTAATAGAGAGACACGCTTTTGAGCAGATTTGGGCTAGATTTCACTTCATTTGAACAGAAGTACTATTTCAGCATTACTGGACTCAGAAAGCTGTAAACCGACAATCTTGATCATTGAAGTCCTAACATTAGTTTTTGTGCATATAACTTCTAACACATTAAAAACTGTCTTACAGCATTGCAGAAAACATTGTATTTCATATGGCATAAGCATCTATCAGTTTGGCAAGATTTGCACTGAATACTGAATGAAACAGCTTTCTCTATTAGAGAGACAAGCTTTTGAGCAGATTTGGGCTTGATTTCACTTCATTTGAACAGAAACACTATTTCAACATTTCTGGACTCAGAAAGCTGTAAACTGACAATCTTGATCATTGAAGTCCTAACATTAGTTTTTGTGTATATAACTTCTAACACATTAAAAACTGTTTTACAGCATTGCAGAAAATATTGTACTTCATAAGGCATAAGCATCTATCAGTTTGGCAAGATTTGCACTGAATACTGAATGAAACAGCTTTCTCTATTAGAGAGACAAGCTTTTGAGCAGATTTGGGCTTGATTTCACTTTATTTGAACAGAAGAACTATTTCAGCATTACTGGACTCAGAAAGCTGTAAACTGACAATCTTGATCATTGAAGTCCTAACATTAGTTTTTGTGCATATAACTTCTAACACATTAAAAACTGTCTTACAGCATTGCAGAAAACATTGTATTTCATATGGCATAAGCATCTATCAGTTTGGCAAGATTTGCACTGAATACTGAATGAAACAGCTTTCTCTATTAGAGAGACAAGCTTTTGAGCAGATTTGGGCTTGATTTCACTTCATTTGAACAGAAACACTATTTCAACATTTCTGGACTCAGAAAGCTGTAAACTGACAATCTTGATCATTGAAGTCCTAACATTAGTTTTTGTGTATATAACTTCTAACACATTAAAAACTGTTTTACAGCATTGCAGAAAACATTGTACTTCATAAGGCATAAGCATCTATCAGTTTGGCAAGATTTGCACTGAATACTGAATGAAACAGCTTTCTCTAATAGAGAGACAAGCTCTTGAGCAGATTTGGGCTAGATTTCACTTCATTTGAACAGAAGTACTGTTTCAGCATTACTGGACTCAGAAAGCTGTAAACTGACAATCTTGATCATTGAAGTCCTAACATTAGTTTTTGTGTATATAACTTCTAACACATTAAAAACTGTCTTACAGCATTGCAGAAAACATTGTACTTCATAAGGCATAAGCATCTATCAGTTTGGCAAGATTTGCACTGAATACTGAATGAAACAGCTTTCTCTAATAGAGAGACAAGCTTTTGAGCAGATTTGGGCTAGATTTCACTTCATTTGAACAGAAGTACTATTTCAGCATTACTGGACTCAGAAAGCTGTAAACTGACAATCTTGATCATTGAAGTCCTAACATAAGTTTTTGTGCATATAACTTCTAACACATTAAAAACTGTCTTACAGCATTGCAGAAAACATTGTATTTCAAATGGCATAAGCATCTATCAGTTTGGCAAGATTTGCACTGAATACTGAATGAAACAGCTTTCTCTAATAGAGAGACAAGCTTTTGAGCAGATTTGGGCTAGATTTCACTTCATTTGAACAGAAGTACTGTTTCAGCATTACTGGACTCAGAAAGCTGTAAACTGACAATCTCGATCATTGAAGTCCTAACATTAGTTTTTGTGCATATAACTTCTAACACATTAAAAACTGTTTTACAGCATTGCAGAAAACATTGTACTTCATAAGGCATAAGCATCTATCAGTTTGGCAAGATTTGCACTGAATACTGAATGAAACAGCTTTCTCTAATAGAGAGACAAGCTTTTGAGCAGATTTGGGCTAGATTTCAATTCATTTGAACAGAAGTACTATTTCAGCATTACTGGACTCAGAAAGCTGTGAACTGACAATCTTGATCATTGAAGTCCTAACATAAGTTTTTGTGCATATAACTTCTAACACATTAAAAACTGTCTTACAGCATTGCAGAAAACATTGTGTTTCATATGGCATAAGCATCTATCAGTTTGGCAAGATTTGCACTGAATACTGAATGAAACAGCTTTCTCTATTAGAGAGACAAGCTTTTGAGCAGATTTGGGCTAGATTTCACTTCATTTGAACAGAAGTACTATTTCAGCATTACTGGACTCAGAAAGCTGTAAACTGACAATCTTGATCATTGAAGTCCTAACATTAGTTTTTGTGTATATAACTTCTAACACATTAAAAACTGTTTTACAGCATTGCAGAAAACATTGTACTTCATAAGGCATAAGCATCTGTCAGTTTGGCAAGATTTGCACTGAATACTGAATGAAACAGCTTTCTCTAATAGAGAGACAAGCTTTTGAGCAGATTTGGGCTAGATTTCACTTCATTTGAACAGAAGTACTGTTTCAGCATTACTGGACTCAGAAAGCTGTAAACTGACAATCTTGATCATTGAAGTCCTAACATTAGTTTTTGTATTTATAACTTCTAACACATTAAAAACTGTTTTACAGCATTGCAGAAAACATTGTACTTCATAAGGCATAAGCATCTATCAGTTTGGCAAGATTTGCACTGAATACTGAATGAAACAGCTTTCTCTAATAGAGAGACAAGCTTTTGAGCAGATTTGGGCTAGATTTCACTTCATTTGAACAGAAGTACTATTTCAGCATTACTGGACTCAGAAAGCTGTAAACTGACAATCTTGATCACTGAAGTCCTAACATTAGTTTTTGTGTATATAACTTCTAACACATTAAAAACTGTTTTACAGCATTGCAGAAAACATTGTACTTCATAAGGCATAAGCATCTATCAGTTGGCAAGATTTGCACTGAATACTGAATGAAACAGCTTTCTCTAATAGAGAGACAAGCTTTTGAGCAGATTTGGGCTAGATTTCACTTCATTTGAACAGAAGTACTATTTCAGCATTACTGGACTCAGAAAGCTGTAAACTGACAATCTTGATCATTGAAGTCCTAACATTAGTTTTTGTGCATATAACTTCTAACACATTAAAAACTGTCTTACAGCATTGCAGAAAACATTGTACTTCATAAGGCATAAGCATCTATCAGTTTGGCAAGATTTGCACTGAATAATGAATGAAAAAGCTTTCTCTAATAGAGAGACAAGCTTTTGAGCAGATTTGGGCTTGATTTCACTTCATTTGAACAGAAACACTATTTCAACATTACTGGACTCAGAAAGCTGTAAACTGACAATCTCGATCATTGAAGTCCTAACATTAGTTTTTGTGAATATAACTTCTAACACATTAAAAACTGTCTTACAGCATTGCAGAAAACATTGTACTTCATAAGGCATAAGCATCTATCAGTTTGGCAAGATTTGCACTGAATACTGAATGAAACAGCTTTCTCTATTGGAGAGACAAGCTTTTGAGCAGATTTGGGCTTGATTTCACTTCATTTGAACAGAAACACTATTTCAACATTACTGGACTCAGAAAGCTGTAAACTGACAATCTTGATCATTGAAGTCCTAACATTAGTTTTTGTGTATATAACTTCTAACACATTAAAAACTGTTTTACAGCATTGCAGAAAACATTGTACTTCATAAGGCATAAGCATCTATCAGTTTGGCAAGATTTGCACTGAATACTGAATGAAACAGCTTTCTCTAATAGAGAGACAAGCTTTTGAGCAGATTTGGGCTAGATTTCACTTCATTTGAACAGAAGTACTATTTCAGCATTACTGGACTCAGAAAGCTGTAAACTGACAATCTTGATCATTGAAGTCCTAACATTAGTTTTTGTGCATATAACTTCTAACACATTAAAAACTGTCTTACAGCATTGCAGAAAACATTGTACTTCATAAGGCATAAGCATCTATCAGTTTGGCAAGATTTGCACTGAATACTGAATGAAACAGCTTTCTCTAATAGAGAGACACGCTTTTGAGCAGATTTGGGCTAGATTTCACTTCATTTGAACAGAAGTACTATTTCAGCATTACTGGACTCAGAAAGCTGTAAACTGACAATCTTGATCATTGAAGTCCTAACATTAGTTTTTGTGCATATAACTTCTAACACATTAAAAACTGTCTTACAGCATTGCAGAAAACATTGTATTTCATATGGCATAAGCATCTATCAGTTTGGCAAGATTTGCACTGAATACTGAATGAAACAGCTTTCTCTATTAGAGAGACAAGCTTTTGAGCAGATTTGGGCTTGATTTCACTTCATTTGAACAGAAACACTATTTCAACATTTCTGGACTCAGAAAGCTGTAAACTGACAATCTTGATCATTGAAGTCCTAACATTAGTTTTTGTGTATATAACTTCTAACACATTAAAAACTGTTTTACAGCATTGCAGAAAATATTGTACTTCATAAGGCATAAGCATCTATCAGTTTGGCAAGATTTGCACTGAATACTGAATGAAACAGCTTTCTCTATTAGAGAGACAAGCTTTTGAGCAGATTTGGGCTTGATTTCACTTTATTTGAACAGAAGAACTATTTCAGCATTACTGGACTCAGAAAGCTGTAAACTGACAATCTTGATCATTGAAGTCCTAACATTAGTTTTTGTGCATATAACTTCTAACACATTAAAAACTGTCTTACAGCATTGCAGAAAACATTGTATTTCATATGGCATAAGCATCTATCAGTTTGGCAAGATTTGCACTGAATACTGAATGAAACAGCTTTCTCTATTAGAGAGACAAGCTTTTGAGCAGATTTGGGCTTGATTTCACTTCATTTGAACAGAAACACTATTTCAACATTTCTGGACTCAGAAAGCTGTAAACTGACAATCTTGATCATTGAAGTCCTAACATTAGTTTTTGTGTATATAACTTCTAACACATTAAAAACTGTTTTACAGCATTGCAGAAAACATTGTACTTCATAAGGCATAAGCATCTATCAGTTTGGCAAGATTTGCACTGAATACTGAATGAAACAGCTTTCTCTAATAGAGAGACAAGCTCTTGAGCAGATTTGGGCTAGATTTCACTTCATTTGAACAGAAGTACTGTTTCAGCATTACTGGACTCAGAAAGCTGTAAACTGACAATCTTGATCATTGAAGTCCTAACATTAGTTTTTGTGTATATAACTTCTAACACATTAAAAACTGTCTTACAGCATTGCAGAAAACATTGTACTTCATAAGGCATAAGCATCTATCAGTTTGGCAAGATTTGCACTGAATACTGAATGAAACAGCTTTCTCTAATAGAGAGACAAGCTTTTGAGCAGATTTGGGCTAGATTTCACTTCATTTGAACAGAAGTACTGTTTCAGCATTACTGGACTCAGAAAGCTGTAAACTGACAATCTTGATCATTGAAGTCCTAACATTAGTTTTTGTGAATATAACTTCTAACACATTAAAAACTGTCTTACAGCATTGCAGAAAACATTGTACTTCATAAGGCATAAGCATCTATCAGTTTGGCAAGATTTGCACTGAATACTGAATGAAACAGCTTTCTCTAATAGAGAGACAAGCTTTTGAGCAGATTTGGGCTAGATTTCACTTCATTTGAACAGAAGTACTGTTTCAGCATTACTGGACTCAGAAAGCTGTAAACTGACAATCTTGATCATTGAAGTCCTAACATTAGTTGTTGTGTATATAACTTCTAACACATTAAAAACTGTTTTACAGCATTGCAGAAAACATTGTACTTCATAAGGCATAAGCATCTATCAGTTTGGCAAGATTTGCACTGAATACTGAATGAAACAGCTTTCTCTAATAGAGAGACAAGCTTTTGAGCAGATTTGGGCTAGATTTCACTTCATTTGAACAGAAGTACTATTTCAGCATTACTGGACTCAGAAAGCTGTAAACTGACAATCTTGAGCATTGAAGTCCTAACATAAGTTTTTGTGCATATAACTTCTAACACATTAAAAACTGTCTTACAGCATTGCAGAAAACATAGTATTTCAAATGGCATAAGCATCTATCAGTTTGGCAAGATTTGCACTGAATACTGAATGAAACAGCTTTCTCTATTAGAGAGACAAGCTTTTGAGCAGATTTGGGCTAGATTTCACTTCATTTGAACAGAAACACTATTTCAACATTACTGGACTCAGAAAGCTGTAAACTGACAATCTCGATCATTGAAGTCCTAACATTAGTTTTTGTGAATATAACTTCTAACACATTAAAAACTGTCTTACAGCATTGCAGAAAACATTGTACTTCATAAGGCATAAGCATCTATCAGTTTGGCAAGATTTGCACTGAATACTGAATGAAACAGCTTTCTCTATTGGAGAGACAAGCTTTTGAGCAGATTTGGGCTTGATTTCACTTCATTTGAACAGAAACACTATTTCAACATTACTGGACTCAGAAAGCTGTAAACTGACAATCTTGATCATTGAAGTCCTAACATTAGTTTTTGTGTATATAACTTCTAACACATTAAAAACTGTTTTACAGCATTGCAGAAAACATTGTACTTCATAAGGCATAAGCATCTATCAGTTTGGCAAGATTTGCACTGAATACTGAATGAAACAGCTTTCTCTAATAGAGAGACAAGCTTTTGAGCAGATTTGGGCTAGATTTCACTTCATTTGAACAGAAGTACTATTTCAGCATTACTGGACTCAGAAAGCTGTAAACTGACAATCTTGATCATTGAAGTCCTAACATTAGTTTTTGTGCATATAACTTCTAACACATTAAAAACTGTCTGACAGCATTGCAGAAAACATTGTACTTCATAAGGCATAAGCATCTATCAGTTTGGCAAGATTTGCACTGAATAATGAATGAAAAAGCTTTCTCTAATAGAGAGACAAGCTTTTGAGCAGATTTGGGCTTGATTTCACTTCATTTGAACAGAAACACTATTTCAACATTACTGGACTCAGAAAGCTGTAAACTGACAATCTCGATCATTGAAGTCCTAACATTAGTTTTTGTGAATATAACTTCTAACACATTAAAAACTGTCTTACAGCATTGCAGAAAACATTGTACTTCATAAGGCATAAGCATCTATCAGTTTGGCAAGATTTGCACTGAATACTGAATGAAACAGCTTTCTCTATTAGAGAGACAAGCTTTTGAGCAGATTTGGGCTTGATTTCACTTCATTTGAACAGAAACACTATTTCAACATTTCTGGACTCAGAAAGCTGTAAACTGACAATCTTGATCATTGAAGTCCTAACATTAGTTTTTGTGTATATAACTTCTAACACATTAAAAACTGTTTTACAGCATTGCAGAAAACATTGTACTTCATAAGGCATAAGCATCTATCAGTTTGGCAAGATTTGCACTGAATACTGAATGAAACAGCTTTCTCTAATAGAGAGACAAGCTCTTGAGCAGATTTGGGCTAGATTTCACTTCATTTGAACAGAAGTACTGTTTCAGCATTACTGGACTCAGAAAGCTGTAAACTGACAATCTTGATCATTGAAGTCCTAACATTAGTTTTTGTGTATATAACTTCTAACACATTAAAAACTGTTTTACAGCATTGCAGAAAACATTGTACTTCATAAGGCATAAGCATCTATCAGTTTGGCAAGATTTGCACTGAATACTGAATGAAACAGCTTTCTCTAATAGAGAGACAAGCTTTTGAGCAGATTTGGGCTAGATTTCACTTCATTTGAACAGAAGTACTGTTTCAGCATTACTGGACTCAGAAAGCTGTAAACTGACAATCTTGATCATTGAAGTCCTAACATTAGTTTTTGTGAATATAACTTCTAACACATTAAAAACTGTCTTACAGCATTGCAGAAAACATTGTACTTCATAAGGCATAAGCATCTATCAGTTTGGCAAGATTTGCACTGAATACTGAATGAAACAGCTTTCTCTAATAGAGAGACAAGCTTTTGAGCAGATTTGGGCTAGATTTCACTTCATTTGAACAGAAGTACTGTTTCAGCATTACTGGACTCAGAAAGCTGTAAACTGACAATCTTGATCATTGAAGTCATAACATTAGTTGTTGTGTATATAACTTCTAACACATTAAAAACTGTTTTACAGCATTGCAGAAAACATTGTACTTCATAAGGCATAAGCATCTATCAGTTTGGCAAGATTTGCACTGAATACTGAATGAAACAGCTTTCTCTAATAGAGAGACAAGCTTTTGAGCAGATTTGGGCTAGATTTCACTTCATTTGAACAGAAGTACTATTTCAGCATTACTGGACTCAGAAAGCTGTAAACTGACAATCTTGAGCATTGAAGTCCTAACATAAGTTTTTGTGCATATAACTTCTAACACATTAAAAACTGTCTTACAGCATTGCAGAAAACATAGTATTTCAAATGGCATAAGCATCTATCAGTTTGGCAAGATTTGCACTGAATACTGAATGAAACAGCTTTCTCTATTAGAGAGACAAGCTTTTGAGCAGATTTGGGCTAGATTTCACTTCATTTGAACAGAAACACTATTTCAACATTACTGGACTCAGAAAGCTGTAAACTGACAATCTCGATCATTGAAGTCCTAACATTAGTTTTTGTGAATATAACTTCTAACACATTAAAAACTGTCTTACAGCATTGCAGAAAACATTGTACTTCATAAGGCATAAGCATCTATCAGTTTGGCAAGATTTGCACTGAATACTGAATGAAACAGCTTTCTCTATTGGAGAGACAAGCTTTTGAGCAGATTTGGGCTTGATTTCACTTCATTTGAACAGAAACACTATTTCAACATTACTGGACTCAGAAAGCTGTAAACTGACAATCTTGATCATTGAAGTCCTAACATTAGTTTTTGTGTATATAACTTCTAACACATTAAAAACTGTTTTACAGCATTGCAGAAAACATTGTACTTCATAAGGCATAAGCATCTATCAGTTTGGCAAGATTTGCACTGAATACTGAATGAAACAGCTTTCTCTAATAGAGAGACAAGCTTTTGAGCAGATTTGGGCTAGATTTCACTTCATTTGAACAGAAGTACTATTTCAGCATTACTGGACTCAGAAAGCTGTAAACTGACAATCTTGATCATTGAAGTCCTAACATTAGTTTTTGTGCATATAACTTCTAACACATTAAAAACTGTCTTACAGCATTGCAGAAAACATTGTACTTCGTAAGGCATAAGCATCTATCAGTTTGGCAAGATTTGCACTGAATAATGAATGAAAAAGCTTTCTCTAATAGAGAGACAAGCTTTTGAGCAGATTTGGGCTTGATTTCATTTCATTTGAACAGAAACACTATTTCAACATTACTGGACTCAGAAAGCTGTAAACTGACAATCTCGATCATTGAAGTCCTAACATTAGTTTTTGTGAATATAACTTCTAACACATTAAAAACTGTCTTACAGCATTGCAGAAAACATTGTACTTCATAAGGCATAAGCATCTATCAGTTTGGCAAGATTTGCACTGAATACTGAATGAAACAGCTTTCTCTATTGGAGAGACAAGCTTTTGAGCAGATTTGGGCTTGATTTCACTTCATTTGAACAGAAACACTATTTCAACATTACTGGACTCAGAAAGCTGTAAACTGACAATCTTGATCATTGAAGTCCTAACATTAGTTTTTGTGTATATAACTTCTAACACATTAAAAACTGTCTTACAGCATTGCAGAAAACATTGTACTTCATAAGGCATAAGCATCTATCAGTTTGGCAAGATTTGCACTGAATACTGAATGAAACAGCTTTCTCTATTAGAGAGACAAGCTTTTGAGCAGATTTGGGCTTGATTTCACTTCATTTGAACAGAAACACTATTTCAACATTTCTGGACTCAGAAAGCTGTAAACTGACAATCTTGATCATTGAAGTCCTAACATTAGTTTTTGTGTATATAACTTCTAACAAATTAAAAACTGTTTTACAGCATTGCAGAAAACATTGTACTTCATAAGGCATAAGCATCTATCAGTTTGGCAAGATTTGCACTGAATACTGAATGAAACAGCTTTCTCTATTAGAGAGACAAGCTTTTGAGCAGATTTGGGCTTGATTTCACTTCATTTGAACAGAAGTACTATTTCAGCATTACTGGACTCAGAAAGCTGTAAACTGACAATCTTGATCATTGAAGTCCTAACATTAGTTTTTGTGCATATAACTTCTAACACATTAAAAACTGTCTTACAGCATTGCAGAAAACATTGTATTTCATATGGCATAAGCATCTATCAGTTTGGCAAGATTTGCACTGAATACTGAATGAAACAGCTTTCTCTATTAGAGAGACAAGCTTTTGAGCAGATTTGGGCTTGATTTCACTTCATTTGAACAGAAACACTATTTCAACATTTCTGGACTCAGAAAGCTGTAAACTGACAATCTTGATCATTGAAGTCCTAACATTAGTTTTTGTGTATATAACTTCTAACACATTAAAAACTGTTTTACAGCATTGCAGAAAACATTGTACTTCATAAGGCATAAGCATCTATCAGTTTGGCAAGATTTGCACTGAATACTGAATGAAACAGCTTTCTCTAATAGAGAGACAAGCTTTTGAGCAGATTTGGGCTAGATTTCACTTCATTTGAACAGAAGTACTGTTTCAGCATTACTGGACTCAGAAAGCTGTAAACTGACAATCTTGATCATTGAAGTCCTAACATTAGTTTTTGTGCATGTAACTTCTAACACATTAAAAACTGTTTTACAGCATTGCAGAAAACATTGTACTTCATAAGGCATAAGCATCTATCAGTTTGGCAAGATTTGCACTGAATACTGAATGAAACAGCTTTCTCTAATAGAGAGACAAGCTTTTGAGCAGATTTGGGCTAGATTTCACTTCATTTGAACAGAAGTACTATTTCAGCATTACTGGACTCAGAAAGCTGTGAACTGACAATCTTGATCATTGAAGTCCTAACATAAGTTTTTGTGCATATAACTTCTAACACATTAAAAACTGTCTTACAGCATTGCAGAAAACATTGTGTTTCATATGGCATAAGCATCTTTCAGTTTGGCAAGATTTGCACTGAATACTGAATGAAACAGCTTTCTCTATTAGAGAGACAAGCTTTTGAGCAGATTTGGGCTAGATTTCACTTCATTTGAACAGAAGTACTCTTTCAGCATTACTGGACTCAGAAAGCTGTAAACTGACACTCTTGATCATTGAAGTCCTAACATTAGTTTTTGTGTATATAACTTCTAACACATTAAAAACTGTTTTACAGCCTTGCAGAAAACATTGTACTTCATAAGGCATAAGCATCTGTCAGTTTGGCAAGATTTGCACTGAATACTGAATGAAACAGCTTTCTCTAATAGAGAGACAAGCTTTTGAGCAGATTTGGGCTAGATTTCACTTCATTTGAACAGAAGTACTGTTTCAGCATTACTGGACTCAGAAAGCTGTAAACTGACAATCTTGATCATTGAAGTCCTAACATTAGTTTTTGTGTATATAACTTCTAACACATTAAAAACTGTTTTACAGCATTGCAGAAAACATTGTACTTCATAAGGCATAAGCATCTATCAGTTTGGCAAGATTTGCACTGAATACTGAATGAAACAGCTTTCTCTAATAGAGAGACAAGCTTTTGAGCAGATTTGGGCTAGATTTCACTTCATTTGAACAGAAGTACTATTTCAGCATTACTGGACTCAGAAAGCTGTAAACTGACAATCTTGATCATTGAAGTCCTAACATAAGTTTTTGTGCATATAACTTCTAACACATTAAAAACTGTCTTACAGCATTGCAGAAAACATTGTATTTCAAATGGCATAAGCATCTATCAGTTTGGCAAGATTTGCACTGAATACTGAATGAAACAGCTTTCTCTAATAGAGAGACAAGCTTTTGAGCAGATTTGGGCTAGATTTCACTTCATTTGAACAGAAGTACTGTTTCAGCATTACTGGACTCAGAAAGCTGTAAACTGACAATCTTGATCATTGAAGTCCTAACATTAGTTTTTGTGCATATAACTTCTAACACATTAAAAACTGTTTTACAGCATTGCAGAAAACATTGTACTTCATAAGGCATAAGCATCTATCAGTTTGGCAAGATTTGCACTGAATACTGAATGAAACAGCTTTCTCTAATAGAGAGACAAGCTTTTGAGCAGATTTGGGCTAGATTTCACTTCATTTGAACAGAAGTACTATTTCAGCATTACTGGACTCAGAAAGCTGTGAACTGACAATCTTGATCATTGAAGTCCTAACATAAGTTTTTGTGCATATAACTTCTAACACATTAAAAACTGTCTTACAGCATTGCAGAAAACATTGTGTTTCATATGGCATAAGCATCTATCAGTTTGGCAAGATTTGCACTGAATACTGAATGAAACAGCTTTCTCTATTAGAGAGACAAGCTTTTGAGCAGATTTGGGCTAGATTTCACTTCATTTGAACAGAAGTACTATTTCAGCATTACTGGACTCAGAAAGCTGTAAACTGACAATCTTGATCATTGAAGTCCTAACATTAGTTTTTGTGTATATAACTTCTAACACATTAAAAACTGTTTTACAGCATTGCAGAAAACATTGTACTTCATAAGGCATAAGCATCTGTCAGTTTGGCAAGATTTGCACTGAATACTGAATGAAACAGCTTTCTCTAATAGAGAGACAAGCTTTTGAGCAGATTTGGGCTAGATTTCACTTCATTTGAACAGAAGTACTGTTTCAGCATTACTGGACTCAGAAAGCTGTAAACTGACAATCTTGATCATTGAAGTCCTAACATTAGTTTTTGTGTATATAACTTCTAACACATTAAAAACTGTTTTACAGCATTGCAGAAAACATTGTACTTCATAAGGCATAAGCATCTATCAGTTTGGCAAGATTTGCACTGAATACTGAATGAAACAGCTTTCTCTAATAGAGAGAAAAGCTTTTGAGCAGATTTGGGCTAGATTTCACTTCATTTGAACAGAAGTACTATTTCAGCATTACTGGACTCAGAAAGCTGTAAACTGACAATCTTGATCACTGAAGTCCTAACATTAGTTTTTGTGTATATAACTTCTAACACATTAAAAACTGTTTTACAGCATTGCAGAAAACATTGTACTTCATAAGGCATAAGCATCTATCAGTTGGCAAGATTTGCACTGAATACTGAATGAAACAGCTTTCTCTAATAGAGAGACAAGCTTTTGAGCAGATTTGGGCTAGATTTCACTTCATTTGAACAGAAGTACTATTTCAGCATTACTGGACTCAGAAAGCTGTAAACTGACAATCTTGATCATTGAAGTCCTAACATTAGTTTTTGTGCATATAACTTCTAACACATTAAAAACTGTCTTACAGCATTGCAGAAAACATTGTATTTCATATGGCATAAGCATCTATCAGTTTGGCAAGATTTGCACTGAATACTGAATGAAACAGCTTTCTCTATTAGAGAGACAAGCTTTTGAGCAGATTTGGGCTTGATTTCACTTCATTTGAACAGAAACACTATTTCAACATTTCTGGACTCAGAAAGCTGTAAACTGACAATCTTGATCATTGAAGTCCTAACATTAGTTTTTGTGTATATAACTTCTAACACATTAAAAACTGTTTTACAGCATTGCAGAAAATATTGTACTTCATAAGGCATAAGCATCTATCAGTTTGGCAAGATTTGCACTGAATACTGAATGAAACAGCTTTCTCTATTAGAGAGACAAGCTTTTGAGCAGATTTGGGCTTGATTTCACTTTATTTGAACAGAAGTACTATTTCAGCATTACTGGACTCAGAAAGCTGTAAACTGACAATCTTGATCATTGAAGTCCTAACATTAGTTTTTGTGCATATAACTTCTAACACATTAAAAACTGTCTTACAGCATTGCAGAAAACATTGTATTTCATATGGCATAAGCATCTATCAGTTTGGCAAGATTTGCACTGAATACTGAATGAAACAGCTTTCTCTATTAGAGAGACAAGCTTTTGAGCAGATTTGGGCTTGATTTCACTTCATTTGAACAGAAACACTATTTCAACATTTCTGGACTCAGAAAGCTGTAAACTGACAATCTTGATCATTGAAGTCCTAACATTAGTTTTTGTGTATATAACTTCTAACACATTAAAAACTGTTTTACAGCATTGCAGAAAACATTGTACTTCATAAGGCATAAGCATCTATCAGTTTGGCAAGATTTGCACTGAATACTGAATGAAACAGCTTTCTCTAATAGAGAGACAAGCTCTTGAGCAGATTTGGGCTAGATTTCACTTCATTTGAACAGAAGTACTGTTTCAGCATTACTGGACTCAGAAAGCTGTAAACTGACAATCTTGATCATTGAAGTCCTAACATTAGTTTTTGTGTATATAACTTCTAACACATTAAAAACTGTTTTACAGCATTGCAGAAAACATTGTACTTCATAAGGCATAAGCACCTATCAGTTTGGCAAGATTTGCACTGAATACTGAATGAAACAGCTTTCTCTAATAGAGAGAAAAGCTTTTGAGCAGATTTGGGCTAGATTTCACTTCATTTGAACAGAAGTACTGTTTCAGCATTACTGGACTCAGAAAGCTGTAAACTGACAATCTTGATCATTGAAGTCCTAACATTAGTTTTTGTGAATATAACTTCTAACACATTAAAAACTGTCTTACAGCATTGCAGAAAACATTGTACTTCATAAGGCATAAGCATCTATCAGTTTGGCAAGATTTGCACTGAATACTGAATGAAACAGCTTTCTCTAATAGAGAGACAAGCTTTTGAGCAGATTTGGGCTAGATTTCACTTCATTTGAACAGAAGTACTGTTTCAGCATTACTGGACTCAGAAAGCTGTAAACTGACAATCTTGATCATTGAAGTCCTAACATTAGTTGTTGTGTATATAACTTCTAACACATTAAAAACTGTTTTACAGCATTGCAGAAAACATTGTACTTCATAAGGCATAAGCATCTATCAGTTTGGCAAGATTTGCACTGAATACTGAATGAAACAGCTTTCTCTAATAGAGAGACAAGCTTTTGAGCAGATTTGGGCTAGATTTCACTTCATTTGAACAGAAGTACTATTTCAGCATTACTGGACTCAGAAAGCTGTAAACTGACAATCTTGAGCATTGAAGTCCTAACATAAGTTTTTGTGCATATAACTTCTAACACATTAAAAACTGTCTTACAGCATTGCAGAAAACATAGTATTTCAAATGGCATAAGCATCTATCAGTTTGGCAAGATTTGCACTGAATACTGAATGAAACAGCTTTCTCTATTAGAGAGACAAGCTTTTGAGCAGATTTGGGCTAGATTTCACTTCATTTGAACAGAAACACTATTTCAACATTACTGGACTCAGAAAGCTGTAAACTGACAATCTCGATCATTGAAGTCCTAACATTAGTTTTTGTGAATATAACTTCTAACACATTAAAAACTGTCTTACAGCATTGCAGAAAACATTGTACTTCATAAGGCATAAGCATCTATCAGTTTGGCAAGATTTGCACTGAATACTGAATGAAACAGCTTTCTCTATTGGAGAGACAAGCTTTTGAGCAGATTTGGGCTTGATTTCACTTCATTTGAACAGAAACACTATTTCAACATTACTGGACTCAGAAAGCTGTAAACTGACAATCTTGATCATTGAAGTCCTAACATTAGTTTTTGTGTATATAACTTCTAACACATTAAAAACTGTCTTACAGCATTGCAGAAAACATTGTACTTCATAAGGCATAAGCATCTATCAGTTTGGCAAGATTTGCACTGAATACTGAATGAAACAGCTTTCTCTATTGGAGAGACAAGCTTTTGAGCAGATTTGGGCTTGATTTCACTTCATTTGAACAGAAACACTATTTCAACATTACTGGACTCAGAAAGCTGTAAACTGACAATCTTGATCATTGAAGTCCTAACATTAGTTTTTGTGTATATAACTTCTAACACATTAAAAACTGTTTTACAGCATTGCAGAAAACATTGTACTTCATAAGGCATAAGCATCTATCAGTTTGGCAAGATTTGCACTGAATACTGAATGAAACAGCTTTCTCTAATAGAGAGACAAGCTTTTGAGCAGATTTGGGCTAGATTTCACTTCATTTGAACAGAAGTACTGTTTCAGCATTACTGGACTCAGAAAGCTGTAAACTGACAATCTTGATCATTGAAGTCCTAACATTAGTTTTTGTGAATATAACTTCTAACACATTAAAAACTGTCTTACAGCATTGCAGAAAACATTGTACTTCATAAGGCATAAGCATCTATCAGTTTGGCAAGATTTGCACTGAATACTGAATGAAACAGCTTTCTCTATTGGAGAGACAAGCTTTTGAGCAGATTTGGGCTTGATTTCACTTCATTTGAACAGAAACACTATTTCAACATTACTGGACTCAGAAAGCTGTAAACTGACAATCTTGATCATTGAAGTCCTAACATTAGTTTTTGTGTATATAACTTCTAACACATTAAAAACTGTCTTACAGCATTGCAGAAAACATTGTACTTCATAAGGCATAAGCATCTATCAGTTTGGCAAGATTTGCACTGAATACTGAATGAAACAGCTTTCTCTATTGGAGAGACAAGCTTTTGAGCAGATTTGGGCTTGATTTCACTTCATTTGAACAGAAACACTATTTCAACATTACTGGACTCAGAAAGCTGTAAACTGACAATCTTGATCATTGAAGTCCTAACATTAGTTTTTGTGTATATAACTTCTAACACATTAAAAACTGTTTTACAGCATTGCAGAAAACATTGTACTTCATAAGGCATAAGCATCTATCAGTTTGGCAAGATTTGCACTGAATACTGAATGAAACAGCTTTCTCTAATAGAGAGACAAGCTTTTGAGCAGATTTGGGCTAGATTTCACTTCATTTGAACAGAAGTACTGTTTCAGCATTACTGGACTCAGAAAGCTGTAAACTGACAATCTTGATCATTGAAGTCCTAACATTAGTTGTTGTGTATATAACTTCTAACACATTAAAAACTGTTTTACAGCATTGCAGAAAACATTGTACTTCATAAGGCATAAGCATCTATCAGTTTGGCAAGATTTGCACTGAATACTGAATGAAACAGCTTTCTCTAATAGAGAGACAAGCTTTTGAGCAGATTTGGGCTAGATTTCACTTCATTTGAACAGAAGTACTATTTCAGCATTACTGGACTCAGAAAGCTGTAAACTGACAATCTTGAGCATTGAAGTCCTAACATAAGTTTTTGTGCATATAACTTCTAACACATTAAAAACTGTCTTACAGCATTGCAGAAAACATTGTATTTCAAATGGCATAAGCATCTATCAGTTTGGCAAGATTTGCACTGAATACTGAATGAAACAGCTTTCTCTATTAGAGAGACAAGCTTTTGAGCAGATTTGGGCTAGATTTCACTTCATTTGAACAGAAACACTATTTCAACATTACTGGACTCAGAAAGCTGTAAACTGACAATCTCGATCATTGAAGTCCTAACATTAGTTTTTGTGAATATAACTTCTAACACATTAAAAACTGTCTTACAGCATTGCAGAAAACATTGTACTTCATAAGGCATAAGCATCTATCAGTTTGGCAAGATTTGCACTGAATACTGAATGAAACAGCTTTCTCTATTGGAGAGACAAGCTTTTGAGCAGATTTGGGCTTGATTTCACTTCATTTGAACAGAAACACTATTTCAACATTACTGGACTCAGAAAGCTGTAAACTGACAATCTTGATCATTGAAGTCCTAACATTAGTTTTTGTGTATATAACTTCTAACACATTAAAAACTGTCTTACAGCATTGCAGAAAACATTGTACTTCATAAGGCATAAGCATCTATCAGTTTGGCAAGATTTGCACTGAATACTGAATGAAACAGCTTTCTCTATTGGAGAGACAAGCTTTTGAGCAGATTTGGGCTTGATTTCACTTCATTTGAACAGAAACACTATTTCAACATTACTGGACTCAGAAAGCTGTAAACTGACAATCTTGATCATTGAAGTCCTAACATTAGTTTTTGTGTATATAACTTCTAACACATTAAAAACTGTCTTACAGCATTGCAGAAAACATTGTACTTCATAAGGCATAAGCATCTATCAGTTTGGCAAGATTTGCACTGAATACTGAATGAAACAGCTTTCTCTATTAGAGAGACAAGCTTTTGAGCAGATTTGGGCTTGATTTCACTTCATTTGAACAGAAACACTATTTCAACATTTCTGGACTCAGAAAGCTGTAAACTGACAATCTTGATCATTGAAGTCCTAACATTAGTTTTTGTGTATATAACTTCTAACACATTAAAAACTGTTTTACAGCATTGCAGAAAACATTGTACTTCATAAGGCATAAGCATCTATCAGTTTGGCAAGATTTGCACTGAATACTGAATGAAACAGCTTTCTCTATTAGAGAGACAAGCTTTTGAGCAGATTTGGGCTTGATTTCACTTCATTTGAACAGAAGTACTATTTCAGCATTACTGGACTCAGAAAGCTGTAAACTGACAATCTTGATCATTGAAGTCCTAACATTAGTTTTTGTGCATATAACTTCTAACACATTAAAAACTGTCTTACAGCATTGCAGAAAACATTGTATTTCATATGGCATAAGCATCTATCAGTTTGGCAAGATTTGCACTGAATACTGAATGAAACAGCTTTCTCTAATAGAGAGACAAGCTTTTGAGCAGATTTGGGCTAGATTTCACTTCATTTGAACAGAAGTACTGTTTCAGCATTACTGGACTCAGAAAGCTGTAAACTGACAATCTTGATCATTGAAGTCCTAACATTAGTTTTTGTGTATATAACTTCTAACACATTAAAAACTGTTTTACAGCATTGCAGAAAACATTGTACTTCATAAGGCATAAGCATCTATCAGTTTGGTAAGATTTGCACTGAATACTGAATGAAACAGCTTTCTCTAATAGAGAGACAAGCTTTTGAGCAGATTTGGGCTAGATTTCACTTCATTTGAACAGAAGTACTATTTCAGCATTACTGGACTCAGAAAGCTGTAAACTGACAATCTTGATCATTGAAGTCCTAACATAAGTTTTTGTGCATATAACTTCTAACACATTAAAAACTGTCTTACAGCATTGCAGAAAACATTGTATTTCAAATGGCATAAGCATCTATCAGTTTGGCAAGATTTGCACTGAATACTGAATGAAACAGCTTTCTCTAATAGAGAGACAAGCTTTTGAGCAGATTTGGGCTAGATTTCACTTCATTTGAACAGAAGTACTGTTTCAGCATTACTGGACTCAGAAAGCTGTAAACTGACAATCTTGATCATTGAAGTCCTAACATTAGTTTTTGTGCATATAACTTCTAACACATTAAAAACTGTTTTACAGCATTGCAGAAAACATTGTACTTCATAAGGCATAAGCATCTATCAGTTTGGCAAGATTTGCACTGAATACTGAATGAAACAGCTTTCTCTAATAGAGAGACAAGCTTTTGAGCAGATTTGGGCTAGATTTCACTTCATTTGAACAGAAGTACTATTTCAGCATTACTGGACTCAGAAAGCTGTGAACTGACAATCTTGATCATTGAAGTCCTAACATAAGTTTTTGTGCATATAACTTCTAACACATTAAAAACTGTCTTACAGCATTGCAGAAAACATTGTGTTTCATATGGCATAAGCATCTATCAGTTTGGCAAGATTTGCACTGAATACTGAATGAAACAGCTTTCTCTATTAGAGAGACAAGCTTTTGAGCAGATTTGGGCTAGATTTCACTTCATTTGAACAGAAGTACTATTTCAGCATTACTGGACTCAGAAAGCTGTAAACTGACAATCTTGATCATTGAAGTCCTAACATTAGTTTTTGTGTATATAACTTCTAACACATTAAAAACTGTTTTACAGCATTGCAGAAAACATTGTACTTCATAAGGCATAAGCATCTGTCAGTTTGGCAAGATTTGCACTGAATACTGAATGAAACAGCTTTCTCTAATAGAGAGACAAGCTTTTGAGCAGATTTGGGCTAGATTTCACTTCATTTGAACAGAAGTACTATTTCAGCATTACTGGACTCAGAAAGCTGTAAACTGACAATCTTGATCATTGAAGTCCTAACATTAGTTTTTGTGCATATAACTTCTAACACATTAAAAACTGTCTTACAGCATTGCAGAAAACATTGTACTTCATAAGGCATAAGCATCTATCAGTTTGGCAAGATTTGCACTGAATACTGAATGAAACAGCTATCTCTAATAGAGAGACACGCTTTTGAGCAGATTTGGGCTAGATTTCACTTCATTTGAACAGAAGTACTATTTCAGCATTACTGGACTCAGAAAGCTGTAAACTGACAATCTTGATCATTGAAGTCCTAACATTAGTTTTTGTGCATATAACTTCTAACACATTAAAAACTGTCTTACAGCATTGCAGAAAACATTGTATTTCAAATGGCATAAGCATCTATCAGTTTGGCAAGATTTGCACTGAATACTGAATGAAACAGCTTTCTCTAATAGAGAGACAAGCTTTTGAGCAGATTTGGGCTAGATTTCACTTCATTTGAACAGAAGTACTATTTCAGCATTACTGGACTCAGAAAGCTGTGAACTGACAATCTTGATCATTGAAGTCCTAACATAAGTTTTTGTGCATATAACTTCTAACACATTAAAAACTGTCTTACAGCATTGCAGAAAACATTGTGTTTCATATGGCATAAGCATCTATCAGTTTGGCAAGATTTGCACTGAATACTGAATGAAACAGCTTTCTCTATTAGAGAGACAAGCTTTTGAGCAGATTTGGGCTAGATTTCACTTCATTTGAACAGAAGTACTATTTCAGCATTACTGGACTCAGAAAGCTGTAAACTGACAATCTTGATCATTGAAGTCCTAACATTAGTTTTTGTGTATATAACTTCTAACACATTAAAAACTGTTTTACAGCATTGCAGAAAACATTGTACTTCATAAGGCATAAGCATCTGTCAGTTTGGCAAGATTTGCACTGAATACTGAATGAAACAGCTTTCTCTAATAGAGAGACAAGCTTTTGAGCAGATTTGGGCTAGATTTCACTTCATTTGAACAGAAGTACTGTTTCAGCATTACTGGACTCAGAAAGCTGTAAACTGACAATCTTGATCATTGAAGTCCTAACATTAGTTTTTGTGTATATAACTTCTAACACATTAAAAACTGTTTTACAGCATTGCAGAAAACATTGTACTTCATAAGGCATAAGCATCTATCAGTTTGGCAAGATTTGCACTGAATACTGAATGAAACAGCTTTCTCTAATAGAGAGACAAGCTTTTGAGCAGATTTGGGCTAGATTTCACTTCATTTGAACAGAAGTACTGTTTCAGCATTACTGGACTCAGAAAGCTGTAAACTGACAATCTTGATCATTGAAGTCCTAACATTAGTTTTTGTGTATATAACTTCTAACACATTAAAAACTGTTTTACAGCATTGCAGAAAACATTGTACTTCATAAGGCATAAGCATCTATCAGTTTGGTAAGATTTGCACTGAATACTGAATGAAACAGCTTTCTCTAATAGAGAGACAAGCTTTTGAGCAGATTTGGGCTAGATTTCACTTCATTTGAACAGAAGTACTATTTCAGCATTACTGGACTCAGAAAGCTGTAAACTGACAATCTTGATCATTGAAGTCCTAACATAAGTTTTTGTGCATATAACTTCTAACACATTAAAAACTGTCTTACAGCATTGCAGAAAACATTGTATTTCAAATGGCATAAGCATCTATCAGTTTGGCAAGATTTGCACTGAATACTGAATGAAACAGCTTTCTCTAATAGAGAGACAAGCTTTTGAGCAGATTTGGGCTAGATTTCACTTCATTTGAACAGAAGTACTGTTTCAGCATTACTGGACTCAGAAAGCTGTAAACTGACAATCTTGATCATTGAAGTCCTAACATTAGTTTTTGTGCATATAACTTCTAACACATTAAAAACTGTTTTACAGCATTGCAGAAAACATTGTACTTCATAAGGCATAAGCATCTATCAGTTTGGCAAGATTTGCACTGAATACTGAATGAAACAGCTTTCTCTAATAGAGAGACAAGCTTTTGAGCAGATTTGGGCTAGATTTCACTTCATTTGAACAGAAGTACTATTTCAGCATTACTGGACTCAGAAAGCTGTGAACTGACAATCTTGATCATTGAAGTCCTAACATAAGTTTTTGTGCATATAACTTCTAACACATTAAAAACTGTCTTACAGCATTGCAGAAAACATTGTGTTTCATATGGCATAAGCATCTATCAGTTTGGCAAGATTTGCACTGAATACTGAATGAAACAGCTTTCTCTATTAGAGAGACAAGCTTTTGAGCAGATTTGGGCTAGATTTCACTTCATTTGAACAGAAGTACTATTTCAGCATTACTGGACTCAGAAAGCTGTAAACTGACAATCTTGATCATTGAAGTCCTAACATTAGTTTTTGTGTATATAACTTCTAACACATTAAAAACTGTTTTACAGCATTGCAGAAAACATTGTACTTCATAAGGCATAAGCATCTGTCAGTTTGGCAAGATTTGCACTGAATACTGAATGAAACAGCTTTCTCTAATAGAGAGACAAGCTTTTGAGCAGATTTGGGCTAGATTTCACTTCATTTGAACAGAAGTACTATTTCAGCATTACTGGACTCAGAAAGCTGTAAACTGACAATCTTGATCATTGAAGTCCTAACATTAGTTTTTGTGCATATAACTTCTAACACATTAAAAACTGTCTTACAGCATTGCAGAAAACATTGTACTTCATAAGGCATAAGCATCTATCAGTTTGGCAAGATTTGCACTGAATACTGAATGAAACAGCTATCTCTAATAGAGAGACACGCTTTTGAGCAGATTTGGGCTAGATTTCACTTCATTTGAACAGAAGTACTATTTCAGCATTACTGGACTCAGAAAGCTGTAAACTGACAATCTTGATCATTGAAGTCCTAACATTAGTTTTTGTGCATATAACTTCTAACACATTAAAAACTGTCTTACAGCATTGCAGAAAACATTGTATTTCAAATGGCATAAGCATCTATCAGTTTGGCAAGATTTGCACTGAATACTGAATGAAACAGCTTTCTCTAATAGAGAGACAAGCTTTTGAGCAGATTTGGGCTAGATTTCACTTCATTTGAACAGAAGTACTATTTCAGCATTACTGGACTCAGAAAGCTGTGAACTGACAATCTTGATCATTGAAGTCCTAACATAAGTTTTTGTGCATATAACTTCTAACACATTAAAAACTGTCTTACAGCATTGCAGAAAACATTGTGTTTCATATGGCATAAGCATCTATCAGTTTGGCAAGATTTGCACTGAATACTGAATGAAACAGCTTTCTCTATTAGAGAGACAAGCTTTTGAGCAGATTTGGGCTAGATTTCACTTCATTTGAACAGAAGTACTATTTCAGCATTACTGGACTCAGAAAGCTGTAAACTGACAATCTTGATCATTGAAGTCCTAACATTAGTTTTTGTGTATATAACTTCTAACACATTAAAAACTGTTTTACAGCATTGCAGAAAACATTGTACTTCATAAGGCATAAGCATCTGTCAGTTTGGCAAGATTTGCACTGAATACTGAATGAAACAGCTTTCTCTAATAGAGAGACAAGCTTTTGAGCAGATTTGGGCTAGATTTCACTTCATTTGAACAGAAGTACTGTTTCAGCATTACTGGACTCAGAAAGCTGTAAACTGACAATCTTGATCATTGAAGTCCTAACATTAGTTTTTGTGTATATAACTTCTAACACATTAAAAACTGTTTTACAGCATTGCAGAAAACATTGTACTTCATAAGGCATAAGCATCTATCAGTTTGGCAAGATTTGCACTGAATACTGAATGAAACAGCTTTCTCTAATAGAGAGACAAGCTTTTGAGCAGATTTGGGCTAGATTTCACTTCATTTGAACAGAAGTACTATTTCAGCATTACTGGACTCAGAAAGCTGTAAACTGACAATCTTGATCACTGAAGTCCTAACATTAGTTTTTGTGTATATAACTTCTAACACATTAAAAACTGTTTTACAGCATTGCAGAAAACATTGTACTTCATAAGGCATAAGCATCTATCAGTTGGCAAGATTTGCACTGAATACTGAATGAAACAGCTTTCTCTAATAGAGAGACAAGCTTTTGAGCAGATTTGGGCTAGATTTCACTTCATTTGAACAGAAGTACTATTTCAGCATTACTGGACTCAGAAAGCTGTAAACTGACAATCTTGATCATTGAAGTCCTAACATTAGTTTTTGTGCATATAACTTCTAACACATTAAAAACTGTCTTACAGCATTGCAGAAAACATTGTACTTCATAAGGCATAAGCATCTATCAGTTTGGCAAGATTTGCACTGAATACTGAATGAAACAGCTTTCTCTATTTGGAGAGACAAGCTTTTGAGCAGATTTGGGCTAGATTTCACTTCATTTGAACAGAAGTACTGTTTCAGCATTACTGGACTCAGAAAGCTGTAAACTGACAATCTTGATCATTGAAGTCCTAACATTAGTTTTTGTGTATATAACTTCTAACACATTAAAAACTGTTTTACAGCATTGCAGAAAACATTGTACTTCATAAGGCATAAGCATCTATCAGTTTGGCAAGATTTGCACTGAATACTGAATGAAACAGCTTTCTCTAATAGAGAGACAAGCTTTTGAGCAGATTTGGGCTAGATTTCACTTCATTTGAACAGAAGTACTATTTCAGCATTACTGGACTCAGAAAGCTGTAAACTGACAATCTTGATCATTGAAGTCCTAACATAAGTTTTTGTGCATATAACTTCTAACACATTAAAAACTGTCTTACAGCATTGCAGAAAACATTGTATTTCAAATGGCATAAGCATCTATCAGTTTGGCAAGATTTGCACTGAATACTGAATGAAACAGCTTTCTCTAATAGAGAGACAAGCTTTTGAGCAGATTTGGGCTAGATTTCACTTCATTTGAACAGAAGTACTGTTTCAGCATTACTGGACTCAGAAAGCTGTAAACTTACAATCTTGATCATTGAAGTCCTAACATTAGTTTTTGTGCATATAACTTCTAACACATTAAAAACTGTTTTACAGCATTGCAGAAAACATTGTACTTCATAAGGCATAAGCATCTATCAGTTTGGCAAGATTTGCACTGAATACTGAATGAAACAGCTTTCTCTAATAGAGAGACAAGCTTTTGAGCAGATTTGGGCTAGATTTCACTTCATTTGAACAGAAGTACTATTTCAGCATTACTGGACTCAGAAAGCTGTGAACTGACAATCTTGATCATTGAAGTCCTAACATAAGTTTTTGTGCATATAACTTCTAACACATTAAAAACTGTCTTACAGCATTGCAGAAAACATTGTGTTTCATATGGCATAAGCATCTATCAGTTTGGCAAGATTTGCACTGAATACTGAATGAAACAGCTTTCTCTATTAGAGAGACAAGCTTTTGAGCAGATTTGGGCTAGATTTCACTTCATTTGAACAGAAGTACTATTTCAGCATTACTGGACTCAGAAAGCTGTAAACTGACAATCTTGATCATTGAAGTCCTAACATTAGTTTTTGTGTATATAACTTCTAACACATTAAAAACTGTTTTACAGCATTGCAGAAAACATTGTACTTCATAAGGCATAAGCATCTGTCAGTTTGGCAAGATTTGCACTGAATACTGAATGAAACAGCTTTCTCTAATAGAGAGACAAGCTTTTGAGCAGATTTGGGCTAGATTTCACTTCATTTGAACAGAAGTACTGTTTCAGCATTACTGGACTCAGAAAGCTGTAAACTGACAATCTTGATCATTGAAGTCCTAACATTAGTTTTTGTGTATATAACTTCTAACACATTAAAAACTGTTTTACAGCATTGCAGAAAACATTGTACTTCATAAGGCATAAGCATCTATCAGTTTGGCAAGATTTGCACTGAATACTGAATGAAACAGCTTTCTCTAATAGAGAGACAAGCTTTTGAGCAGATTTGGGCTAGATTTCACTTCATTTGAACAGAAGTACTATTTCAGCATTACTGGACTCAGAAAGCTGTAAACTGACAATCTTGATCACTGAAGTCCTAACATTAGTTTTTGTGTATATAACTTCTAACACATTAAAAACTGTTTTACAGCATTGCAGAAAACATTGTACTTCATAAGGCATAAGCATCTATCAGTTGGCAAGATTTGCACTGAATACTGAATGAAACAGCTTTCTCTAATAGAGAGACAAGCTTTTGAGCAGATTTGGGCTAGATTTCACTTCATTTGAACAGAAGTACTATTTCAGCATTACTGGACTCAGACAGCTGTAAACTGACAATCTTGATCATTGAAGTCCTAACATTAGTTTTTGTGCATATAACTTCTAACACATTAAAAACTGTCTTACAGCATTGCAGAAAACATTGTACTTCATAAGGCATAAGCATCTATCAGTTTGGCAAGATTTGCACTGAATACTGAATGAAACAGCTTTCTCTAATAGAGAGACAAGCTTTTGAGCAGATTTGGGCTAGATTTCACTTCATTTGAACAGAAGTACTATTTCAGCATTACTGGACTCAGAAAGCTGTGAACTGACAATCTTGATCATTGAAGTCCTAACATAAGTTTTTGTGCATATAACTTCTAACACATTAAAAACTGTCTTACAGCATTGCAGAAAACATTGTGTTTCATATGGCATAAGCATCTATCAGTTTGGCAAGATTTGCACTGAATACTGAATGAAACAGCTTTCTCTATTAGAGAGACAAGCTTTTGAGCAGATTTGGGCTAGATTTCACTTCATTTGAACAGAAGTACTATTTCAGCATTACTGGACTCAGAAAGCTGTAAACTGACAATCTTGATCATTGAAGTCCTAACATTAGTTTTTGTGTATATAACTTCTAACACATTAAAAACTGTTTTA
Organism: Carassius gibelio; assembly: GCF_023724105.1. Taxonomy (NCBI): domain Eukaryota; kingdom Metazoa; phylum Chordata; class Actinopteri; order Cypriniformes; family Cyprinidae; genus Carassius; species Carassius gibelio. The sequence goes on from NC_068405.1 coordinate 836,804, forward strand.
CAGCATTGCAGAAAACATTGTACTTCATAAGGCATAAGCATCTGTCAGTTTGGCAAGATTTGCACTGAATACTGAATGAAACAGCTTTCTCTAATAGAGAGACAAGCTTTTGAGCAGATTTGGGCTAGATTTCACTTCATTTGAACAGAAGTACTATTTCAGCATTACTGGACTCAGAAAGCTGTAAACTGACAATCTTGATCATTGAAGTCCTAACATTAGTTTTTGTGCATATAACTTCTAACACATTAAAAACTGTCTTACAGCATTGCAGAAAACATTGTACTTCATAAGGCATAAGCATCTATCAGTTTGGCAAGATTTGCACTGAATACTGAATGAAACAGCTATCTCTAATAGAGAGACACGCTTTTGAGCAGATTTGGGCTAGATTTCACTTCATTTGAACAGAAGTACTATTTCAGCATTACTGGACTCAGAAAGCTGTAAACTGACAATCTTGATCATTGAAGTCCTAACATTAGTTTTTGTGCATATAACTTCTAACACATTAAAAACTGTCTTACAGCATTGCAGAAAACATTGTATTTCAAATGGCATAAGCATCTATCAGTTTGGCAAGATTTGCACTGAATACTGAATGAAACAGCTTTCTCTAATAGAGAGACAAGCTTTTGAGCAGATTTGGGCTAGATTTCACTTCATTTGAACAGAAGTACTATTTCAGCATTACTGGACTCAGAAAGCTGTGAACTGACAATCTTGATCATTGAAGTCCTAACATAAGTTTTTGTGCATATAACTTCTAACACATTAAAAACTGTCTTACAGCATTGCAGAAAACATTGTGTTTCATATGGCATAAGCATCTATCAGTTTGGCAAGATTTGCACTGAATACTGAATGAAACAGCTTTCTCTATTAGAGAGACAAGCTTTTGAGCAGATTTGGGCTAGATTTCACTTCATTTGAACAGAAGTACTATTTCAGCATTACTGGACTCAGAAAGCTGTAAACTGACAATCTTGATCATTGAAGTCCTAACATTAGTTTTTGTGTATATAACTTCTAACACATTAAAAACTGTTTTACAGCATTGCAGAAAACATTGTACTTCATAAGGCATAAGCATCTGTCAGTTTGGCAAGATTTGCACTGAATACTGAATGAAACAGCTTTCTCTAATAGAGAGACAAGCTTTTGAGCAGATTTGGGCTAGATTTCACTTCATTTGAACAGAAGTACTGTTTCAGCATTACTGGACTCAGAAAGCTGTAAACTGACAATCTTGATCATTGAAGTCCTAACATTAGTTTTTGTGTATATAACTTCTAACACATTAAAAACTGTTTTACAGCATTGCAGAAAACATTGTACTTCATAAGGCATAAGCATCTATCAGTTTGGCAAGATTTGCACTGAATACTGAATGAAACAGCTTTCTCTAATAGAGAGACAAGCTTTTGAGCAGATTTGGGCTAGATTTCACTTCATTTGAACAGAAGTACTGTTTCAGCATTACTGGACTCAGAAAGCTGTAAACTGACAATCTTGATCATTGAAGTCCTAACATTAGTTTTTGTGTATATAACTTCTAACACATTAAAAACTGTTTTACAGCATTGCAGAAAACATTGTACTTCATAAGGCATAAGCATCTATCAGTTTGGTAAGATTTGCACTGAATACTGAATGAAACAGCTTTCTCTAATAGAGAGACAAGCTTTTGAGCAGATTTGGGCTAGATTTCACTTCATTTGAACAGAAGTACTATTTCAGCATTACTGGACTCAGAAAGCTGTAAACTGACAATCTTGATCATTGAAGTCCTAACATAAGTTTTTGTGCATATAACTTCTAACACATTAAAAACTGTCTTACAGCATTGCAGAAAACATTGTATTTCAAATGGCATAAGCATCTATCAGTTTGGCAAGATTTGCACTGAATACTGAATGAAACAGCTTTCTCTAATAGAGAGACAAGCTTTTGAGCAGATTTGGGCTAGATTTCACTTCATTTGAACAGAAGTACTGTTTCAGCATTACTGGACTCAGAAAGCTGTAAACTGACAATCTTGATCATTGAAGTCCTAACATTAGTTTTTGTGCATATAACTTCTAACACATTAAAAACTGTTTTACAGCATTGCAGAAAACATTGTACTTCATAAGGCATAAGCATCTATCAGTTTGGCAAGATTTGCACTGAATACTGAATGAAACAGCTTTCTCTAATAGAGAGACAAGCTTTTGAGCAGATTTGGGCTAGATTTCACTTCATTTGAACAGAAGTACTATTTCAGCATTACTGGACTCAGAAAGCTGTGAACTGACAATCTTGATCATTGAAGTCCTAACATAAGTTTTTGTGCATATAACTTCTAACACATTAAAAACTGTCTTACAGCATTGCAGAAAACATTGTGTTTCATATGGCATAAGCATCTATCAGTTTGGCAAGATTTGCACTGAATACTGAATGAAACAGCTTTCTCTATTAGAGAGACAAGCTTTTGAGCAGATTTGGGCTAGATTTCACTTCATTTGAACAGAAGTACTATTTCAGCATTACTGGACTCAGAAAGCTGTAAACTGACAATCTTGATCATTGAAGTCCTAACATTAGTTTTTGTGTATATAACTTCTAACACATTAAAAACTGTTTTACAGCATTGCAGAAAACATTGTACTTCATAAGGCATAAGCATCTGTCAGTTTGGCAAGATTTGCACTGAATACTGAATGAAACAGCTTTCTCTAATAGAGAGACAAGCTTTTGAGCAGATTTGGGCTAGATTTCACTTCATTTGAACAGAAGTACTATTTCAGCATTACTGGACTCAGAAAGCTGTAAACTGACAATCTTGATCATTGAAGTCCTAACATTAGTTTTTGTGCATATAACTTCTAACACATTAAAAACTGTCTTACAGCATTGCAGAAAACATTGTACTTCATAAGGCATAAGCATCTATCAGTTTGGCAAGATTTGCACTGAATACTGAATGAAACAGCTATCTCTAATAGAGAGACACGCTTTTGAGCAGATTTGGGCTAGATTTCACTTCATTTGAACAGAAGTACTATTTCAGCATTACTGGACTCAGAAAGCTGTAAACTGACAATCTTGATCATTGAAGTCCTAACATTAGTTTTTGTGCATATAACTTCTAACACATTAAAAACTGTCTTACAGCATTGCAGAAAACATTGTATTTCAAATGGCATAAGCATCTATCAGTTTGGCAAGATTTGCACTGAATACTGAATGAAACAGCTTTCTCTAATAGAGAGACAAGCTTTTGAGCAGATTTGGGCTAGATTTCACTTCATTTGAACAGAAGTACTATTTCAGCATTACTGGACTCAGAAAGCTGTGAACTGACAATCTTGATCATTGAAGTCCTAACATAAGTTTTTGTGCATATAACTTCTAACACATTAAAAACTGTCTTACAGCATTGCAGAAAACATTGTGTTTCATATGGCATAAGCATCTATCAGTTTGGCAAGATTTGCACTGAATACTGAATGAAACAGCTTTCTCTATTAGAGAGACAAGCTTTTGAGCAGATTTGGGCTAGATTTCACTTCATTTGAACAGAAGTACTATTTCAGCATTACTGGACTCAGAAAGCTGTAAACTGACAATCTTGATCATTGAAGTCCTAACATTAGTTTTTGTGTATATAACTTCTAACACATTAAAAACTGTTTTACAGCATTGCAGAAAACATTGTACTTCATAAGGCATAAGCATCTGTCAGTTTGGCAAGATTTGCACTGAATACTGAATGAAACAGCTTTCTCTAATAGAGAGACAAGCTTTTGAGCAGATTTGGGCTAGATTTCACTTCATTTGAACAGAAGTACTGTTTCAGCATTACTGGACTCAGAAAGCTGTAAACTGACAATCTTGATCATTGAAGTCCTAACATTAGTTTTTGTGTATATAACTTCTAACACATTAAAAACTGTTTTACAGCATTGCAGAAAACATTGTACTTCATAAGGCATAAGCATCTATCAGTTTGGCAAGATTTGCACTGAATACTGAATGAAACAGCTTTCTCTAATAGAGAGACAAGCTTTTGAGCAGATTTGGGCTAGATTTCACTTCATTTGAACAGAAGTACTATTTCAGCATTACTGGACTCAGAAAGCTGTAAACTGACAATCTTGATCACTGAAGTCCTAACATTAGTTTTTGTGTATATAACTTCTAACACATTAAAAACTGTTTTACAGCATTGCAGAAAACATTGTACTTCATAAGGCATAAGCATCTATCAGTTGGCAAGATTTGCACTGAATACTGAATGAAACAGCTTTCTCTAATAGAGAGACAAGCTTTTGAGCAGATTTGGGCTAGATTTCACTTCATTTGAACAGAAGTACTATTTCAGCATTACTGGACTCAGAAAGCTGTAAACTGACAATCTTGATCATTGAAGTCCTAACATTAGTTTTTGTGCATATAACTTCTAACACATTAAAAACTGTCTTACAGCATTGCAGAAAACATTGTACTTCATAAGGCATAAGCATCTATCAGTTTGGCAAGATTTGCACTGAATACTGAATGAAACAGCTTTCTCTATTTGGAGAGACAAGCTTTTGAGCAGATTTGGGCTAGATTTCACTTCATTTGAACAGAAGTACTGTTTCAGCATTACTGGACTCAGAAAGCTGTAAACTGACAATCTTGATCATTGAAGTCCTAACATTAGTTTTTGTGTATATAACTTCTAACACATTAAAAACTGTTTTACAGCATTGCAGAAAACATTGTACTTCATAAGGCATAAGCATCTATCAGTTTGGCAAGATTTGCACTGAATACTGAATGAAACAGCTTTCTCTAATAGAGAGACAAGCTTTTGAGCAGATTTGGGCTAGATTTCACTTCATTTGAACAGAAGTACTATTTCAGCATTACTGGACTCAGAAAGCTGTAAACTGACAATCTTGATCATTGAAGTCCTAACATAAGTTTTTGTGCATATAACTTCTAACACATTAAAAACTGTCTTACAGCATTGCAGAAAACATTGTATTTCAAATGGCATAAGCATCTATCAGTTTGGCAAGATTTGCACTGAATACTGAATGAAACAGCTTTCTCTAATAGAGAGACAAGCTTTTGAGCAGATTTGGGCTAGATTTCACTTCATTTGAACAGAAGTACTGTTTCAGCATTACTGGACTCAGAAAGCTGTAAACTTACAATCTTGATCATTGAAGTCCTAACATTAGTTTTTGTGCATATAACTTCTAACACATTAAAAACTGTTTTACAGCATTGCAGAAAACATTGTACTTCATAAGGCATAAGCATCTATCAGTTTGGCAAGATTTGCACTGAATACTGAATGAAACAGCTTTCTCTAATAGAGAGACAAGCTTTTGAGCAGATTTGGGCTAGATTTCACTTCATTTGAACAGAAGTACTATTTCAGCATTACTGGACTCAGAAAGCTGTGAACTGACAATCTTGATCATTGAAGTCCTAACATAAGTTTTTGTGCATATAACTTCTAACACATTAAAAACTGTCTTACAGCATTGCAGAAAACATTGTGTTTCATATGGCATAAGCATCTATCAGTTTGGCAAGATTTGCACTGAATACTGAATGAAACAGCTTTCTCTATTAGAGAGACAAGCTTTTGAGCAGATTTGGGCTAGATTTCACTTCATTTGAACAGAAGTACTATTTCAGCATTACTGGACTCAGAAAGCTGTAAACTGACAATCTTGATCATTGAAGTCCTAACATTAGTTTTTGTGTATATAACTTCTAACACATTAAAAACTGTTTTACAGCATTGCAGAAAACATTGTACTTCATAAGGCATAAGCATCTGTCAGTTTGGCAAGATTTGCACTGAATACTGAATGAAACAGCTTTCTCTAATAGAGAGACAAGCTTTTGAGCAGATTTGGGCTAGATTTCACTTCATTTGAACAGAAGTACTGTTTCAGCATTACTGGACTCAGAAAGCTGTAAACTGACAATCTTGATCATTGAAGTCCTAACATTAGTTTTTGTGTATATAACTTCTAACACATTAAAAACTGTTTTACAGCATTGCAGAAAACATTGTACTTCATAAGGCATAAGCATCTATCAGTTTGGCAAGATTTGCACTGAATACTGAATGAAACAGCTTTCTCTAATAGAGAGACAAGCTTTTGAGCAGATTTGGGCTAGATTTCACTTCATTTGAACAGAAGTACTATTTCAGCATTACTGGACTCAGAAAGCTGTAAACTGACAATCTTGATCACTGAAGTCCTAACATTAGTTTTTGTGTATATAACTTCTAACACATTAAAAACTGTTTTACAGCATTGCAGAAAACATTGTACTTCATAAGGCATAAGCATCTATCAGTTGGCAAGATTTGCACTGAATACTGAATGAAACAGCTTTCTCTAATAGAGAGACAAGCTTTTGAGCAGATTTGGGCTAGATTTCACTTCATTTGAACAGAAGTACTATTTCAGCATTACTGGACTCAGACAGCTGTAAACTGACAATCTTGATCATTGAAGTCCTAACATTAGTTTTTGTGCATATAACTTCTAACACATTAAAAACTGTCTTACAGCATTGCAGAAAACATTGTACTTCATAAGGCATAAGCATCTATCAGTTTGGCAAGATTTGCACTGAATAATGAATGAAAAAGCTTTCTCTAATAGAGAGACAAGCTTTTGAGCAGATTTGGGCTTGATTTCACTTCATTTGAACAGAAACACTATTTCAACATTACTGGACTCAGAAAGCTGTAAACTGACAATCTCGATCATTGAAGTCCTAACATTAGTTTTTGTGAATATAACTTCTAACACATTAAAAACTGTCTTACAGCATTGCAGAAAACATTGTACTTCATAAGGCATAAGCATCTATCAGTTTGGCAAGATTTGCACTGAATACTGAATGAAACAGCTTTCTCTATTGGAGAGACAAGCTTTTGAGCAGATTTGGGCTTGATTTCACTTCATTTGAACAGAAACACTATTTCAACATTACTGGACTCAGAAAGCTGTAAACTGACAATCTTGATCATTGAAGTCCTAACATTAGTTTTTGTGTATATAACTTCTAACACATTAAAAACTGTTTTACAGCATTGCAGAAAACATTGTACTTCATAAGGCATAAGCATCTATCAGTTTGGCAAGATTTGCACTGAATACTGAATGAAACAGCTTTCTCTAATAGAGAGACAAGCTTTTGAGCAGATTTGGGCTAGATTTCACTTCATTTGAACAGAAGTACTATTTCAGCATTACTGGACTCAGAAAGCTGTAAACTGACAATCTTGATCATTGAAGTCCTAACATTAGTTTTTGTGCATATAACTTCTAACACATTAAAAACTGTCTTACAGCATTGCAGAAAACATTGTACTTCATAAGGCATAAGCATCTATCAGTTTGGCAAGATTTGCACTGAATACTGAATGAAACAGCTTTCTCTAATAGAGAGACACGCTTTTGAGCAGATTTGGGCTAGATTTCACTTCATTTGAACAGAAGTACTATTTCAGCATTACTGGACTCAGAAAGCTGTAAACTGACAATCTTGATCATTGAAGTCCTAACATTAGTTTTTGTGCATATAACTTCTAACACATTAAAAACTGTCTTACAGCATTGCAGAAAACATTGTATTTCATATGGCATAAGCATCTATCAGTTTGGCAAGATTTGCACTGAATACTGAATGAAACAGCTTTCTCTATTAGAGAGACAAGCTTTTGAGCAGATTTGGGCTTGATTTCACTTCATTTGAACAGAAACACTATTTCAACATTTCTGGACTCAGAAAGCTGTAAACTGACAATCTTGATCATTGAAGTCCTAACATTAGTTTTTGTGTATATAACTTCTAACACATTAAAAACTGTTTTACAGCATTGCAGAAAATATTGTACTTCATAAGGCATAAGCATCTATCAGTTTGGCAAGATTTGCACTGAATACTGAATGAAACAGCTTTCTCTATTAGAGAGACAAGCTTTTGAGCAGATTTGGGCTTGATTTCACTTTATTTGAACAGAAGTACTATTTCAGCATTACTGGACTCAGAAAGCTGTAAACTGACAATCTTGATCATTGAAGTCCTAACATTAGTTTTTGTGCATATAACTTCTAACACATTAAAAACTGTCTTACAGCATTGCAGAAAACATTGTATTTCATATGGCATAAGCATCTATCAGTTTGGCAAGATTTGCACTGAATACTGAATGAAACAGCTTTCTCTATTAGAGAGACAAGCTTTTGAGCAGATTTGGGCTTGATTTCACTTCATTTGAACAGAAACACTATTTCAACATTTCTGGACTCAGAAAGCTGTAAACTGACAATCTTGATCATTGAAGTCCTAACATTAGTTTTTGTGTATATAACTTCTAACACATTAAAAACTGTTTTACAGCATTGCAGAAAACATTGTACTTCATAAGGCATAAGCATCTATCAGTTTGGCAAGATTTGCACTGAATACTGAATGAAACAGCTTTCTCTAATAGAGAGACAAGCTCTTGAGCAGATTTGGGCTAGATTTCACTTCATTTGAGCAGAAGTACTGTTTCAGCATTACTGGACTCAGAAAGCTGTAAACTGACAATCTTGATCATTGAAGTCCTAACATTAGTTTTTGTGTATATAACTTCTAACACATTAAAAACTGTTTTACAGCATTGCAGAAAACATTGTACTTCATAAGGCATAAGCACCTATCAGTTTGGCAAGATTTGCACTGAATACTGAATGAAACAGCTTTCTCTAATAGAGAGACAAGCTTTTGAGCAGATTTGGGCTAGATTTCACTTCATTTGAACAGAAGTACTGTTTCAGCATTACTGGACTCAGAAAGCTGTAAACTGACAATCTTGATCATTGAAGTCCTAACATTAGTTTTTGTGAATATAACTTCTAACACATTAAAAACTGTCTTACAGCATTGCAGAAAACATTGTACTTCATAAGGCATAAGCATCTATCAGTTTGGCAAGATTTGCACTGAATACTGAATGAAACAGCTTTCTCTAATAGAGAGACAAGCTTTTGAGCAGATTTGGGCTAGATTTCACTTCATTTGAACAGAAGTACTGTTTCAGCATTACTGGACTCAGAAAGCTGTAAACTGACAATCTTGATCATTGAAGTCCTAACATTAGTTGTTGTGTATATAACTTCTAACACATTAAAAACTGTTTTACAGCATTGCAGAAAACATTGTACTTCATAAGGCATAAGCATCTATCAGTTTGGCAAGATTTGCACTGAATACTGAATGAAACAGCTTTCTCTAATAGAGAGACAAGCTTTTGAGCAGATTTGGGCTAGATTTCACTTCATTTGAACAGAAGTACTATTTCAGCATTACTGGACTCAGAAAGCTGTAAACTGACAATCTTGAGCATTGAAGTCCTAACATAAGTTTTTGTGCATATAACTTCTAACACATTAAAAACTGTCTTACAGCATTGCAGAAAACATAGTATTTCAAATGGCATAAGCATCTATCAGTTTGGCAAGATTTGCACTGAATACTGAATGAAACAGCTTTCTCTATTAGAGAGACAAGCTTTTGAGCAGATTTGGGCTAGATTTCACTTCATTTGAACAGAAACACTATTTCAACATTACTGGACTCAGAAAGCTGTAAACTGACAATCTCGATCATTGAAGTCCTAACATTAGTTTTTGTGAATATAACTTCTAACACATTAAAAACTGTCTTACAGCATTGCAGAAAACATTGTACTTCATAAGGCATAAGCATCTATCAGTTTGGCAAGATTTGCACTGAATACTGAATGAAACAGCTTTCTCTATTGGAGAGACAAGCTTTTGAGCAGATTTGGGCTTGATTTCACTTCATTTGAACAGAAACACTATTTCAACATTACTGGACTCAGAAAGCTGTAAACTGACAATCTTGATCATTGAAGTCCTAACATTAGTTTTTGTGTATATAACTTCTAACACATTAAAAACTGTTTTACAGCATTGCAGAAAACATTGTACTTCATAAGGCATAAGCATCTATCAGTTTGGCAAGATTTGCACTGAATACTGAATGAAACAGCTTTCTCTAATAGAGAGACAAGCTTTTGAGCAGATTTGGGCTAGATTTCACTTCATTTGAACAGAAGTACTGTTTCAGCATTACTGGACTCAGAAAGCTGTAAACTGACAATCTTGATCATTGAAGTCCTAACATTAGTTTTTGTGAATATAACTTCTAACACATTAAAAACTGTCTTACAGCATTGCAGAAAACATTGTACTTCATAAGGCATAAGCATCTATCAGTTTGGCAAGATTTGCACTGAATACTGAATGAAACAGCTTTCTCTAATAGAGAGACAAGCTTTTGAGCAGATTTGGGCTAGATTTCACTTCATTTGAACAGAAGTACTGTTTCAGCATTACTGGACTCAGAAAGCTGTAAACTGACAATCTTGATCATTGAAGTCCTAACATTAGTTGTTGTGTATATAACTTCTAACACATTAAAAACTGTTTTACAGCATTGCAGAAAACATTGTACTTCATAAGGCATAAGCATCTATCAGTTTGGCAAGATTTGCACTGAATACTGAATGAAACAGCTTTCTCTAATAGAGAGACAAGCTTTTGAGCAGATTTGGGCTAGATTTCACTTCATTTGAACAGAAGTACTATTTCAGCATTACTGGACTCAGAAAGCTGTAAACTGACAATCTTGAGCATTGAAGTCCTAACATAAGTTTTTGTGCATATAACTTCTAACACATTAAAAACTGTCTTACAGCATTGCAGAAAACATAGTATTTCAAATGGCATAAGCATCTATCAGTTTGGCAAGATTTGCACTGAATACTGAATGAAACAGCTTTCTCTATTAGAGAGACAAGCTTTTGAGCAGATTTGGGCTAGATTTCACTTCATTTGAACAGAAACACTATTTCAACATTACTGGACTCAGAAAGCTGTAAACTGACAATCTCGATCATTGAAGTCCTAACATTAGTTTTTGTGAATATAACTTCTAACACATTAAAAACTGTCTTACAGCATTGCAGAAAACATTGTACTTCATAAGGCATAAGCATCTATCAGTTTGGCAAGATTTGCACTGAATACTGAATGAAACAGCTTTCTCTATTGGAGAGACAAGCTTTTGAGCAGATTTGGGCTTGATTTCACTTCATTTGAACAGAAACACTATTTCAACATTACTGGACTCAGAAAGCTGTAAACTGACAATCTTGATCATTGAAGTCCTAACATTAGTTTTTGTGTATATAACTTCTAACACATTAAAAACTGTCTTACAGCATTGCAGAAAACATTGTACTTCATAAGGCATAAGCATCTATCAGTTTGGCAAGATTTGCACTGAATACTGAATGAAACAGCTTTCTCTATTAGAGAGACAAGCTTTTGAGCAGATTTGGGCTTGATTTCACTTCATTTGAACAGAAACACTATTTCAACATTTCTGGTCTCAGAAAGCTGTAAACTGACAATCTTGATCATTGAAGTCCTAACATTAGTTTTTGTGTATATAACTTCTAACACATTAAAAACTGTTTTACAGCATTGCAGAAAACATTGTACTTCATAAGGCATAAGCATCTATCAGTTTGGCAAGATTTGCACTGAATACTGAATGAAACAGCTTTCTCTATTAGAGAGACAAGCTTTTGAGCAGATTTGGGCTTGATTTCACTTCATTTGAACAGAAGTACTATTTCAGCATTACTGGACTCAGAAAGCTGTAAACTGACAATCTTGATCATTGAAGTCCTAACATTAGTTTTTGTGCATATAACTTCTAACACATTAAAAACTGTCTTACAGCATTGCAGAAAACATTGTATTTCATATGGCATAAGCATCTATCAGTTTGGCAAGATTTGCACTGAATACTGAATGAAACAGCTTTCTCTATTAGAGAGACAAGCTTTTGAGCAGATTTGGGCTTGATTTCACTTCATTTGAACAGAAACACTATTTCAACATTTCTGGACTCAGAAAGCTGTAAACTGACAATCTTGATCATTGAAGTCCTAACATTAGTTTTTGTGTATATAACTTCTAACACATTAAAAACTGTTTTACAGCATTGCAGAAAACATTGTACTTCATAAGGCATAAGCATCTATCAGTTTGGCAAGATTTGCACTGAATACTGAATGAAACAGCTTTCTCTAATAGAGAGACAAGCTTTTGAGCAGATTTGGGCTAGATTTCACTTCATTTGAACAGAAGTACTGTTTCAGCATTACTGGACTCAGAAAGCTGTAAACTGACAATCTTGATCATTGAAGTCCTAACATTAGTTTTTGTGTATATAACTTCTAACACATTAAAAACTGTTTTACAGCATTGCAGAAAACATTGTACTTCATAAGGCATAAGCATCTATCAGTTTGGCAAGATTTGCACTGAATACTGAATGAAACAGCTTTCTCTAATAGAGAGACAAGCTTTTGAGCAGATTTGGGCTAGATTTCACTTCATTTGAACAGAAGTACTATTTCAGCATTACTGGACTCAGAAAGCTGTAAACTGACAATCTTGATCACTGAAGTCCTAACATTAGTTTTTGTGTATATAACTTCTAACACATTAAAAACTGTTTTACAGCATTGCAGAAAACATTGTACTTCATAAGGCATAAGCATCTATCAGTTTGGCAAGATTTGCACTGAATACTGAATGAAACAGCTTTCTCTAATAGAGAGACAAGCTTTTGAGCAGATTTGGGCTAGATTTCACTTCATTTGAACAGAAGTACTATTTCAGCATTACTGGACTCAGAAAGCTGTAAACTGACAATCTTGATCATTGAAGTCCTAACATTAGTTTTTGTGCATATAACTTCTAACACATTAAAAACTGTCTTACAGCATTGCAGAAAACATTGTACTTCATAAGGCATAAGCATCTATCAGTTTGGCAAGATTTGCACTGAATAATGAATGAAAAAGCTTTCTCTAATAGAGAGACAAGCTTTTGAGCAGATTTGGGCTTGATTTCACTTCATTTGAACAGAAACACTATTTCAACATTACTGGACTCAGAAAGCTGTAAACTGACAATCTCGATCATTGAAGTCCTAACATTAGTTTTTGTGAATATAACTTCTAACACATTAAAAACTGTCTTACAGCATTGCAGAAAACATTGTACTTCATAAGGCATAAGCATCTATCAGTTTGGCAAGATTTGCACTGAATACTGAATGAAACAGCTTTCTCTATTGGAGAGACAAGCTTTTGAGCAGATTTGGGCTTGATTTCACTTCATTTGAACAGAAACACTATTTCAACATTACTGGACTCAGAAAGCTGTAAACTGACAATCTTGATCATTGAAGTCCTAACATTAGTTTTTGTGTATATAACTTCTAACACATTAAAAACTGTTTTACAGCATTGCAGAAAACATTGTACTTCATAAGGCATAAGCATCTATCAGTTTGGCAAGATTTGCACTGAATACTGAATGAAACAGCTTTCTCTAATAGAGAGACAAGCTTTTGAGCAGATTTGGGCTAGATTTCACTTCATTTGAACAGAAGTACTGTTTCAGCATTACTGGACTCAGAAAGCTGTAAACTGACAATCTTGATCATTGAAGTCCTAACATTAGTTTTTGTGCATATAACTTCTAACACATTAAAAACTGTCTTACAGCATTGCAGAAAACATTGTACTTCATAAGGCATAAGCATCTATCAGTTTGGCAAGATTTGCACTGAATACTGAATGAAACAGCTTTCTCTAATAGAGAGACACGCTTTTGAGCAGATTTGGGCTAGATTTCACTTCATTTGAACAGAAGTACTATTTCAGCATTACTGGACTCAGAAAGCTGTAAACTGACAATCTTGATCATTGAAGTCCTAACATTAGTTTTTGTGCATATAACTTCTAACACATTAAAAACTGTCTTACAGCATTGCAGAAAACATTGTATTTCATATGGCATAAGCATCTATCAGTTTGGCAAGATTTGCACTGAATACTGAATGAAACAGCTTTCTCTATTAGAGAGACAAGCTTTTGAGCAGATTTGGGCTTGATTTCACTTCATTTGAACAGAAACACTATTTCAACATTTCTGGACTCAGAAAGCTGTAAACTGACAATCTTGATTATTGAAGTCCTAACATAAGTTTTTGTGCAAATAACTTCTAACACATTAAAAACTGTCTTACAGCATTGCAGAAAACATTGTACTTCATAAGGCATAAGCATCTATCAGTTTGGCAAGATTTGCACTGAATACTGAATGAAACAGCTTTCTCTAATAGAGAGACACGCTTTTGAGCAGATTTGGGCTAGATTTCACTTCATTTGAACAGAAGTACTATTTCAGCATTACTGGACTCAGAAAGCTGTAAACTGACAATCTTGATCATTGAAGTCCTAACATTAGTTTTTGTGCATATAACTTCTAACACATTAAAAACTGTCTTACAGCATTGCAGAAAACATTGTATTTCATATGGCATAAGCATCTATCAGTTTGGCAAGATTTGCACTGAATACTGAATGAAACAGCTTTCTCTATTAGAGAGACAAGCTTTTGAGCAGATTTGGGCTTGATTTCACTTCATTTGAACAGAAACACTATTTCAACATTTCTGGACTCAGAAAGCTGTAAACTGACAATCTTGATCATTGAAGTCCTAACATTAGTTTTTGTGTATATAACTTCTAACACATTAAAAACTGTTTTACAGCATTGCAGAAAACATTGTACTTCATAAGGCATAAGCATCTATCAGTTTGGCAAGATTTGCACTGAATACTGAATGAAACAGCTTTCTCTAATAGAGAGACAAGCTTTTGAGCAGATTTGGGCTAGATTTCACTTCATTTGAACAGAAGTACTGTTTCAGCATTACTGGACTCAGAAAGCTGTAAACTGACAATCTTGATCATTGAAGTCCTAACATTAGTTTTTGTGAATATAACTTCTAACACATTAAAAACTGTCTTACAGCATTGCAGAAAACATTGTACTTCATAAGGCATAAGCATCTATCAGTTTGGCAAGATTTGCACTGAATACTGAATGAAACAGCTTTCTCTAATAGAGAGACAAGCTTTTGAGCAGATTTGGGCTAGATTTCACTTCATTTGAACAGAAGTACTGTTTCAGCATTACTGGACTCAGAAAGCTGTAAACTGACAATCTTGATCATTGAAGTCCTAACATTAGTTGTTGTGTATATAACTTCTAACACATTAAAAACTGTTTTACAGCATTGCAGAAAACATTGTACTTCATAAGGCATAAGCATCTATCAGTTTGGCAAGATTTGCACTGAATACTGAATGAAACAGCTTTCTCTAATAGAGAGACAAGCTTTTGAGCAGATTTGGGCTAGATTTCACTTCATTTGAACAGAAGTACTATTTCAGCATTACTGGACTCAGAAAGCTGTAAACTGACAATCTTGAGCATTGAAGTCCTAACATAAGTTTTTGTGCATATAACTTCTAACACATTAAAAACTGTCTTACAGCATTGCAGAAAACATAGTATTTCAAATGGCATAAGCATCTATCAGTTTGGCAAGATTTGCACTGAATACTGAATGAAACAGCTTTCTCTATTAGAGAGACAAGCTTTTGAGCAGATTTGGGCTAGATTTCACTTCATTTGAACAGAAACACTATTTCAACATTACTGGACTCAGAAAGCTGTAAACTGACAATCTCGATCATTGAAGTCCTAACATTAGTTTTTGTGAATATAACTTCTAACACATTAAAAACTGTCTTACAGCATTGCAGAAAACATTGTACTTCATAAGGCATAAGCATCTATCAGTTTGGCAAGATTTGCACTGAATACTGAATGAAACAGCTTTCTCTATTGGAGAGACAAGCTTTTGAGCAGATTTGGGCTTGATTTCACTTCATTTGAACAGAAACACTATTTCAACATTACTGGACTCAGAAAGCTGTAAACTGACAATCTTGATCATTGAAGTCCTAACATTAGTTTTTGTGTATATAACTTCTAACACATTAAAAACTGTTTTACAGCATTGCAGAAAACATTGTACTTCACAAGGCATAAGCATCTATCAGTTTGGCAAGATTTGCACTGAATACTGAATGAAACAGCTTTCTCTAATAGAGAGACAAGCTTTTGAGCAGATTTGGGCTAGATTTCACTTCATTTGAACAGAAGTACTATTTCAGCATTACTGGACTCAGAAAGCTGTAAACTGACAATCTTGATCATTGAAGTCCTAACATTAGTTTTTGTGCATATAACTTCTAACACATTAAAAACTGTCTTACAGCATTGCAGAAAACATTGTACTTCGTAAGGCATAAGCATCTATCAGTTTGGCAAGATTTGCACTGAATAATGAATGAAAAAGCTTTCTCTAATAGAGAGACAAGCTTTTGAGCAGATTTGGGCTTGATTTCATTTCATTTGAACAGAAACACTATTTCAACATTACTGGACTCAGAAAGCTGTAAACTGACAATCTCGATCATTGAAGTCCTAACATTAGTTTTTGTGAATATAACTTCTAACACATTAAAAACTGTCTTACAGCATTGCAGAAAACATTGTACTTCATAAGGCATAAGCATCTATCAGTTTGGCAAGATTTGCACTGAATACTGAATGAAACAGCTTTCTCTATTGGAGAGACAAGCTTTTGAGCAGATTTGGGCTTGATTTCACTTCATTTGAACAGAAACACTATTTCAACATTACTGGACTCAGAAAGCTGAAAACTGACAATCTTGATCATTGAAGTCCTAACATTAGTTTTTGTGTATATAACTTCTAACACATTAAAAACTGTCTTACAGCATTGCAGAAAACATTGTACTTCATAAGGCATAAGCATCTATCAGTTTGGCAAGATTTGCACTGAATACTGAATGAAACAGCTTTCTCTATTAGAGAGACAAGCTTTTGAGCAGATTTGGGCTTGATTTCACTTCATTTGAACAGAAACACTATTTCAACATTTCTGGACTCAGAAAGCTGTAAACTGACAATCTTGATCATTGAAGTCCTAACATTAGTTTTTGTGTATATAACTTCTAACACATTAAAAACTGTTTTACAGCATTGCAGAAAACATTGTACTTCATAAGGCATAAGCATCTATCAGTTTGGCAAGATTTGCACTGAATACTGAATGAAACAGCTTTCTCTATTAGAGAGACAAGCTTTTGAGCAGATTTGGGCTTGATTTCACTTCATTTGAACAGAAGTACTATTTCAGCATTACTGGACTCAGAAAGCTGTAAACTGACAATCTTGATCATTGAAGTCCTAACATTAGTTTTTGTGCATATAACTTCTAACACATTAAAAACTGTCTTACAGCATTGCAGAAAACATTGTATTTCATATGGCATAAGCATCTATCAGTTTGGCAAGATTTGCACTGAATACTGAATGAAACAGCTTTCTCTATTAGAGAGACAAGCTTTTGAGCAGATTTGGGCTTGATTTCACTTCATTTGAACAGAAACACTATTTCAACATTTCTGGACTCAGAAAGCTGTAAACTGACAATCTTGATCATTGAAGTCCTAACATTAGTTTTTGTGTATATAACTTCTAACACATTAAAAACTGTTTTACAGCATTGCAGAAAACATTGTACTTCATAAGGCATAAGCATCTATCAGTTTGGCAAGATTTGCACTGAATACTGAATGAAACAGCTTTCTCTAATAGAGAGACAAGCTTTTGAGCAGATTTGGGCTAGATTTCACTTCATTTGAACAGAAGTACTGTTTCAGCATTACTGGACTCAGAAAGCTGTAAACTGACAATCTTGATCATTGAAGTCCTAACATTAGTTTTTGTGCATATAACTTCTAACACATTAAAAACTGTTTTACAGCATTGCAGAAAACATTGTACTTCATAAGGCATAAGCATCTATCAGTTTGGCAAGATTTGCACTGAATACTGAATGAAACAGCTTTCTCTAATAGAGAGACAAGCTTTTGAGCAGATTTGGGCTAGATTTCACTTCATTTGAACAGAAGTACTATTTCAGCATTACTGGACTCAGAAAGCTGTGAACTGACAATCTTGATCATTGAAGTCCTAACATAAGTTTTTGTGCATATAACTTCTAACACATTAAAAACTGTCTTACAGCATTGCAGAAAACATTGTGTTTCATATGGCATAAGCATCTATCAGTTTGGCAAGATTTGCACTGAATACTGAATGAAACAGCTTTCTCTAATAGAGAGACAAGCTTTTGAGCAGATTTGGGCTAGATTTCACTTCATTTGAACAGAAGTACTGTTTCAGCATTACTGGACTCAGAAAGCTGTAAACTGACAATCTTGATCATTGAAGTCCTAACATTAGTTTTTGTGTATATAACTTCTAACACATTAAAAACTGTTTTACAGCATTGCAGAAAACATTGTACTTCATAAGGCATAAGCATCTATCAGTTTGGCAAGATTTGCACTGAATACTGAATGAAACAGCTTTCTCTAATAGAGAGACAAGCTTTTGAGCAGATTTGGGCTAGATTTCACTTCATTTGAACAGAAGTACTATTTCAGCATTACTGGACTCAGAAAGCTGTAAACTGACAATCTTGATCACTGAAGTCCTAACATTAGTTTTTGTGTATATAACTTCTAACACATTAAAAACTGTTTTACAGCATTGCAGAAAACATTGTACTTCATAAGGCATAAGCATCTATCAGTTTGGCAAGATTTGCACTGAATACTGAATGAAACAGCTTTCTCTAATAGAGAGACAAGCTTTTGAGCAGATTTGGGCTAGATTTCACTTCATTTGAACAGAAGTACTATTTCAGCATTACTGGACTCAGAAAGCTGTAAACTGACAATCTTGATCATTGAAGTCCTAACATAAGTTTTTGTGCATATAACTTCTAACACATTAAAAACTGTCTTACAGCATTGCAGAAAACATTGTACTTCATAAGGCATAAGCATCTATCAGTTTGGCAAGATTTGCACTGAATACTGAATGAAACAGCTTTCTCTATTGGAGAGACAAGCTTTTGAGCAGATTTGGGCTTGATTTCACTTCATTTGAACAGAAACACTATTTCAACATTACTGGACTCAGAAAGCTGTAAACTGACAATCTTGATCATTGAAGTCCTAACATTAGTTTTTGTGTATATAACTTCTAACACATTAAAAACTGTTTTACAGCATTGCAGAAAACATTGTACTTCATAAGGCATAAGCATCTATCAGTTTGGCAAGATTTGCACTGAATACTGAATGAAACAGCTTTCTCTAATAGAGAGACAAGCTTTTGAGCAGATTTGGGCTAGATTTCACTTCATTTGAACAGAAGTACTATTTCAGCATTACTGGACTCAGAAAGCTGTAAACTGACAATCTTGATCATTGAAGTCCTAACATTAGTTTTTGTGCATATAACTTCTAACACATTAAAAACTGTCTTACAGCATTGCAGAAAACATTGTACTTCATAAGGCATAAGCATCTATCAGTTTGGCAAGATTTGCACTGAATACTGAATGAAACAGCTTTCTCTAATAGAGAGACACGCTTTTGAGCAGATTTGGGCTAGATTTCACTTCATTTGAACAGAAGTACTATTTCAGCATTACTGGACTCAGAAAGCTGTAAACTGACAATCTTGATCATTGAAGTCCTAACATTAGTTTTTGTGCATATAACTTCTAACACATTAAAAACTGTCTTACAGCATTGCAGAAAACATTGTATTTCATATGGCATAAGCATCTATCAGTTTGGCAAGATTTGCACTGAATACTGAATGAAACAGCTTTCTCTATTAGAGAGACAAGCTTTTGAGCAGATTTGGGCTTGATTTCACTTCATTTGAACAGAAACACTATTTCAACATTTCTGGACTCAGAAAGCTGTAAACTGACAATCTTGATCATTGAAGTCCTAACATTAGTTTTTGTGTATATAACTTCTAACACATTAAAAACTGTTTTACAGCATTGCAGAAAACATTGTACTTCATAAGGCATAAGCATCTATCAGTTTGGCAAGATTTGCACTGAATACTGAATGAAACAGCTTTCTCTATTAGAGAGACAAGCTTTTGAGCAGATTTGGGCTTGATTTCACTTCATTTGAACAGAAGTACTATTTCAGCATTACTGGACTCAGAAAGCTGTAAACTGACAATCTTGATCATTGAAGTCCTAACATTAGTTTTTGTGCATATAACTTCTAACACATTAAAAACTGTCTTACAGCATTGCAGAAAACATTGTATTTCATATGGCATAAGCATCTATCAGTTTGGCAAGATTTGCACTGAATACTGAATGAAACAGCTTTCTCTATTAGAGAGACAAGCTTTTGAGCAGATTTGGGCTTGATTTCACTTCATTTGAACAGAAACACTATTTCAACATTTCTGGACTCAGAAAGCTGTAAACTGACAATCTTGATCATTGAAGTCCTAACATTAGTTTTTGTGTATATAACTTCTAACACATTAAAAACTGTTTTACAGCATTGCAGAAAACATTGTACTTCATAAGGCATAAGCATCTATCAGTTTGGCAAGATTTGCACTGAATACTGAATGAAACAGCTTTCTCTAATAGAGAGACAAGCTTTTGAGCAGATTTGGGCTAGATTTCACTTCATTTGAACAGAAGTACTGTTTCAGCATTACTGGACTCAGAAAGCTGTAAACTGACAATCTTGATCATTGAAGTCCTAACATTAGTTTTTGTGTATATAACTTCTAACACATTAAAAACTGTTTTACAGCATTGCAGAAAACATTGTACTACATAAGGCATCAGCATCTACCAGTTTGGCAAGATTTGCACTGAATACTGAATGAAACAGCTTTCTCTAATAGAGAGACAAGCTTTTGAGCAGATTTGGGCTAGATTTCACTTCATTTGAACAGAAGTACTATTTCAGCATTACTGGACTCAGAAAGCTTTGAACTGACAATCTTGATCATTGAAGTCCTAACATAAGTTTTTGTGCATATAACTTCTAACACATTAAAAACTGTCTTACAGCATTGCAGAAAACATTGTGTTTCATATGGCATAAGCATCTATCAGTTTGGCAAGATTTGCACTGAATACTGAATGAAACAGCTTTCTCTATTAGAGAGACAAGCTTTTGAGCAGATTTGGGCTAGATTTCACTTCATTTGAACAGAAGTACTATTTCAGCATTACTGGACTCAGAAAGCTGTAAACTGACAATCTTGATCATTGAAGTCCTAACATTAGTTTTTGTGTATATAACTTCTAACACATTAAAAACTGTTTTACAGCCTTGCAGAAAACATTGTACTTCATAAGGCATAAGCATCTGTCAGTTTGGCAAGATTTGCACTGAATACTGAATGAAACAGCTTTCTCTAATAGAGAGACAAGCTTTTGAGCAGATTTGGGCTAGATTTCACTTCATTTGAACAGAAGTACTGTTTCAGCATTACTGGACTCAGAAAGCTGTAAACTGACAATCTTGATCATTGAAGTCCTAACATTAGTTTTTGTGTATATAACTTCTAAAACATTAAAAACTGTTTTACAGCATTGCAGAAAACATTGTACTTCATAAGGCATAAGCATCTATCAGTTTGGCAAGATTTGCACTGAATACTGAATGAAACAGCTTTCTCTAATAGAGAGACAAGCTTTTGAGCAGATTTGGGCTTGATTTCACTTCATTTGAACAGAAACACTATTTCAACATTTCTGGACTCAGAAAGCTGTAAACTGACAATCTTGATCATTGAAGTCCTAACATTAGTTTTTGTGTATATAACTTCTAACACATTAAAAACTGTTTTACAGCATTGCAGAAAACATTGTACTTCATAAGGCATAAGCATCTATCAGTTTGGCAAGATTTGCACTGAATACTGAATGAAACAGCTTTCTCTAATAGAGAGACAAGCTTTTGAGCAGATTTGGGCTAGATTTCACTTCATTTGAACAGAAGTACTGTTTCAGCATTACTGGACTCAGAAAGCTGTAAACTGACAATCTTGATCATTGAAGTCCTAACATTAGTTTTTGTGTATATAACTTCTAACACATTAAAAACTGTTTTACTGCATTGCAGAAAACATTGTACTTCATAAGGCATAAGCATCTATCAGTTTGGCAAGATTTGCACTGAATACTGAATGAAATAGCTTTCTCTAATAGAGAGACAAGCTTTTGAGCAGATTTGGGCTAGATTTCACTTCATTTGAACAGAAGTACTATTTCAGCATTACTGGACTCAGAAAGCTGTAAACTGACAATCTTGATCATTGAAGTCCTAACATAAGTTTTTGTGCATATAACTTCTAACACATTAAAAACTGTCTTACAGCATTGCAGAAAACATTGTATTTCATATGGCATAAGCATCTATCAGTTTGGCAAGATTTGCACTGAATACTGAATGAAACAGCTTTCTCTATTAGAGAGACAAGCTTTTGAGCAGATTTGGGCTAGATTTCACTTCATTTGAACAGAAGTACTATTTCAGCATTACTGGACTCAGAAAGCTGTAAACTGACAATCTTGATCATTGAAGTCCTAACATTAGTTTTTGTGAATATAACTTCTAACACATTAAAAACTGTCTTACAGCATTGCAGAAAACATTGTACTTCATAAGGCATAAGCATCTATCAGTTTGGCAAGATTTGCACTGAATACTGAATGAAACAGCTTTCTCTATTGGAGAGACAAGCTTTTGAGCAGATTTGGGCTTGATTTCACTTCATTTGAACAGAAACACTATTTAAACATTACTGGACTCAGAAAGCTGTAAACTGACAATCTTGATCATTGAAGTCCTAACGTTAGTTTTTGTGTATATAACTTCTAACACATTAAAAACTGTTTTACAGCATTGCAGAAAACATTGTACTTCATAAGGCATAAGCATCTATCAGTTTGGCAAGATTTGCACTGAATACTGAATGAAACAGCTTTCTCTAATAGAGAGACAAGCTTTTGAGCAGATTTGGGCTAGATTTCACTTCATTTGAACAGAAGTACTATTTCAGCATTACTGGACTCAGAAAGCTGTAAACTGACAATCTTGATCATTGAAGTCCTAACATAAGTTTTTGTGCATATAACTTCTAACACATTAAAAACTGTCTTACAGCATTGCAGAAAACATTGTATTTCATATGGCATAAGCATCTATCAGTTTGGCAAGATTTGCACTGAATACTGAATGAAACAGCTTTCTCTATTAGAGAGACAAGCTTTTGAGCAGATTTGGGCTTGATTTCACTTCATTTGAACAGAAACACTATTTCAACATTTCTGGACTCAGAAAGCTGTAAACTGACAATCTTGATCATTGAAGTCCTAACATTAGTTTTTGTGTATATAACTTCTAACACATTAAAAACTGTTTTACAGCATTGCAGAAAACATTGTACTTCATAAGGCATAAGCATCTATCAGTTTGGCAAGATTTGCACTGAATACTGAATGAAACAGCTTTCTCTATTAGAGAGACAAGCTTTTGAGCAGATTTGGGCTTGATTTCACTTCATTTGAACAGAAGTACTATTTCAGCATTACTGGACTCAGAAAGCTGTAAACTGACAATCTTGATCATTGAAGTCCTAACATTAGTTTTTGTGCATATAACTTCTAACACATTAAAAACTGTCTTACAGCATTGCAGAAAACATTGTATTTCATATGGCATAAGCATCTATCAGTTTGGCAAGATTTGCACTGAATACTGAATGAAACAGCTTTCTCTATTAGAGAGACAAGCTTTTGAGCAGATTTGGGCTTGATTTCACTTCATTTGAACAGAAGTACTATTTCAGCATTACTGGACTCAGAAAGCTGTAAACTGACAATCTTGATCATTGAAGTCCTAACATTAGTTTTTGTGTATATAACTTCTAACACATTAAAAACTGTTTTACAGCATTGCAAAAAACATTGTACTTCATAAGGCATAAGCATCTATCAGTTTGGCAAGATTTGCACTGAATACTGAATGAAACAGCTTTCTCTAATAGAGAGACAAGCTTTTGAGCAGATTTGGGCTAGATTTCACTTCATTTGAACAGAAGTACTGTTTCAGCATTACTGGACTCAGAAAGCTGTAAACTGACAATCTTGATCATTGAAGTCCTAACATTAGTTTTTGTGCATATAACTTCTAACACATTAAAAACTGTTTTACAGCATTGCAGAAAACATTGTACTTCATAAGGCATAAGCATCTATCAGTTTGGCAAGATTTGCACTGAATACTGAATGAAACAGCTTTCTCTAATAGAGAGACAAGCTTTTGAGCAGATTTGGGCTAGATTTCACTTCATTTGAACAGAAGTACTATTTCAGCATTACTGGACTCAGAAAGCTGTGAACTGACAATCTTGATCATTGAAGTCCTAACATAAGTTTTTGTGCATATAACTTCTAACACATTAAAAACTGTCTTACAGCATTGCAGAAAACATTGTGTTTCATATGGCATAAGCATCTATCAGTTTGGCAAGATTTGCACTGAATACTGAATGAAACAGCTTTCTCTATTAGAGAGACAAGCTTTTGAGCAGATTTGGGCTAGATTTCACTTCATTTGAACAGAAGTACTCTTTCAGCATTACTGGACTCAGAAAGCTGTAAACTGACACTCTTGATCATTGAAGTCCTAACATTAGTTTTTGTGTATATAACTTCTAACACATTAAAAACTGTTTTACAGCATTGCAGAAAACATTGTACTTCATAAGGCATAAGCATCTGTCAGTTTGGCAAGATTTGCACTGAATACTGAATGAAACAGCTTTCTCTAATAGAGAGACAAGCTTTTGAGCAGATTTGGGCTAGATTTCACTTCATTTGAACAGAAGTACTGTTTCAGCATTACTGGACTCAGAAAGCTGTAAACTGA
The DNA here is from genome assembly GCF_023724105.1 of Carassius gibelio. Lineage (NCBI taxonomy): Eukaryota > Metazoa > Chordata > Actinopteri > Cypriniformes > Cyprinidae > Carassius > Carassius gibelio. The sequence continues at coordinate 861,717 of NC_068405.1, forward strand.
CAATCTTGATCATTGAAGTCCTAACATTAGTTTTTGTGTATATAACTTCTAACACATTAAAAACTGTTTTACAGCATTGCAGAAAACATTGTACTTCATAAGGCATAAGCATCTATCAGTTTGGCAAGATTTGCGCTGAATACTGAATGAAACAGCTTTCTCTAATAGAGAGACAAGCTTTTGAGCAGATTTGGGCTAGATTTCACTTCATTTGAACAGAAGTACTATTTCAGCATTACTGGACTCAGAAAGCTGTAAACTGACAATCTTGATCACTGAAGTCCTAACATTAGTTTTTGTGTATATAACTTCTAACACATTAAAAACTGTTTTACAGCATTGCAGAAAACATTGTACTTCATAAGGCATAAGCATCTATCAGTTTGGCAAGATTTGCACTGAATACTGAATGAAACAGCTTTCTCTAATAGAGAGACAAGCTTTTGAGCAGATTTGGGCTAGATTTCACTTCATTTGAACAGAAGTACTATTTCAGCATTACTGGACTCAGAAAGCTGTAAACTGACAATCTTGATCATTGAAGTCCTAACATTAGTTTTTGTGCATATAACTTCTAACACATTAAAAACTGTCTTACAGCATTGCAGAAAACATTGTACTTCATAAGGCATAAGCATCTATCAGTTTGGCAAGATTTGCACTGAATAATGAATGAAAAAGCTTTCTCTAATAGAGAGACAAGCTTTTGAGCAGATTTGGGCTTGATTTCACTTCATTTGAACAGAAACACTATTTCAACATTACTGGACTCAGAAAGCTGTAAACTGACAATCTCGATCATTGAAATCCTAACATTAGTTTTTGTGAATATAACTTCTAACACATTAAAAACTGTCTTACAGCATTGCAGAAAACATTGTACTTCATAAGGCATAAGCATCTATCAGTTTGGCAAGATTTGCACTGAATACTGAATGAAACAGCTTTCTCTATTGGAGAGACAAGCTTTTGAGCAGATTTGGGCTTGATTTCACTTCATTTGAACAGAAACACTATTTCAACATTACTGGACTCAGAAAGCTGTAAACTGACAATCTTGATCATTGAAGTCCTAACATTAGTTTTTGTGTATATAACTTCTAACACATTAAAAACTGTTTTACAGCATTGCAGAAAACATTGTACTTCATAAGGCATAAGCATCTATCAGTTTGGCAAGATTTGCACTGAATACTGAATGAAACAGCTTTCTCTAATAGAGAGACAAGCTTTTGAGCAGATTTGGGCTAGATTTCACTTCATTTGAACAGAAGTACTATTTCAGCATTACTGGACTCAGAAAGCTGTAAACTGACAATCTTGATCATTGAAGTCCTAACATTAGTTTTTGTGCATATAACTTCTAACACATTAAAAACTGTCTTACAGCATTGCAGAAAACATTGTACTTCATAAGGCATAAGCATCTATCAGTTTGGCAAGATTTGCACTGAATACTGAATGAAACAGCTTTCTCTAATAGAGAGACACGCTTTTGAGCAGATTTGGGCTAGATTTCACTTCATTTGAACAGAAGTACTATTTCAGCATTACTGGACTCAGAAAGCTGTAAACTGACAATCTTGATCATTGAAGTCCTAACATTAGTTTTTGTGCATATAACTTCTAACACATTAAAAACTGTCTTACAGCATTGCAGAAAACATTGTATTTCATATGGCATAAGCATCTATCAGTTTGGCAAGATTTGCACTGAATACTGAATGAAACAGCTTTCTCTATTAGAGAGACAAGCTTTTGAGCAGATTTGGGCTTGATTTCACTTCATTTGAACAGAAACACTATTTCAACATTTCTGGACTCAGAAAGCTGTAAACTGACAATCTTGATCATTGAAGTCCTAACATTAGTTTTTGTGTATATAACTTCTAACACATTAAAAACTGTTTTACAGCATTGCAGAAAACATTGTACTTCATAAGGCATAAGCATCTATCAGTTTGGCAAGATTTGCACTGAATACTGAATGAAACAGCTTTCTCTATTAGAGAGACAAGCTTTTGAGCAGATTTGGGCTTGATTTCACTTCATTTGAACAGAAGTACTATTTCAGCATTACTGGACTCAGAAAGCTGTAAACTGACAATCTTGATCATTGAAGTCCTAACATTAGTTTTTGTGCATATAACTTCTAACACATTAAAAACTGTCTTACAGCATTGCAGAAAACATTGTATTTCATATGGCATAAGCATCTATCAGTTTGGCAAGATTTGCACTGAATACTGAATGAAACAGCTTTCTCTATTAGAGAGACAAGCTTTTGAGCAGATTTGGGCTTGATTTCACTTCATTTGAACAGAAACACTATTTCAACATTTCTGGACTCAGAAAGCTGTAAACTGACAATCTTGATCATTGAAGTCCTAACATTAGTTTTTGTGTATATAACTTCTAACACATTAAAAACTGTTTTACAGCATTGCAGAAAACATTGTACTTCATAAGGCATAAGCATCTATCAGTTTGGCAAGATTTGCACTGAATACTGAATGAAACAGCTTTCTCTAATAGAGAGACAAGCTTTTGAGCAGATTTGGGCTAGATTTCACTTCATTTGAACAGAAGTACTGTTTCAGCATTACTGGACTCAGAAAGCTGTAAACTGACAATCTTGATCATTGAAGTCCTAACATTAGTTTTTGTGTATATAACTTCTAACACATTAAAAACTGTTTTACAGCATTGCAGAAAACATTGTACTTCATAAGGCATCAGCATCTACCAGTTTGGCAAGATTTGCACTGAATACTGAATGAAACAGCTTTCTCTAATAGAGAGACAAGCTTTTGAGCAGATTTGGGCTAGATTTCACTTCATTTGAACAGAAGTACTATTTCAGCATTACTGGACTCAGAAAGCTGTGAACTGACAATCTTGATCATTGAAGTCCTAACATAAGTTTTTGTGCATATAACTTCTAACACATTAAAAACTGTCTTACAGCATTGCAGAAAACATTGTGTTTCATATGGCATAAGCATCTATCAGTTTGGCAAGATTTGCACTGAATACTGAATGAAACAGCTTTCTCTATTAGAGAGACAAGCTTTTGAGCAGATTTGGGCTAGATTTCACTTCATTTGAACAGAAGTACTATTTCAGCATTACTGGACTCAGAAAGCTGTAAACTGACAATCTTGATCATTGAAGTCCTAACATTAGTTTTTGTGTATATAACTTCTAACACATTAAAAACTGTTTTACAGCCTTGCAGAAAACATTGTACTTCATAAGGCATAAGCATCTGTCAGTTTGGCAAGATTTGCACTGAATACTGAATGAAACAGCTTTCTCTAATAGAGAGACAAGCTTTTGAGCAGATTTGGGCTAGATTTCACTTCATTTGAACAGAAGTACTGTTTCAGCATTACTGGACTCAGAAAGCTGTAAACTGACAATCTTGATCATTGAAGTCCTAACATTAGTTTTTGTGTATATAACTTCTAACACATTAAAAACTGTTTTACAGCATTGCAGAAAACATTGTACTTCATAAGGCATAAGCATCTATCAGTTTGGCAAGATTTTCACTGAATACTGAATGAAACAGCTTTCTCTAATAGAGAGACAAGCTTTTGAGCAGATTTGGGCTAGATTTCACTTCATTTGAACAGAAGTACTATTTCAGCATTACTGGACTCAGAAAGCTGTAAACTGACAATCTTGATCATTGAAGTCCTAACATAAGTTTTTGTGCATATAACTTCTAACACATTAAAAACTGTCTTACAGCATTGCAGAAAACATTGTATTTCAAATGGCATAAGCATCTATCAGTTTGGCAAGATTTGCACTGAATACTGAATGAAACAGCTTTCTCTATTAGAGAGACAAGCTTTTGAGCAGATTTGGGCTAGATTTCACTTCATTTGAACAGAAACACTATTTCAACATTACTGGACTCAGAAAGCTGTAAACTGACAATCTCGATCATTGAAGTCCTAACATTAGTTTTTGTGAATATAACTTCTAACACATTAAAAACTGTCTTACAGCATTGCAGAAAACATTGTACTTCATAAGGCATAAGCATCTATCAGTTTGGCAAGATTTGCACTGAATACTGAATGAAACAGCTTTCTCTATTGGAGAGACAAGCTTTTGAGCAGATTTGGGCTTGATTTCACTTCATTTGAACAGAAACACTATTTCAACATTACTGGACTCAGAAAGCTGTAAACTGACAATCTTGATCATTGAAGTCCTAACATTAGTTTTTGTGTATATAACTTCTAACACATTAAAAACTGTTTTACAGCATTGCAGAAAACATTGTACTTCATAAGGCATAAGCATCTATCAGTTTGGCAAGATTTGCACTGAATACTGAATGAAACAGCTTTCTCTAATAGAGAGACAAGCTTTTGAGCAGATTTGGGCTAGATTTCACTTCATTTGAACAGAAGTACTATTTCAGCATTACTGGACTCAGAAAGCTGTAAACTGACAATCTTGATCATTGAAGTCCTAACATTAGTTTTTGTGCATATAACTTCTAACACATTAAAAACTGTCTTACAGCATTGCAGAAAACATTGTACTTCATAAGGCATAAGCATCTATCAGTTTGGCAAGATTTGCACTGAATACTGAATGAAACAGCTTTCTCTAATAGAGAGACACGCTTTTGAGCAGATTTGGGCTAGATTTCACTTCATTTGAACAGAAGTACTATTTCAGCATTACTGGACTCAGAAAGCTGTAAACTGACAATCTTGATCATTGAAGTCCTAACATTAGTTTTTGTGCATATAACTTCTAACACATTAAAAACTGTCTTACAGCATTGCAGAAAACATTGTATTTCATATGGCATAAGCATCTATCAGTTTGGCAAGATTTGCACTGAATACTGAATGAAACAGCTTTCTCTATTAGAGAGACAAGCTTTTGAGCAGATTTGGGCTTGATTTCACTTCATTTGAACAGAAACACTATTTCAACATTTCTGGACTCAGAAAGCTGTAAACTGACAATCTTGATCATTGAAGTCCTAACATTAGTTTTTGTGTATATAACTTCTAACACATTAAAAACTGTTTTACAGCATTGCAGAAAACATTGTACTTCATAAGGCATAAGCATCTATCAGTTTGGCAAGATTTGCACTGAATACTGAATGAAACAGCTTTCTCTAATAGAGAGACAAGCTTTTGAGCAGATTTGGGCTAGATTTCACTTCATTTGAACAGAAGTACTGTTTCAGCATTACTGGACTCAGAAAGCTGTAAACTGACAATCTTGATCATTGAAGTCCTAACATTAGTTTTTGTGTATATAACTTCTAACACATTAAAAACTGTTTTACAGCATTGCAGAAAACATTGTACTTCATAAGGCATAAGCATCTATCAGTTTGGCAAGATTTTCACTGAATACTGAATGAAACAGCTTTCTCTAATAGAGAGACAAGCTTTTGAGCAGATTTGGGCTAGATTTCACTTCATTTGAACAGAAGTACTATTTCAGCATTACTGGACTCAGAAAGCTGTAAACTGACAATCTTGATCATTGAAGTCCTAACATAAGTTTTTGTGCATATAACTTCTAACACATTAAAAACTGTCTTACAGCATTGCAGAAAACATTGTATTTCAAATGGCATAAGCATCTATCAGTTTGGCAAGATTTGCACTGAATACTGAATGAAACAGCTTTCTCTATTAGAGAGACAAGCTTTTGAGCAGATTTGGGCTAGATTTCACTTCATTTGAACAGAAACACTATTTCAACATTACTGGACTCAGAAAGCTGTAAACTGACAATCTCGATCATTGAAGTCCTAACATTAGTTTTTGTGAATATAACTTCTAACACATTAAAAACTGTCTTACAGCATTGCAGAAAACATTGTACTTCATAAGGCATAAGCATCTATCAGTTTGGCAAGATTTGCACTGAATACTGAATGAAACAGCTTTCTCTATTGGAGAGACAAGCTTTTGAGCAGATTTGGGCTTGATTTCACTTCATTTGAACAGAAACACTATTTCAACATTACTGGACTCAGAAAGCTGTAAACTGACAATCTTGATCATTGAAGTCCTAACATTAGTTTTTGTGTATATAACTTCTAACACATTAAAAACTGTTTTACAGCATTGCAGAAAACATTGTACTTCATAAGGCATAAGCATCTATCAGTTTGGCAAGATTTGCACTGAATACTGAATGAAACAGCTTTCTCTAATAGAGAGACAAGCTTTTGAGCAGATTTGGGCTAGATTTCACTTCATTTGAACAGAAGTACTATTTCAGCATTACTGGACTCAGAAAGCTGTAAACTGACAATCTTGATCATTGAAGTCCTAACATTAGTTTTTGTGCATATAACTTCTAACACATTAAAAACTGTCTTACAGCATTGCAGAAAACATTGTACTTCATAAGGCATAAGCATCTATCAGTTTGGCAAGATTTGCACTGAATACTGAATGAAACAGCTTTCTCTAATAGAGAGACACGCTTTTGAGCAGATTTGGGCTAGATTTCACTTCATTTGAACAGAAGTACTATTTCAGCATTACTGGACTCAGAAAGCTGTAAACTGACAATCTTGATCATTGAAGTCCTAACATTAGTTTTTGTGCATATAACTTCTAACACATTAAAAACTGTCTTACAGCATTGCAGAAAACATTGTATTTCATATGGCATAAGCATCTATCAGTTTGGCAAGATTTGCACTGAATACTGAATGAAACAGCTTTCTCTATTAGAGAGACAAGCTTTTGAGCAGATTTGGGCTTGATTTCACTTCATTTGAACAGAAACACTATTTCAACATTTCTGGACTCAGAAAGCTGTAAACTGACAATCTTGATCATTGAAGTCCTAACATTAGTTTTTGTGTATATAACTTCTAACACATTAAAAACTGTTTTACAGCATTGCAGAAAACATTGTACTTCATAAGGCATAAGCATCTATCAGTTTGGCAAGATTTGCACTGAATACTGAATGAAACAGCTTTCTCTAATAGAGAGACAAGCTTTTGAGCAGATTTGGGCTAGATTTCACTTCATTTGAACAGAAGTACTGTTTCAGCATTACTGGACTCAGAAAGCTGTAAACTGACAATCTTGATCATTGAAGTCCTAACATTAGTTTTTGTGTATATAACTTCTAACACATTAAAAACTGTTTTACTGCATTGCAGAAAACATTGTACTTCATAAGGCATAAGCATCTATCAGTTTGGCAAGATTTGCACTGAATACTGAATGAAATAGCTTTCTCTAATAGAGAGACAAGCTTTTGAGCAGATTTGGGCTAGATTTCACTTCATTTGAACAGAAGTACTATTTCAGCATTACTGGACTCAGAAAGCTGTAAACTGACAATCTTGATCATTGAAGTCCTAACATAAGTTTTTGTGCATATAACTTCTAACACATTAAAAACTGTCTTACAGCATTGCAGAAAACATTGTATTTCATATGGCATAAGCATCTATCAGTTTGGCAAGATTTGCACTGAATACTGAATGAAACAGCTTTCTCTATTAGAGAGACAAGCTTTTGAGCAGATTTGGGCTAGATTTCACTTCATTTGAACAGAAGTACTATTTCAGCATTACTGGACTCAGAAAGCTGTAAACTGACAATCTTGATCATTGAAGTCCTAACATTAGTTTTTGTGAATATAACTTCTAACACATTAAAAACTGTCTTACAGCATTGCAGAAAACATTGTACTTCATAAGGCATAAGCATCTATCAGTTTGGCAAGATTTGCACTGAATACTGAATGAAACAGCTTTCTCTATTGGAGAGACAAGCTTTTGAGCAGATTTGGGCTTGATTTCACTTCATTTGAACAGAAACACTATTTAAACATTACTGGACTCAGAAAGCTGTAAACTGACAATCTTGATCATTGAAGTCCTAACGTTAGTTTTTGTGTATATAACTTCTAACACATTAAAAACTGTTTTACAGCATTGCAGAAAACATTGTACTTCATAAGGCATAAGCATCTATCAGTTTGGCAAGATTTGCACTGAATACTGAATGAAACAGCTTTCTCTAATAGAGAGACAAGCTTTTGAGCAGATTTGGGCTCGTTTTCACTTCATTTGAACATAAGTACTATTTCAGCATTACTGGACTCAGAAAGCTGTAAACTGACAATCTTGATCATTGAAGTCCTAACATAAGTTTTTGTGCATATAACTTCTAACACATTAAAAACTGTCTTACAGCATTGCAAAAAACATTGTATTTCATATGGCATAAGCATCTATCAGTTTGGCAAGATTTGCACTGAATACTGAATGAAACAGCTTTCTCTATTAGAGAGACAAGCTTTTGAGCAGATTTGGGCTTGATTTCACTTCATTTGAACAGAAACACTATTTCAACATTTCTGGACTCAGAAAGCTGTAAACTGACAATCTTGATCATTGAGGTCCTAACATACGTTTTTGTGCATATAACTTCTAACACATTAAAAACTGTCTTACAGCATTGCAGAAAACATTGTACTTCATAAGGCATAAGCATCTATCAGTTTGGCAAGATTTGCACTGAATACTGAATGAAATAGCTTTCTCTATTAGAGAGACAAGCTTTTGAGCAGATTTGGGCTAGATTTCACTTCATTTGAACAGAAGTACTGTTTCAGCATTACTGGACTCAGAAAGCTGTAAACTGACAATCTTGATCATTGAAGTCCTAACATTAGTTTTTGTGTATATAACTTCTAACACATTAAAAACTGTTTTACAGCATTGCAGAAAACATTGCACTTCATAAGGCATAAGCATCTATCAGTTTGGCAAGATTTGCACTGAATACTGAATGAAACAGCTTTCTCTAATAGAGAGACAAGCTTTTGAGCAGATTTGGGCTAGATTTCACTTCATTTGAACAGAAGTACTATTTCAGCATTACTGGACTCATAAAGCTGTAAACTGACAATCTTGATCATTGAAGTCCTAACATTAGTTTTTGTGTATATAACTTCTAACACATTAAAAACTGTTTTACAGCATTGCAGAAAACATTGTACTTCATAAGGCATAAGCATCTATCAGTTTGGCAAGATTTGCACTGAATACTGAATGAAACAGCTTTCTCTATTAGAGAGACAAGCTTTTGAGCAGATTTGGGCTTGATTTCACTTCATTTGAACAGAAACACTATTTCAACATTTCTGGACTCAGAAAGCTGTAAACTGACAATCTTGATCATTGAAGTCCTAACATAAGTTTTTGTGCATATAACTTCTAACACATTAAAAACTGTCTTACAGCATTGCAGAAAACATTGTATTTCATATGGCATAAGCATCTATCAGTTTGGCAAGATTTGCACTGAATACTGAATGAAACAGCTTTCTCTATTAGAGAGACAAGCTTTTGAGCAGATTTGGGCTAGATTTCACTTCATTTGAACAGAAGTACTATTTCAGCATTACTGGACTCAGAAAGCTGTAAACTGACAATCTTGATCATTGAAGTCCTAACATTAGTTTTTGTGAATATAACTTCTAACACATTAAAAACTGTCTTACAGCATTGCAGAAAACATTGTACTTCATAAGGCATAAGCATCTATCAGTTTGGCAAGATTTGCACTGAATACTGAATGAAACAGCTTTCTCTATTGGAGAGACAAGCTTTTGAGCAGATTTGGGCTTGATTTCACTTCATTTGAACAGAAACACTATTTAAACATTACTGGACTCAGAAAGCTGTAAACTGACAATCTTGATCATTGAAGTCCTAACGTTAGTTTTTGTGTATATAACTTCTAACACATTAAAAACTGTTTTACAGCATTGCAGAAAACATTGTACTTCATAAGGCATAAGCATCTATCAGTTTGGCAAGATTTGCACTGAATACTGAATGAAACAGCTTTCTCTAATAGAGAGACAAGCTTTTGAGCAGATTTGGGCTCGTTTTCACTTCATTTGAACATAAGTACTATTTCAGCATTACTGGACTCAGAAAGCTGTAAACTGACAATCTTGATCATTGAAGTCCTAACATAAGTTTTTGTGCATATAACTTCTAACACATTAAAAACTGTCTTACAGCATTGCAAAAAACATTGTATTTCATATGGCATAAGCATCTATCAGTTTGGCAAGATTTGCACTGAATACTGAATGAAACAGCTTTCTCTATTAGAGAGACAAGCTTTTGAGCAGATTTGGGCTTGATTTCACTTCATTTGAACAGAAACACTATTTCAACATTTCTGGACTCAGAAAGCTGTAAACTGACAATCTTGATCATTGAGGTCCTAACATACGTTTTTGTGCATATAACTTCTAACACATTAAAAACTGTCTTACAGCATTGCAGAAAACATTGTACTTCATAAGGCATAAGCATCTATCAGTTTGGCAAGATTTGCACTGAATACTGAATGAAATAGCTTTCTCTATTAGAGAGACAAGCTTTTGAGCAGATTTGGGCTAGATTTCACTTCATTTGAACAGAAGTACTGTTTCAGCATTACTGGACTCAGAAAGCTGTAAACTGACAATCTTGATCATTGAAGTCCTAACATTAGTTTTTGTGTATATAACTTCTAACACATTAAAAACTGTTTTACAGCATTGCAGAAAACATTGCACTTCATAAGGCATAAGCATCTATCAGTTTGGCAAGATTTGCACTGAATACTGAATGAAACAGCTTTCTCTAATAGAGAGACAAGCTTTTGAGCAGATTTGGGCTAGATTTCACTTCATTTGAACAGAAGTACTATTTCAGCATTACTGGACTCATAAAGCTGTAAACTGACAATCTTGATCATTGAAGTCCTAACATTAGTTTTTGTGTATATAACTTCTAACACATTAAAAACTGTTTTACAGCATTGCAGAAAACATTGTACTTCATAAGGCATAAGCATCTATCAGTTTGGCAAGATTTGCACTGAATACTGAATGAAACAGCTTTCTCTATTAGAGAGACAAGCTTTTGAGCAGATTTGGGCTTGATTTCACTTCATTTGAACAGAAACACTATTTCAACATTACTGGACTCAGAAAGCTGTAAACTGACAATCTTGATCATTGAAGTCCTAACATTAGTTTTTGTGAATATAACTTCTAACAAATTAAAAACTGTCTTACAGCATTGCAGAAAACATTGTACTTCATAAGGCATAAGCATCTATCAGTTTGGCAAGATTTGCACTGAATACTGAATGAAACAGCTTTCTCTAATAGAGAGACAAGCTTTTGAGCAGATTTGGGCTAGATTTCACTTCATTTGAACAGAAGTACTATTTCAGCATTACTGAACTCAGAAAGCTGTAAACTGACAATCTTGATCATTGAAGTCCTAACATTAGTTTTTGTGCATATAACTTCTAACACATTAAAAACTGTCTTACAGCATTGCAGAAAACATTGTACTTCATAAGGCATAAGCATCTATCAGTTTGGCAAGATTTGCACTGATTAATGAATGAAAAAGCTTTCTCTAATAGAGAGACAAGCTTTTGAGCAGATTTGGGCTAGATTTCACTTCATTTGAACAGAAACACTATTTCAACATTACTGGACTCAGAAAGCTGTAAACTGACAATCTCGATCATTGAAGTCCTAACATTAGTTTTTGTGAATATAACTTCTAACACATTAAAAACTGTCTTACAGCATTGCAGAAAACATTGTACTTCATAAGGCATAAGCATCTATCAGTTTGGCAAGATTTGCACTGAATACTGAATGAAACAGCTTTCTCTAATAGAGAGACAAGCTTTTGAGCAGATTTGGGCTAGATTTCACTTCATTTGAACAGAAGTACTATTTCAGCATTACTGGACTCAGAAAGCTGTAAACTGACAATCTTGATCATTGAAGTCCTAACATTAGTTTTTGTGTATATAACTTCTAACACATTAAAAACTGTTTTACAGCATTGCAGAAAACATTGTACTTCATAAGGCATAAGCATCTGTCAGTTTGGCAAGATTTGCACTGAATACTGAATGAAACAGCTTTCTCTAATAGAGAGACAAGCTTTTGAGCAGATTTGGGCTAGATTTCACTTCATTTGAACAGAAGTACTGTTTCAGCATTACTGGACTCAGAAAGCTGTAAACTGACAATCTTGATCATTGAAGTCCTAACATAAGTTTTTGTGTATATAACTTCTAACACATTAAAAACTGTTTTACAGCATTGCAGAAAACATTGTACTTCATAAGGCATAAGCATCTATCAGTTTGGCAAGATTTGCACTGAATACTGAATGAAACAGCTTTCTCTAATAGAGAGACAAGCTTTTGAGCAGATTTGGGCTAGATTTCACTTCATTTGAACAGAAGTACTGTTTCAGCATTACTGGACTCAGAAAGCTGTAAACTGACAATCTTGATCATTGAAGTCCTAACATTAGTTTTTGTGTATATAACTTCTAACACATTAAAAACTGTTTTACAGCATTGCAGAAAACATTGTACTTCATAAGGCATAAGCATCTATCAGTTTGGCAAGATTTGCACTGAATACTGAATGAAACAGCTTTCTCTAATAGAGAGACAAGCTTTTGAGCAGATTTGGGCTAGATTTCACTTCATTTGAACAGAAGTACTATTTCAGCATTACTGGACTCAGAAAGCTGTAAACTGACAATCTTGATCATTGAAGTCCTAACATAAGTTTTTGTGCATATAACTTCTAACACATTAAAAACTGTCTTACAGCATTGCAGAAAACATTGTATTTCAAATGGCATAAGCATCTATCAGTTTGGCAAGATTTGCACTGAATACTGAATGAAACAGCTTTCTCTATTGGAGAGACAAGCTTTTGAGCAGATTTGGGCTTGATTTCACTTCATTTGAACAGAAACACTATTTCAACATTACTGGACTCAGAAAGCTGTAAACTGACAATCTTGATCATTGAAGTCCTAACATTAGTTTTTGTGTATATAACTTCTAACACATTAAAAACTGTTTTACAGCATTGCAGAAAACATTGTACTTCATAAGGCATAAGCATCTATCAGTTTGGCAAGATTTGCACTGAATACTGAATGAAACAGCTTTCTCTATTAGAGAGACAAGCTTTTGAGCAGATTTGGGCTTGATTTCACTTCATTTGAACAGAAACACTATTTCAACATTTCTGGACTCAGAAAGCTGTAAACTGACAATCTTGATCATTGAAGTCCTAACATTAGTTTTTGTGTATATAACTTCTAACACATTAAAAACTGTTTTACAGCATTGCAGAAAACATTGTACTTCATAAGGCATAAGCATCTATCAGTTTGGCAAGATTTGCACTGAATACTGAATGAAACAGCTTTCTCTAATAGAGAGACAAGCTTTTGAGCAGATTTGGGCTAGATTTCACTTCATTTGAACAGAAGTACTATTTCAGCATTACTGGACTCAGAAAGCTGTAAACTGACAATCTTGATCATTGAAGTCCTAATATAAGTTTTTGTGCATATAACTTCTAACACATTAAAAACTGTCTTACAGCATTGCAGAAAACATTGTGTTTTCATATGGCATAAGCATCTATCAGTTTGGCAAGATTTGCACTGAATACTGAATGAAACAGCTTTCTCTATTAGAGAGACAAGCTTTTGAGCAGATTTGGGCTAGATTTCACTTCATTTGAACAGAAGTACTATTTCAGCATTACTGGACTCAGAAAGCTGTAAACTGACAATCTTGATCATTGAAGTCCTAACATTAGTTTTTGTGCATATAACTTCTAACACATTAAAAACTGTCTTACAGCATTGCAGAAAACATTGTATTTCATATGGCATAAGCATCTATCAGTTTGGCAAGATTTGCACTGAATACTGAATGAAACAGCTTTCTCTATTAGAGAGACAAGCTTTTGAGCAGATTTGGGCTTGATTTCACTTCATTTGAACAGAAACACTATTTCAACATTTCTGGACTCAGAAAGCTGTAAACTGACAATCTTGATCATTGAAGTCCTAACATTAGTTTTTGTGTATATAACTTCTAACACATTAAAAACTGTTTTACAGCATTGCAGAAAACATTGTACTTCATAAGGCATAAGCATCTATCAGTTTGGCAAGATTTGCACTGAATACTGAATGAAACAGCTTTCTCTATTAGAGAGACAAGCTTTTGAGCAGATTTGGGCTTGATTTCACTTCATTTGAACAGAAACACTATTTCAACATTTCTGGACTCAGAAAGCTGTAAACTGACAATCTTGATCATTGAGGTCCTAACATAAGTTTTTGTGCATATAACTTCTAACACATTAAAAACTGTCTTACAGCATTGCAGAAAACATTGTACTTCATAAGGCATAAGCATCTATCAGTTTGGCAAGATTTGCACTGAATACTGAATGAAACAGCTTTCTCTATTAGAGAGACAAGCTTTTGAGCAGATTTGGGCTTGATTTCACTTCATTTGAACAGAAACACTATTTCAACATTACTGGACTCAGAAAGCTGTAAACTGACAATCTTGATCATTGAAGTCCTAACATTAGTTTTTGTGCAAATAACTTCTAACACATTAAAAACTGTTTTACAGCATTGCAGAAAACATTGTACTTCATAAGGCATAAGCATCTATCAGTTTGGCAAGATTTGCACTGAATACTGAATGAAACAGCTTTCTCTAATAGAGAGACAAGCTTTTGAGCAGATTTGGGCTAGATTTCACTTCATTTGAACAGAAACACTATTTCAACATTACTGGACTCAGAAAGCTGTAAACTGACAATCTTGATCATTGAAGTCCTAAGATAAGTTTTTGTGCATATAACTTCTAACACATTAAAAACTGTCGTACAGCATTGCAGAAAACATTGTATTTCATATGGCATAAGCATCTATCAGTTTGGCAAGATTTGCACTGAATACTGAATGAAACAGCTTTCTCTAATAGAGAGACAAGCTTTTGAGCAGATTTGGGCTAGATTTCACTTCATTTGAACAGAAGTACTATTTCAGCATTACTGGACTCAGAAAGCTGTAAACTGACAATCTTGATCATTGAAGTCCTAACATTAGTTTTTGTGTATATAACTTCTAACACATTAAAAACTGTTTTACAGCATTGCAGAAAACATTGTACTTCATAAGGCATAAGCATCTGTCAGTTTGGCAAGATTTGCACTGAATACTGAATGAAACAGCTTTCTCTAATAGAGAGACAAGCTTTTGAGCAGATTTGGGCTAGATTTCACTTCATTTGAACAGAAGTACTGTTTCAGCATTACTGGACTCAGAAAGCTGTAAACTGACAATCTTGATCATTGAAGTCCTAACATAAGTTTTTGTGTATATAACTTCTAACACATTAAAAACTGTTTTACAGCATTGCAGAAAACATTGTACTTCATAAGGCATAAGCATCTATCAGTTTGGCAAGATTTGCACTGAATACTGAATGAAACAGCTTTCTCTAATAGAGAGACAAGCTTTTGAGCAGATTTTGGGCTAGATTTCACTTCATTTGAACAGAAGTACTGTTTCAGCATTACTGGACTCAGAAAGCTGTAAACTGACAATCTTGATCATTGAAGTCCTAACATTAGTTTTTGTGTATATAACTTCTAACACATTAAAAACTGTTTTACAGCATTGCAGAAAACATTGTACTTCATAAGGCATAAGCATCTATCAGTTTGGCAAGATTTGCACTGAATACTGAATGAAACAGCTTTCTCTAATAGAGAGACAAGCTTTTGAGCAGATTTGGGCTAGATTTCACTTCATTTGAACAGAAGTACTATTTCAGCATTACTGGACTCAGAAAGCTGTAAACTGACAATCTTGATCATTGAAGTCCTAACATAAGTTTTTGTGCATATAACTTCTAACACATTAAAAACTGTCTTACAGCATTGCAGAAAACATTGTATTTCAAATGGCATAAGCATCTATCAGTTTGGCAAGATTTGCACTGAATACTGAATGAAACAGCTTTCTCTAATAGAGAGACAAGCTTTTGAGCAGATTTGGGCTAGATTTCACTTCATTTGAACAGAAGTACTGTTTCAGCATTACTGGACTCAGAAAGCTGTAAACTGACAATCTTGATCATTGAAGTCCTAACATTAGTTTTTGTGTATATAACTTCTAACACATTAAAAACTGTTTTACAGCATTGCAGAAAACATTGTACTTCATAAGGCATAAGCATCTATCAGTTTGGCAAGATTTGCACTGAATACTGAATGAAACAGCTTTCTCTAATAGAGAGACAAGCTTTTGAGCAGATTTGGGCTAGATTTCACTTCATTTGAACAGAAGTACTATTTCAGCATTACTGGACTCAGAAAGCTGTAAACTGACAATCTTGATCATTGAAGTCCTAACATTAGTTTTTGTGCATATAACTTCTAACACATTAAAAACTGTCTTACAGCATTGCAGAAAACATTGTATTTCATATGGCATAAGCATCTATCAGTTTGGCAAGATTTGCACTGAATACTGAATGAAACAGCTTTCTCTATTAGAGAGACAAGCTTTTGAGCAGATTTGGGCTTGATTTCACTTCATTTGAACAGAAACACTATTTCAACATTTCTGGACTCAGAAAGCTGTAAACTGACAATCTTGATCATTGAAGTCCTAACATTAGTTTTTGTGTATATAACTTCTAACACATTAAAAACTGTCTTACAGCATTGCAGAAAACATTGTACTTCATAAGGCATAAGCATCTATCAGTTTGGCAAGATTTGCACTGAATACTGAATGAAACAGCTTTCTCTATTAGAGAGACAAGCTTTTGAGCAGATTTGGGCTAGATTTCACTTCATTTGAACAGAAGTACTGTTTCAGCATTACTGGACTCAGAAAGCTGTAAACTGACAATCTTGATCATTGAAGTCCTAACATTAGTTTTTGTGTATATAACTTCTAACACATTAAAAACTGTTTTACAGCATTGCAGAAAACATTGTACTTCATAAGGCATAAGCATCTATCAGTTTGGCAAGATTTGCACTGAATACTGAATGAAACAGCTTTCTCTAATAGAGAGACAAGCTTTTGAGCAGATTTGGGCTAGATTTCACTTCATTTGAACAGAAGTACTATTTCAGCATTACTGGACTCATAAAGCTGTAAACTGACAATCTTGATCATTGAAGTCCTAACATAAGTTTTTGTGCATATAACTTCTAACACATTAAAAACTGTCTTACAGCATTGCAGAAAACATTGCATTTCAAATGGCATAAGCATCTATCAGTTTGGCAAGATTTGCACTGAATACTGAATGAAACAGCTTTCTCTATTAGAGAGACAAGCTTTTGAGCAGATTTGGGCTTGATTTCACTTCATTTGAACAGAAACACTATTTCAACATTTCTGGACTCAGAAAGCTGTAAACTGACAATCTTGATCATTGAAGTCCTAACATTAGTTTTTGTGTATATAACTTCTAACACATTAAAAACTGTTTTACAGCATTGCAGAAAACATTGTACTTCATAAGGCATAAGCATCTATCAGTTTGGCAAGATTTGCACTGAATACTGAATGAAACAGCTTTCTCTAATAGAGAGACAAGCTTTTGAGCAGATTTGGGCTAGATTTCACTTCATTTGAACAGAAGTACTGTTTCAGCATTACTGGACTCAGAAAGCTGTAAACTGACAATCTTGATCATTGAAGTCCTAACATTAGTTTTTGTGTATATAACTTCTAACACATTAAAAACTGTTTTACAGCATTGCAGAAAACATTGTACTTCATAAGGCATAAGCATCTATCAGTTTGGCAAGATTTGCACTGAATACTGAATGAAACAGCTTTCTCTAATAGAGAGACAAGCTTTTGAGCAGATTTGGGCTAGATTTCACTTCATTTGAACAGAAGTACTGTTTCAGCATTACTGGACTCAGAAAGCTGTAAACTGACAATCTTGATCATTGAAGTCCTAACATTAGTTTTTGTGTATATAACTTCTAACACATTAAAAACTGTTTTACAGCATTGCAGAAAACATTGTACTTCATAAGGCATAAGCATCTATCAGTTTGGCAAGATTTGCACTGAATACTGAATGAAACAGCTTTCTCTAATAGAGAGACAAGCTTTTGAGCAGATTTGGGCTAGATTTCACTTCATTTGAACAGAAGTACTATTTCAGCATTACTGGACTCATAAAGCTGTAAACTGACAATCTTGATCATTGAAGTCCTAACATTAGTTTTTGTGTATATAACTTCTAACACATTAAAAACTGTTTTACAGCATTGCAGAAAACATTGTACTTCATAAGGCATAAGCATCTATCAGTTTGGCAAGATTTGCACTGAATACTGAATGAAACAGTTTTCTCTATTAGAGAGACAAGCTTTTGAGCAGATTTGGGCTTGATTTCACTTCATTTGAACAGAAACACTATTTCAACATTACTGGACTCAGAAAGCTGTAAACTGACAATCTTGATCACTGAAGTCCTAACATTAGTTTTTGTGTATATAACTTCTAACACATTAAAAACTGTTTTACAGCATTGTAGAAAACATTGTACTTCATAAGGCATAAGCATCTATCAGTTTGGCAAGATTTGCACTGAATACAGAATGAAACAGCTTTCTCTAATAGAGAGACAAGCTTTTGAGCAGATTTGGGCTAGATTTCACTTCATTTGAACAGAAATACTATTTCAGCATTACTGGACTCAGAAAGCTGTAAACTGACAATCTTGATCATTGAAGTCCTAACATTAGTTTTTGTGCATATAACTTCTAACACATTAAAAACTGTCTTACAGCATTGCAGAAAACATTGTACTTCATAAGGCATAAGCATCTATCAGTTTGGCAAGATTTGCACTGAATAATGAATGAAAAAGCTTTCTCTAATTGAGAGACAAGCTTTTGAGCAGATTTGGGCTAGATTTCACTTCATTTGAACAGAAACACTATTTCAACATTACTGGACTCAGAAAGCTGTAAACTGACAATCTCGATCATTGAAGTCCTAACATTAGTTTTTGTGAATATAACTTCTAACACATTAAAAACTGTCTTACAGCATTGCAGAAAACATTGTACTTCATAAGGCATAAGCATCTATCAGTTTGGCAAGATTTGCACTGAATACTGAATGAAACAGCTTTCTCTATTGGAGAGACAAGCTTTTGAGCAGATTTGGGCTTGATTTCACTTCATTTGAACAGAAACACTATTTCAACATTACTGGACTCAGAAAGCTGTAAACTGACAATCTTGATCATTGAAGTCCTAACATTAGTTTTTGTGTATATAACTTCTAACACATTAAAAACTGTTTTACAGCATTGCAGAAAACATTGTACTTCATAAGGCATAAGCATCTATCAGTTTGGCAAGATTTGCACTGAATACTGAATGAAACAGCTTTCTCTAATAGAGAGACAAGCTTTTGAGCAGATTTGGGCTAGATTTCACTTCATTTGAACAGAAGTACTATTTCAGCATTACTGGACTCAGAAAGCTGTAAACTGACAATCTTGATCATTGAAGTCCTAACATTAGTTTTTGTGCATATAACTTCTAACACATTAAAAACTGTCTTACAGCATTGCAGAAAACATTGTACTTCATAAGGCATAAGCATCTATCAGTTTGGCAAGATTTGCACTGAATACTGAATGAAACAGCTTTCTCTAATAGAGAGACACGCTTTTGAGCAGATTTGGGCTAGATTTCACTTCATTTGAACAGAAGTACTATTTCAGCATTACTGGACTCAGAAAGCTGTAAACTGACAATCTTGATCATTGAAGTCCTAACATTAGTTTTTGTGCATATAACTTCTAACACATTAAAAACTGTCTTACAGCATTGCAGAAAACATTGTATTTCATATGGCATAAGCATCTATCAGTTTGGCAAGATTTGCACTGAATACTGAATGAAACAGCTTTCTCTATTAGAGAGACAAGCTTTTGAGCAGATTTGGGCTTGATTTCACTTCATTTGAACAGAAACACTGTTTCAACATTTCTGGACTCAGAAAGCTGTAAACTGACAATCTTGATCATTGAAGTCCTAACATTAGTTTTTGTGTATATAACTTCTAACACATTAAAAACTGTTTTACAGCATTGCAGAAAACATTGTACTTCATAAGGCATAAGCATCTATCAGTTTGGCAAGATTTGCACTGAATACTGAATGAAACAGCTTTCTCTAATAGAGAGACAAGCTTTTGAGCAGATTTGGGCTAGATTTCACTTCATTTGAACAGAAGTACTGTTTCAGCATTACTGGACTCAGAAAGCTGTAAACTGACAATCTTGATCATTGAAGTCCTAACATTAGTTTTTGTGTATATAACTTCTAACACATTAAAAACTGTTTTACTGCATTGCAGAAAACATTGTACTTCATAAGGCATAAGCATCTATCAGTTTTGCAAGATTTGCACTGAATACTGAATGAAACAGCTTTCTGTAATAGAGAGACAAGCTTTTGAGCAGATTTGGGCTAGATTTCACTTCATTTGAACAGAAGTACTATTTCAGCATTACTGGACTCAGAAAGCTGTGAACTGACAATCTTGATCATTGAAGTCCTAACATAAGTTTTTGTGCATATAACTTCTAACACATTAAAAACTGTCTTACAGCATTGCAGAAAACATTGTGTTTCATATGGCATAAGCATCTATCAGTTTGGCAAGATTTGCACTGAATACTGAATGAAACAGCTTTCTCTATTAGAGAGACAAGCTTTTGAGCAGATTTGGGCTAGATTTCACTTCATTTGAACAGAAGTACTATTTCAGCATTACTGGACTCAGAAAGCTGTAAACTGACAATCTTGATCATTGAAGTCCTAACATTAGTTTTTGTGTATATAACTTCTAACACATTAAAAACTGTTTTACAGCATTGCAGAAAACATTGTACTTCATAAGGCATAAGCATCTGTCAGTTTGGCAAGATTTGCACTGAATACTGAATGAAACAGCTTTCTCTAATAGAGAGACAAGCTTTTGAGCAGATTTGGGCTAGATTTCACTTCATTTGAACAGAAACACTATTTCAACATTTCTGGACTCAGAAAGCTGTAAACTGACAATCTTGATCATTGAAGTCCTAACATTAGTTTTTGTGTATATAACTTCTAACACATTAAAAACTGTTTTACAGCATTGCAGAAAACATTGTACTTCATAAGGCATAAGCATCTATCAGTTTGGCAAGATTTGCACTGAATACTGAATGAAACAGCTTTCTCTAATAGAGAGACAAGCTTTTGAGCAGATTTGGGCTAGATTTCACTTCATTTGAACAGAAGTACTATTTCAGCATTACTGGACTCAGAAAGCTGTAAACTGACAATCTTGATCATTGAAGTCCTAACATAAGTTTTTGTGCATATAACTTCTAACACATTAAAAACTGTCTTACAGCATTGCAGAAAACATTGTATTTCAAATGGCATAAGCATCTATCAGTTTGGCAAGATTTGCACTGAATACTGAATGAAACAGCTTTCTCTATTAGAGAGACAAGCTTTTGAGCAGATTTGGGCTTGATTTCACTTAATTTGAACAGAAACACTATTTCAACATTACTGGACTCAGAAAGCTGTACACTGACAATCTTGATCATTGAAGTCCTAACATTAGTTTTTGTGAATATAACTTCTAACACATTAAAAACTGTCTTACAGCATTGCAGAAAACATTGTACTTCATAAGGCATAAGCATCTATCAGTTTGGCAAGATTTGCACTGAATACTGAATGAAACAGCTTTCTCTATTGGAGAGACAAGCTTTTGAGCAGATTTGGGCTTGATTTCACTTCATTTGAACAGAAACACTATTTCAACATTACTGGACTCCGAAAGCTGTAAACTGATAATCTTGATCATTGAAGTCCTAACATTAGTTTTTGTGTATATAACTTCTAACACATTAAAAACTGTTTTACAGCATTGCAGAAAACATTGTACTTCATAAGGCATAAGCATCTATCAGTTTGGCAAGATTTGCACTGAATACTGAATGAAACAGCTTTCTCTATTAGAGAGACAAGCTTTTGAGCAGATTTGGGCTTGATTTCACTTCATTTGAACAGAAACACTATTTCAACATTTCTGGACTCAGAAAGCTGTAAACTGACAATCTTGATCATTGAAGTCCTAACATTAGTTTTTGTGAATATAACTTCTAACACATTAAAAACTGTCTTACAGCATTGCAGAAAACATTGTACTTCATAAGGCATAAGCATCTATCAGTTTGGCAAGATTTGCACTGAATACTGAATGAAACAGCTTTCTCTATTGGAGAGACAAGCTTTTGAGCAGATTTGGGCTTGATTTCACTTCATTTGAACAGAAACACTATTTCAACATTACTGGACTCCGAAAGCTGTAAACTGATAATCTTGATCATTGAAGTCCTAACATTAGTTTTTGTGTATATAACTTCTAACACATTAAAAACTGTTTTACAGCATTGCAGAAAACATTGTACTTCATAAGGCATAAGCATCTATCAGTTTGGCAAGATTTGCACTGAATACTGAATGAAACAGCTTTCTCTATTAGAGAGACAAGCTTTTGAGCAGATTTGGGCTTGATTTCACTTCATTTGAACAGAAACACTATTTCAACATTTCTGGACTCAGAAAGCTGTAAACTGACAATCTTGATCATTGAAGTCCTAACATTAGTTTTTGTGTATATAACTTCTAACACATTAAAAACTGTTTTACAGCATTGCAGAAAACATTGTACTTCATAAGGCATAAGCATCTATCAGTTTGGCAAGATTTGCACTGAATACTGAATGAAACAGCTTTCTCTAATAGAGAGACAAGCTTTTGAGCAGATTTGGGCTAGATTTCACTTCATTTGAACAGAAGTACTATTTCAGCATTACTGGACTCAGAAAGCTGTAAACTGACAATCTTGATCATTGAAGTCCTAACATAAGTTTTTGTGCATATAACTTCTAACACATTAAAAACTGTCTTACAGCATTGCAGAAAACATTGTGTTTCATATGGCATAAGCATCTATCAGTTTGGCCAGATTTGCACTGAATACTGAATGAAACGGCTTTCTCTATTAGAGAGACAAGCTTTTGAGCAGATTTGGGCTAGATTTCACTTCATTTGAACAGAAGTACTATTTCAGCATTACTGGACTCAGAAAGCTGTAAACTGACAATCTTGATCATTGAAGTCCTAACATTAGTTTTTGTGTATATAACTTCTAACACATTAAAAACTGTTTTACAGCATTGCAGAAAACATTGTACTTCATAAGGCATAAGCATCTGTCAGTTTGGCAAGATTTGCACTGAATACTGAATGAAACAGCTTTCTCTAATAGAGAGACAAGCTTTTGAGCAGATTTGGGCTAGATTTCACTTCATTTGAACAGAAGTACTATTTCAGCATTACTGGACTCAGAAAGCTGTAAACTGACAATCTTGATCATTGAAGTCCTAACATAAGTTTTTGTGCATATAACTTCTAACACATTAAAAACTGTCTTACAGCATTGCAGAAAACATTGTATTTCATATGGCATAAGCATCTATCAGTTTGGCAAGATTT
Source organism: Carassius gibelio (assembly GCF_023724105.1). Taxonomy (NCBI): domain Eukaryota; kingdom Metazoa; phylum Chordata; class Actinopteri; order Cypriniformes; family Cyprinidae; genus Carassius; species Carassius gibelio. The sequence goes on from NC_068405.1 coordinate 885,258, forward strand.
GCACTGAATACTGAATGAAACAGCTTTCTCTATTAGAGAGACAAGCTTTTGAGCAGATTTGGGCTTGATTTCACTTCATTTGAACAGAAACACTATTTCAACATTTCTGGACTCAGAAAGCTGTAAACTGACAATCTTGATCATTGAGGTCCTAACATAAGTTTTTGTGCATATAACTTCTAACACATTAAAAACTGTCTTACAGCATTGCAGAAAACATTGTACTTCATAAGGCATAAGCATCTATCAGTTTGGCAAGATTTGCACTGAATACTGAATGAAACAGCTTTCTCTATTAGAGAGACAAGCTTTTGAGCAGATTTGGGCTTGATTTCACTTCATTTGAACAGAAACACTATTTCAACATTACTGGACTCAGAAAGCTGTAAACTGACAATCTTGATCATTGAAGTCCTAACATTAGTTTTTGTGTATATAACTTCTAACACATTAAAAACTGTTTTACAGCATTGCAGAAAACATTGTACTTCATAAGGCATAAGCATCTATCAGTTTGGCAAGATTTGCACTGAATACTGAATGAAACAGCTTTCTCTAATAGAGAGACAAGCTTTTGAGCAGATTTGGGCTAGATTTCACTTCATTTGAACAGAAACACTATTTCAACATTACTGGACTCAGAAAGCTGTAAACTGATAATCTTGATCATTGAAGTCCTAAGATAAGTTTTTGTGCATATAACTTCTAACACATTAAAAACTGTCTTACAGCATTGCAGAAAACATTGTATTTCATATGGCATAAGCATCTATCAGTTTGGCAAGATTTGCACTGAATACTGAATGAAACAGCTTTCTCTATTAGAGAGACAAGCTTTTGAGCAGATTTAGGCTAGATTTCACTTCATTTGAACAGAAGCACTATTTCAGCATTACTGGACTCAGAAAGCTGTAAACTGACAATCTTGATCATTGAAGTCCTAACATTAGTTTTTGTGTATATAACTTCTAACACATTAAAAACTGTCTTACAGCATTGCAGAAAACATTGTACTTCATAAGGCATAAGCATCTATCAGTTTGGCAAGATTTGCACTGAATACTGAATGAAACAGCTTTCTCTATTAGAGAGACAAGCTTTTGAGCAGATTTGGGCTTGATTTCACTTCATTTGAACAAAAACACTATTTCAACATTACTGGACTCAGAAAGCTGTAAACTGACAATCTTGATCATTGAAGTCCTAACATTAGTTTTTGTGAATATAACTTCTAACACATTAAAAACTGTCTTACAGCATTGCAGAAAACATTGTACTTCATAAGGCATAAGCATCTATCAGTTTGGCAAGATTTGCACTGAATACTGAATGAAACAGCTTTCTCTATTGGAGAGACAAGCTTTTGAGCAGATTTGGGCTTGATTTCACTTCATTTGAACAGAAACACTATTTCAACATTACTGGACTCAGAAAGCTGTAAACTGACAATCTTGATCATTGAAGTCCTAACATTAGTTTTTGTGCATATAACTTCTAACACATTAAAAACTGTCTTACAGCATTGCAGAAAACATTGTACTTCATAAGGCATAAGCATCTATCAGTTTGGCAAGATTTGCACTGAATACTGAATGAAACAGCTTTCTCTAATAGAGAGACACGCTTTTGAGCAGATTTGGGCTAGATTTCACTTCATTTGAACAGAAGTACTATTTCAGCATTACTGTACTCAGAAAGCTGTAAACTGACAATCTTGATCATTGAAGTCCTAACATTAGTTTTTGTGTATATAACTTCTAACACATTAAAAACTGTCTTACAGCATTGCAGAAAACATTGTACTTCATAAGGCATAAGCATCTATCAGTTTGGCAAGATTTGCACTGAATACTGAATGAAACAGCTTTCTCTATTAGAGAGACAAGCTTTTGAGCAGATTTGGGCTTGATTTCACTTCATTTGAACAAAAACACTATTTCAGCATTACTGTACTCAGAAAGCTGTAAACTGACAATCTTGATCATTGAAGTACTAACATTAGTTTTTGTGTATATAACTTCTAACACATTAAAAACTGTCTTACAGCATTGCAGAAAACATTGTACTTCATAAGGCATAAGCATCTATCAGTTTGGCAAGATTTGCACTGAATACTGAATGAAACAGCTTTCTCTATTAGAGAGACAAGCTTTTGAGCAGATTTGGGCTAGATTTCACTTCATTTGAACAGAAACACTATTTCAACATTACTGGACTCAGAAAGCTGTAAACTGATAATCTTGATCATTGAAGTCCTAAAATAAGTTTTTGTGCATATAACTTCTAACACATTAAAAACTGTCTTACAGCATTGCAGAAAACATTGTATTTCATATGGCATAAGCATCTATCAGTTTGGCAAGATTTGCACTGAATACTGAATGAAACAGCTTTCTCTATTAGAGAGACAAGCTTTTGAGCAGATTTGGGCTAGATTTCACTTCATTTGAACAGAAGCACTATTTCAGCATTACTGGACTCTGAAAGCTGTAAACTGACAATCTTGATCATTGAAGTCCTAACATTAGTTTTTGTGTATATAACTTCTAACACATTAAAAACTGTCTTACAGCATTGCAGAAAACATTGTACTTCATAAGGCATAAGCATCTATCAGTTTGGCAAGATTTGCACTGAATACTGAATGAAAACAGCTTTCTCTATTAGAGAGACAAGCTTTTGAGCAGATTTGGGCTTGATTTCACTTCATTTGAACAAAAACACTATTTCAACATTACTGGACTCAGAAAGCTGTAAACTGACAATCTTGATCATTGAAGTCCTAACATTAGTTTTTGTGAATATAACTTCTAACACATTAAAAACTGTCTTACAGCATTGCAGAAAACATTGTACTTCATAAGGCATAAGCATCTATCAGTTTGGCAAGATTTGCACTGAATACTGAATGAAACAGCTTTCTCTATTGGAGAGACAAGCTTTTGAGCAGATTTGGGCTTGATTTCACTTCATTTGAACAGAAACACTATTTCAACATTACTGGACTCAGAAAGCTGTAAACTGACAATCTTGATCATTGAAGTCCTAACATTAGTTTTTGTGCATATAACTTCTAACACATTAAAAACTGTCTTACAGCATTGCAGAAAACATTGTACTTCATAAGGCATAAGCATCTATCAGTTTGGCAAGATTTGCACTGAATACTGAATGAAACAGCTTTCTCTAATAGAGAGACACGCTTTTGAGCAGATTTGGGCTAGATTTCACTTCATTTGAACAGAAGTACTATTTCAGCATTACTGTACTCAGAAAGCTGTAAACTGACAATCTTGATCATTGAAGTCCTAACATTAGTTTTTGTGTATATAACTTCTAACACATTAAAAACTGTCTTACAGCATTGCAGAAAACATTGTACTTCATAAGGCATAAGCATCTATCAGTTTGGCAAGATTTGCACTGAATACTGAATGAAACAGCTTTCTCTATTAGAGAGACAAGCTTTTGAGCAGATTTGGGCTTGATTTCACTTCATTTGAACAAAAACACTATTTCAACATTACTGGACTCAGAAAGCTGTAAACTGACAATCTTGATCATTGAAGTCCTAACATTAGTTTTTGTGAATATAACTTCTAACACATTAAAAACTGTCTTACAGCATTGCAGAAAACATTGTACTTCATAAGGCATAAGCATCTATCAGTTTGGCAAGATTTGCACTGAATACTGAATGAAACAGCTTTCTCTATTAGAGAGACAAGCTTTTGAGCAGATTTGGGCTTGATTTCACTTCATTTGAACAGAAACACTATTTCAACATTACTGGACTCAGAAAGCTGTAAACTGACAATCTTGATCATTGAAGTCCTAACATAAGTTTTTGTGCAAATAACTTCTAACACATTAAAAACTGTCTTACAGCATTGCAGAAAACATTGTATTTCATAAGGCATAAACATCTTTCAGTTTGGCAAGATTTGCACTGAATACTGAATGAAACAGCTTTCTCTAATAGAGAGAAAAGCTTTTGAGCAGATTTGGGCTTGATTTCACTTCATTTGAACAGAGGCACTATTTCAACATTACTGGACTCAGAAAGCTGTAAACTGACAATCTTGATCATTGAAGTCCAAACATTAGTTTTTGAGCATATAACTTCTAACACATTAAAAACTGTCTTACAGCATTGCAGAAAACATTGTATTTCATAAGGCATAAACATCTTTCAGTTTGGCAAGATTTGCACTGAATACTGAATGAAACAGCTTTCTCTAATAGAGAGAAAAGCTTTTGAGCAGATTTGGGCTTGATTTCACTTCATTTGAACAGAGGCACTATTTCAACATTACGGGACTCAGAAAGCTGTAAAATGACAATCTTGATCATTGAAGTCCAAACATTAGTTTTTGAGCATATAACTTCTAACACATTAAAAACTGTCTTACAGCATTGCAGAAAACATTGTATTTCATAAGGCATAAACATCTTTCAGTTTGGCAAGATTTGCACTGAATACTGAATGAAACAGCTTTCTCTAATAGAGAGAAAAGCTTTTGAGCAGATTTGGGCTTGATTTCACTTCATTTGAACAGAGGCACTATTTCAACATTACTGGACTCAGAAAGCTGTAAACTGACAATCTTGATCATTGAAGTCCGAACATAAGTTTTTGTGCATATAACTTCTAACACATTAAAAACTGTCTTACAGCATTGCAGAAAACATTGTATTTCATAAGGCATAAACATCTTTCAGTTTGGCAAGATTTGCACTGAATACTGAATGAAACAGCTTTCTCTAATAGAGAGAAAAGCTTTTGAGCAGATTTGGGCTTGATTTCACTTCATTTGAACAGAGGCACTATTTCAACATTACTGGACTCAGAAAGCTGTAAACTGACAATCTTGATCATTGAAGTCCTAACATAAGTTTTTGTGCATATAACTTCTAACACATTAAAAACTGTCTTACAGCATTGCAGAAAACATTGTATTTCATAAGGCATAAACATCTTTCAGTTTGGCAAGATTTGCACTGAATACTGAATAAAACAGCTTTCTCTAATAGAGAGAAAAGCTTTTGAGCAGATTTGGGCTTGATTTCACTTCATTTGAACAGAGGCACTATTTCAACATTACTGGACTCAGAAAGCTGTAAAATGACAATCTTGATCATTGAAGTCCAAACATTAGTTTTTGAGCATATAACTTCTAACACATTAAAAACTGTCTTACAGCATTGCAGAAATCATTGTATTTCACAAGGCATAAACATCTTTCAGTTTGGCAAGATTTGCACTGAATACTGAATGAAACAGCTTTCTCTAATAGAGAGAAAAGCTTTTGAGCAGATTTGGGCTTGATTTCACTTCATTTGAACAGAGGCACTATTTCAACATTACTGGACTCAGAAAGCTGTAAACTGACAATCTTGATCATTGAAGTCCAAACATTAGTTTTTGAGCATATAACTTCTAACACATTAAAAACTGTCTTACATCATTGCAGAAAACATTTTATTTCATAAGGCATAAACATCTTTCAGTTTGGCAAGATTTGCACTGAATACTGAATGAAACAGCTTTCTCTAATAGAGAGAAAAGCTTTTGAGCAGATTTGGGCTTGATTTCACTTCATTTGAACAGAGGCACTATTTCAACATTACTGGACTCAGAAAGCTGTAAACTGACAATCTTGATCATTGAAGTCCAAACATTAGTTTTTGAGCATATAACTTCTAACACATTAAAAACTGTCTTACAGCATTGCAGAAAACATTGTATTTCATAAGGCATAAACATCTTTCAGTTTGGCAAGATTTGCACTGAATACTGAATGAAACAGCTTTCTCTAATAGAGAGAAAAGCTTTTGAGCAGATTTGGGCTTGATTTCACTTCATTTGAACAGAGGCACTATTTCAACATTACGGGACTCAGAAAGCTGTAAAATGACAATCTTGATCATTGAAGTCCAAACATTAGTTTTTGAGCATATAACTTCTAACACATTAAAAACTGTCTTACAGCATTGCAGAAAACATTGTATTTCATAAGGCATAAACATCTTTCAGTTTGGCAAGATTTGCACTGAATACTGAATGAAACAGCTTTCTCTAATAGAGAGAAAAGCTTTTGAGCAGATTTGGGCTTGATTTCACTTCATTTGAACAGAGGCACTATTTCAACATTACTGGACTCAGAAAGCTGTAAACTGACAATCTTGATCATTGAAGTCCGAACATAAGTTTTTGTGCATATAACTTCTAACACATTAAAAACTGTCTTACAGCATTGCAGAAAACATTGTATTTCATAAGGCATAAACATCTTTCAGTTTGGCAAGATTTGCACTGAATACTGAATGAAACAGCTTTCTCTAATAGAGAGAAAAGCTTTTGAGCAGATTTGGGCTTGATTTCACTTCATTTGAACAGAGGCACTATTTCAACATTACTGGACTCAGAAAGCTGTAAACTGACAATCTTGATCATTGAAGTCCTAACATAAGTTTTTGTGCATATAACTTCTAACACATTAAAAACTGTCTTACAGCATTGCAGAAAACATTGTATTTCATAAGGCATAAACATCTTTCAGTTTGGCAAGATTTGCACTGAATACTGAATAAAACAGCTTTCTCTAATAGAGAGAAAAGCTTTTGAGCAGATTTGGGCTTGATTTCACTTCATTTGAACAGAGGCACTATTTCAACATTACTGGACTCAGAAAGCTGTAAAATGACAATCTTGATCATTGAAGTCCAAACATTAGTTTTTGAGCATATAACTTCTAACACATTAAAAACTGTCTTACAGCATTGCAGAAATCATTGTATTTCACAAGGCATAAACATCTTTCAGTTTGGCAAGATTTGCACTGAATACTGAATGAAACAGCTTTCTCTAATAGAGAGAAAAGCTTTTGAGCAGATTTGGGCTTGATTTCACTTCATTTGAACAGAGGCACTATTTCAACATTACTGGACTCAGAAAGCTGTAAACTGACAATCTTGATCATTGAAGTCCAAACATTAGTTTTTGAGCATATAACTTCTAACACATTAAAAACTGTCTTACATCATTGCAGAAAACATTTTATTTCATAAGGCATAAACATCTTTCAGTTTGGCAAGATTTGCACTGAATACTGAATGAAACAGCTTTCTCTAATAGAGAGAAAAGCTTTTGAGCAGATTTGGGCTTGATTTCACTTCATTTGAACAGAGGCACTATTTCAACATTACTGGACTCAGAAAGCTGTAAACTGACAATCTTGATCATTGAAGTCCTAACATTAGTTTTTGTGCATATAACTTCTAACACATTAAAAACTGTCTTACAGCATTGCAGAAAACATTGTACTTCATAAGGCATAAGCATCTATCAGTTTGGCAAGATTTGCACTGAATACTGAATGAAACAGCTTTCTCTAATAGAGAGACACGCTTTTGAGCAGATTTGGGCTAGATTTCACTTCATTTGAACAGAAGTACTATTTCAGCATTACTGGACTCAGAAAGCTGTAAACTGACAATCTTGATCATTGAAGTCCAAACATTAGTTTTTGAGCATATAACTTCTAACACATTAAAAACTGTCTTACAGCATTGCAGAAATCATTGTATTTCACAAGGCATAAACATCTTTCAGTTTGGCAAGATTTGCACTGAATACTGAATGAAACAGCTTTCTCTAATAGAGAGAAAAGCTTTTGAGCAGATTTGGGCTTGATTTCACTTCATTTGAACAGAGGCACTATTTCAACATTACTGGACTCAGAAAGCTGTAAACTGACAATCTTGATCATTGAAGTCCAAACATTAGTTTTTGAGCATATAACTTCTAACACATTAAAAACTGTCTTACATCATTGCAGAAAACATTTTATTTCATAAGGCATAAACATCTTTCAGTTTGGCAAGATTTGCACTGAATACTGAATGAAACAGCTTTCTCTAATAGAGAGAAAAGCTTTTGAGCAGATTTGGGCTTGATTTCACTTCATTTGAACAGAGGCACTATTTCAACATTACTGGACTCAGAAAGCTGTAAACTGACAATCTTGATCATTGAAGTCCTAACATTAGTTTTTGTGCATATAACTTCTAACACATTAAAAACTGTCTTACAGCATTGCAGAAAACATTGTACTTCATAAGGCATAAGCATCTATCAGTTTGGCAAGATTTGCACTGAATACTGAATGAAACAGCTTTCTCTAATAGAGAGACACGCTTTTGAGCAGATTTGGGCTTGATTTCACTTCATTTGAACAGAAGTACTATTTCAGCATTACTGTACTCAGAAAGCTGTAAACTGACAATCTTGATCATTGAAGTCCTAACATTAGTTTTTGTGTATATAACTTCTAACACATTAAAAACTGTCTTACAGCATTGCAGAAAACATTGTACTTCATAAGGCATAAGCATCTATCAGTTTGGCAAGATTTGCACTGAATACTGAATGAAACAGCTTTCTCTATTAGAGAGACAAGCTTTTGAGCAGATTTGGGCTTGATTTCACTTCATTTGAACAAAAACACTATTTCAGCATTACTGTACTCAGAAAGCTGTAAACTGACAATCTTGATCATTGAAGTACTAACATTAGTTTTTGTGTATATAACTTCTAACACATTAAAAACTGTCTTACAGCATTGCAGAAAACATTGTACTTCATAAGGCATAAGCATCTATCAGTTTGGCAAGATTTGCACTGAATACTGAATGAAACAGCTTTCTCTATTAGAGAGACAAGCTTTTGAGCAGATTTGGGCTAGATTTCACTTCATTTGAACAGAAACACTATTTCAACATTACTGGACTCAGAAAGCTGTAAACTGATAATCTTGATCATTGAAGTCCTAAGATAAGTTTTTGTGCATATAACTTCTAACACATTAAAAACTGTCTTACAGCATTGCAGAAAACATTGTATTTCATATGGCATAAGCATCTATCAGTTTGGCAAGATTTGCACTGAATACTGAATGAAACAGCTTTCTCTATTAGAGAGACAAGCTTTTGAGCAGATTTGGGCTAGATTTCACTTCATTTGAACAGAAGCACTATTTCAGCATTACTGGACTCAGAAAGCTGTAAACTGACAATCTTGATCATTGAAGTCCTAACATTAGTTTTTGTGTATATAACTTCTAACACATTAAAAACTGTCTTACAGCATTGCAGAAAACATTGTACTTCATAAGGCATAAGCATCTATCAGTTTGGCAAGATTTGCACTGAATACTGAATGAAAACAGCTTTCTCTATTAGAGAGACAAGCTTTTGAGCAGATTTGGGCTTGATTTCACTTCATTTGAACAAAAACACTATTTCAACATTACTGGACTCAGAAAGCTGTAAACTGACAATCTTGATCATTGAAGTCCTAACATTAGTTTTTGTGAATATAACTTCTAACACATTAAAAACTGTCTTACAGCATTGCAGAAAACATTGTACTTCATAAGGCATAAGCATCTATCAGTTTGGCAAGATTTGCACTGAATACTGAATGAAACAGCTTTCTCTATTGGAGAGACAAGCTTTTGAGCAGATTTGGGCTTGATTTCACTTCATTTGAACAGAAACACTATTTCAACATTACTGGACTCAGAAAGCTGTAAACTGACAATCTTGATCATTGAAGTCCTAACATTAGTTTTTGTGCATATAACTTCTAACACATTAAAAACTGTCTTACAGCATTGCAGAAAACATTGTACTTCATAAGGCATAAGCATCTATCAGTTTGGCAAGATTTGCACTGAATACTGAATGAAACAGCTTTCTCTAATAGAGAGACACGCTTTTGAGCAGATTTGGGCTAGATTTCACTTCATTTGAACAGAAGTACTATTTCAGCATTACTGTACTCAGAAAGCTGTAAACTGACAATCTTGATCATTGAAGTCCTAACATTAGTTTTTGTGTATATAACTTCTAACACATTAAAAACTGTCTTACAGCATTGCAGAAAACATTGTATTTCATAAGGCATAAACATCTTTCAGTTTGGCAAGATTTGCACTGAATACTGAATGAAACAGCTTTCTCTAATAGAGAGAAAAGCTTTTGAGCAGATTTGGGCTTGATTTCACTTCATTTGAACAGAGGCACTATTTCAACATTACTGGACTCAGAAAGCTGTAAACTGACAATCTTGATCATTGAAGTCCTAACATAAGTTTTTGTGCATATAACTTCTAACACATTAAAAACTGTCTTACAGCATTGCAGAAAACATTGTATTTCATAAGGCATAAACATCTTTCAGTTTGGCAAGATTTGCACTGAATACTGAATGAAACAGCTTTCTCTAATAGAGAGAAAAGCTTTTGAGCAGATTTGGGCTTGATTTCACTTCATTTGAACAGAGGCACTATTTCAACATTACTGGACTCAGAAAGCTGTAAACTGACAATCTTGATCATTGAAGTCCAAACATTAGTTTTTGAGCATATAACTTCTAACACGTTAAAAACTGTCTTACAGCATTGCAGAAAACATTGTATTTCACAAGGCATAAACATCTTTCAGTTTGGCAAGATTTGCACTGAATACTGAATGAAACAGCTTTCTCTAATAGAGAGAAAAGCTTTTGAGCAGATTTGGGCTTGATTTCACTTCATTTGAACAGAGGCACAATTTCAACATTACTGGACTCAGAAAGCTGTAAACTGACAATCTTGATCATTGAAGTCCTAACATAAGTTTTTGTGCAAATAACTTCTAACACATTAAAAACTGTCTTACAGCATTGCAGAAAACATTGTATTTCATAAGGCATAAACATCTTTCAGTTTGGCAAGATTTGCACTGAATACTGAATGAAACAGCTTTCTCTAATAGAGAGAAAAGCTTTTGAGCAGATTTGGGCTTGATTTCACTTCATTTGAAGAGAGGCACTATTTCAACATTACTGGACTCAGAAAGCTGTAAACTGACAATCTTGATCATTGAAGTCCAAACATTAGTTTTTGAGCATATAACTTCTAACACATTAAAAACTGTCTTACAGCATTGCAGAAAACATTGTATTTCATAAGGCATAAACATCTTTCAGTTTGGCAAGATTTGCACTGAATACTGAATGAAACAGCTTTCTCTAATAGAGAGAAAAGCTTTTGAGCAGATTTGGGCTTGATTTCACTTCATTTGAACAGAGGCACTATTTCAACATTACTGGACTCAGAAAGCTGTAAACTGACAATCTTGATCATTGAAGTCCTAACATAAGTTTTTGTGCAAATAACTTCTAACACATTAAAAACTGTCTTACAGCATTGCAGAAAACATTGTATTTCATAAGGCATAAACATCTTTCAGTTTGGCAAGATTTGCACTGAATACTGAATGAAACAGCTTTCTCTAATAGAGAGAAAAGCTTTTGAGCAGATTTGGGCTTGATTTCACTTCATTTGAAGAGAGGCACTATTTCAACATTACTGGACTCAGAAAGCTGTAAACTGACAATCTTGATCATTGAAGTCCAAACATTAGTTTTTGAGCATATAACTTCTAACACATTAAAAACTGTCTTACAGCATTGCAGAAAACATTGTATTTCATAAGGCATAAACATCTTTCAGTTTGGCAAGATTTGCACTGAATACTGAATGAAACAGCTTTCTCTAATAGAGAGAAAAGCTTTTGAGCAGATTTGGGCTTGATTTCACTTCATTTGAACAGAGGCACTATTTCAACATTACTGGACTCAGAAAGCTGTAAACTGACAATCTTGATCATTGAAGTCCTAACATAAGTTTGTGTGCAAATAACTTCTAACACATTAAAAACTGTCTTACAGCATTGCAGAAAACATTGTATTTCATAAGGCATAAACATCTTTCAGTTTGGCAAGATTTGCACTGAATACTGAATGAAACAGCTTTCTCTAATAGAGAGAAAAGCTTTTGAGCAGATTTGGGCTTGATTTCACTTCATTTGAAGAGAGGCACTATTTCAACATTACTGGACTCAGAAAGCTGTAAACTGACAATCTTGATCATTGAAGTCCAAACATTAGTTTTTGAGCATATAACTTCTAACACATTAAAAACTGTCTTACAGCATTGCAGAAAACATTGTATTTCATAAGGCATAAACATCTTTCAGTTTGGCAAGATTTGCACTGAATACTGAATGAAACAGCTTTCTCTAATAGAGAGAAAAGCTTTTGAGCAGATTTGGGCTTGATTTCACTTCATTTGAACAGAGGCACTATTTCAACATTACTGGACTCAGAAAGCTGTAAACTGACAATCTTGATCATTGAAGTCCTAACATAAGTTTTTGTGCAAATAACTTCTAACACATTAAAAACTGTCTTACAGCATTGCAGAAAACATTGTATTTCATAAGGCATAAACATCTTTCAGTTTGGCAAGATTTGCACTGAATACTGAATGAAACAGCTTTCTCTAATAGAGAGAAAAGCTTTTGAGCAGATTTGGGCTTGATTTCACTTCATTTGAAGAGAGGCACTATTTCAACATTACTGGACTCAGAAAGCTGTAAACTGACAATCTTGATCATTGAAGTCCAAACATTAGTTTTTGAGCATATAACTTCTAACACATTAAAAACTGTCTTACAGCATTGCAGAAAACATTGTATTTCATAAGGCATAAACATCTTTCAGTTTGGCAAGATTTGCACTGAATACTGAATGAAACAGCTTTCTCTAATAGAGAGAAAAGCTTTTGAGCAGATTTGGGCTTGATTTCACTTCATTTGAACAGAGGCACTATTTCAACATTACTGGACTCAGAAAGCTGTAAACTGACAATCTTGATCATTGAAGTCCTAACATAAGTTTTTGTGCATATAACTTCTAACACATTAAAAACTGTCTTACAGCATTGCAGAAAACATTGTCTTTCATAAGGCATAAACATCTTTCAGTTTGGCAAGATTTGCACTGAATACTGAATGAAACAGCTTTCTCTAATAGAGAGAAAAGCTTTTGAGCAGATTTGGGCTTGATTTCACTTCATTTGAACAGAGGCACTATTTCAACATTACTGGACTCAGAAAGCTGTAAACTGACAATCTTGATCATTGAAGTCCAAACATTAGTTTTTGAGCATATAACTTCTAACACGTTAAAAACTGTCTTACAGCATTGCAGAAAACATTGTATTTCACAAGGCATAAACATCTTTCAGTTTGGCAAGATTTGCACTGAATACTGAATGAAACAGCTTTCTCTAATAGAGAGAAAAGCTTTTGAGCAGATTTGGGCTTGATTTCACTTCATTTGAACAGAGGCACTATTTCAACATTACTGGACTCAGAAAGCTGTAAACTGACAATCTTGATCATTGAAGTCCTAACATAAGTTTTTGTGCAAATAACTTCTAACACATTAAAAACTGTCTTACAGCATTGCAGAAAACATTGTATTTCATAAGGCATAAACATCTTTCAGTTTGGCAAGATTTGCACTGAATACTGAATGAAACAGCTTTCTCTAATAGAGAGAAAAGCTTTTGAGCAGATTTGGGCTTGATTTCACTTCATTTGAACAGAGGCACTATTTCAACATTACTGGACTCAGAAAGCTGTAAACTGACAATCTTGATCATTGAAGTCCAAACATTAGTTTTTGAGCATATAACTTCTAACACGTTTAAAACTGTCTTACAGCATTGCAGAAAACATTGTATTTCACAAGGCATAAACATCTTTCAGTTTGGCAAGATTTGCACTGACTACTGAATGAAACAGCTTTCTCTAATAGAGAGAAAAGCTTTTGAGCAGATTTGGGCTTGATTTCACTTCATTTGAACAGAGGCACTATTTCAACATTACTGGACTCAGAAAGCTGTAAACTGACAATCTTGATCATTGAAGTCCTAACATAAGTTTTTGTGCATATAACTTCTAACACATTAAAAACTGTCTTACAGCATTGCAGAAAACATTGTATTTCATAAGGCATAAACATCTTTCAGTTTGGCAAGATTTGCACTGAATACTGAATGAAACAGCTTTCTCTAATAGAGAGAAAAGCTTTTGAGCAGATTTGGGCTTGATTTCACTTCATTTGAACAGAGGCACTATTTCAACATTACTGGACTCAGAAAGCTGTAAACTGACAATCTTGATCATTGAAGTCCAAACATTAGTTTTTGAGCATATAACTTCTAACACATTAAAAACTGTCTTACAGCATTGCAGAAAACATTTTATTGCATAAGGCATAAACATCTTTCAGTTTGGCAAGATTTGCACTGAATACTGAATGAAACAGCTTTCTCTAATAGAGAGAAAAGCTTTTGAGCAGATTTGGGCTTGATTTCACTTCATTTGAACAGAGGCACTATTTCAACATTACTGGACTCAGAAAGCTGTAAACTGACAATCTTGATCATTGAAGTCCTAACATAAGTTTTTGTGCATATAACTTCTAACACATTAAAAACTGTCTTACAGCATTGCAGAAAACATTGTATTTCATAAGGCATAAACATCTTTCAGTTTGGCAAGATTTGCACTGAATACTGAATGAAACAGCTTTCTCTAATAGAGAGAAAAGCTTTTGAGCAGATTTGGGCTTGATTTCACTTCATTTGAACAGAGGCACTATTTCAACATTACTGGACTCAGAAAGCTGTAAAATGACAATCTTGATCATTGAAGTCCAAACATTAGTTTTTGAGCATATAACTTCTAACACATTAAAAACTGTCTTACAGCATTGCAGAAAACATTGTATTTCATAAGGCATAAACATCTTTCAGTTTGGCAAGATTTGCACTGAATACTGAATGAAACAGCTTTCTCTAATAGAGAGAAAAGCTTTTGAGCAGATTTGGGCTTGATTTCACTTCATTTGAACAGAGGCACTATTTCAACATTACTGGACTCTGAAAGCTGTAAACTGACAATCTTGATCATTGAAGTCCTAACATAAGTTTTTGTGCAAATAACTTCTAACACATTAAAAACTGTCTTACAGCATTGCAGAAAACATTGTATTTCACAAGGCATAAACATCTTTCAGTTTGGCAAGATTTGCACTGACTACTGAATGAAACAGCTTTCTCTAATAGAGAGAAAAGCTTTTGAGCAGATTTGGGCTTGATTTCACTTCATTTGAACAGAGGCACTATTTCAACATTACGGGACTCAGAAAGCTGTAAACTGACAATCTTGATCATTGAAGTCCTAACATAAGTTTTTGTGCATATAACTTCTAACACATTAAAAACTGTCTTACAGCATTGCAGAAAACATTGTATTTCATAAGGCATAAACATCTTTCAGTTTGGCAAGATTTGCACTGAATACTGAATGAAACAGCTTTCTCTAATAGAGAGAAAAGCTTTTGAGCAGATTTGGGCTTGATTTCACTTCATTTGAACAGAGGCACTATTTCAACATTACTGGACTCAGAAAGCTGTAAACTGACAATCTTGATCATTGAAGTCCAAACATTAGTTTTTGAGCATATAACTTCTAACACATTAAAAACTGTCTTACAGCATTGCAGAAAACATTGTATTTCATAAGGCATAAACATCTTTCAGTTTGGCAAGATTTGCACTGAATACTGAATGAAACAGCTTTCTCTAATAGAGAGAAAAGCTTTTGAGCAGATTTGGGCTTGATTTCACTTCATTTGAACAGAGGCACTATTTCAACATTACTGGACTCAGAAAGCTGTAAACTGACAATCTTGATCATTGAAGTCCTAACATAAGTTTTTGTGCATATAACTTCTAACACATTAAAAACTGTCTTACAGCATTGCAGAAAACATTTTATTTCATAAGGCATAAACATCTTTCAGTTTGGCAAGATTTGCACTGAATACTGAATGAAACAGCTTTCTCTAATAGAGAGAAAAGCTTTTGAGCAGATTTGGGCTTGATTTCACTTCATTTGAACAGAGGCACTATTTCAACATTACTGGACTCAGAAAGCTGTAAAATGACAATCTTGATCATTGAAGTCCAAACATTAGTTTTTGAGCATATAACTTCTAACACGTTAAAAACTGTCTTACAGCATTGCAGAAAACATTGTATTTCACAAGGCATAAACATCTTTCAGTTTGGCAAGATTTGCACTGAATACTGAATGAAACAGCTTTCTCTAATAGAGAGAAAAGCTTTTGAGCAGATTTGGGCTTGATTTCACTTCATTTGAACAGAGGCACTATTTCAACATTACTGGACTCAGAAAGCTGTAAACTGACAATCTTGATCATTGAAGTCCTAACATAAGTTTTTGTGCATATAACTTCTAACACATTAAAAACTGTCTTACAGCATTGCAGAAAACATTGTATTTCATAAGGCATAAACATCTTTCAGTTTGGCAAGATTTGCACTGAATACTGAATGAAACAGCTTTCTCTAATAGAGAGAAAAGCTTTTGAGCAGATTTGGGCTTGATTTCACTTCATTTGAACAGAGGCACTATTTCAACATTACTGGACTCTGAAAGCTGTAAACTGACAATCTTGATCATTGAAGTCCTAACATAAGTTTTTGTGCAAATAACTTCTAACACATTAAAAACTGTCTTACAGCATTGCAGAAAACATTGTATTTCTTAAGGCATAAACATCGTTCAGTTTGGCAAGATTTGCACTGAATACTGAATGAAACAGCTTTCTCTAATAGAGAGAAAAGCTTTTGAGCAGATTTGGACTTGATTTCACTTCATTTGAACAGAGGCACTATTTCAACATTACTGGACTCAGAAAGCTGTAAACTGACAATCTTGATCATTGAAGTCCAAACATTAGTTTTTGAGCATATAACTTCTAACACATTAAAAACTGTCTTACAGCATTGCAGAAAACATTGTATTTCATAAGGCATAAACATCTTTCAGTTTGGCAAGATTTGCACTGAATACTGAATGAAACAGCTTTCTCTAATAGAGAGAAAAGCTTTTGAGCAGATTTGGGCTTGATTTCACTTCATTTGAACAGAGGCACTATTTCAACATTACTGGACTCAGAAAGCTGTAAACTGACAATCTTGATCATTGAAGTCCTAACATAAGTTTTTGTGCAAATAACTTCTAACACATTAAAAACTGTCTTACAGCATTGCAGAAAACATTGTATTTCATAAGGCATAAACATCTTTCAGTTTGGCAAGATTTGCACTGAATACTGAATGAAACAGCTTTCTCTAATAGAAGAAAAGCTTTTGAGCAGATTTGGGCTTGATTTCACTTCATTTGAAGAGAGGCACTATTTCAACATTACTGGACTCAGAAAGCTGTAAACTGACAATCTTGATCATTGAAGTCCAAACATTAGTTTTTGAGCATATAACTTCTAACACATTAAAAACTGTCTTACAGAATTGCAGAAAACATTGTATTTCATAAGGCATAAACATCTTTCAGTTTGGCAAGATTTGCACTGAATACTGAATGAAACAGCTTTCTCTAATAGAGAGAAAAGCTTTTGAGCAGATTTGGGCTTGATTTCACTTCATTTGAACAGAGGCACTATTTCAACATTACTGGACTCAGAAAGCTGTAAACTGACAATCTTGATCATTGAAGTCCTAACATAAGTTTTTGTGCAAATAACTTCTAACACATTAAAAACTGTCTTACAGCATTGCAGAAAACATTGTATTTCATAAGGCATAAAAATCTTTCAGTTTGGCAAGATTTGCACTGAATACTGAATGAAACAGCTTTCTCTAATAGAGAGAAAAGCTTTTGAGCAGATTTGGGCTTGATTTCACTTCATTTGAACAGAGGCACTATTTCAACATTACTGGACTCAGAAAGCTGTAAACTGACAATCTTGATCATTGAAGTCCTAACATAAGTTTTTGTGCATATAACTTCTAACACATTAAAAACTGTCTTACAGCATTGCAGAAAACATTGTATTTCATAAGGCATAAACATCTTTCAGTTTGGCAAGATTTGCACTGAATACTGAATGAAACAGATTTCTCTAATAGAGAGAAAAGCTTTTGAGCAGATTTGGGCTTGATTTCACTTCATTTGAACAGAGGCACTATTTCAACATTACTGGACTCAGAAAGCTGTAAACTGACAATCTTGATCATTGAAGTCCAAACATTAGTTTTTGAGCATATAACTTCTAACACGTTAAAAACTGTCTTACAGCATTGCAGAAAACATTGTATTTCACAAGGCATAAACATCTTTCAGTTTGGCAAGATTTGCACTGAATACTGAATGAAACAGCTTTCTCTAATAGAGAGAAAAGCTTTTGAGCAGATTTGGGCTTGATTTCACTTCATTTGAACAGAGGCACTATTTCAACATTACTGGACTCAGAAAGCTGTAAACTGACAATCTTGATCATTGAAGTCCTAACATAAGTTTTTGTGCAAATAACTTCTAACACATTAAAAACTGTCTTACAGCATTGCAGAAAACATTGTATTTCATAAGGCATAAACATCTTTCAGTTTGGCAAGATTTGCACTGAATACTGAATGAAACAGCTTTCTCTAATAGAGAGAAAAGCTTTTGAGCAGATTTGGGCTTGATTTCACTTCATTTGAAGAGAGGCACTATTTCAACATTACTGGACTCAGAAAGCTGTAAACTGACAATCTTGATCATTGAAGTCCTAACATAAGTTTTTGTGCATATAACTTCTAACACATTAAAAACTGTCTTACAGCATTGCAGAAAACATTGTATTTCATAAGGCATAAACATCTTTCAGTTTGGCAAGATTTGCACTGAATACTGAATGAAACAGATTTCTCTAATAGAGAGAAAAGCTTTTGAGCAGATTTGGGCTTGATTTCACTTCATTTGAACAGAGGCACTATTTCAACATTACTGGACTCAGAAAGCTGTAAACTGACAATCTTGATCATTGAAGTCCAAACATTAGTTTTTGAGCATATAACTTCTAACACGTTAAAAACTGTCTTACAGCATTGCAGAAAACATTGTATTTCACAAGGCATAAACATCTTTCAGTTTGGCAAGATTTGCACTGAATACTGAATGAAACAGCTTTCTCTAATAGAGAGAAAAGCTTTTGAGCAGATTTGGGCTTGATTTCACTTCATTTGAACAGAGGCACTATTTCAACATTACTGGACTCAGAAAGCTGTAAACTGACAATCTTGATCATTGAAGTCCTAACATAAGTTTTTGTGCAAATAACTTCTAACACATTAAAAACTGTCTTACAGCATTGCAGAAAACATTGTATTTCATAAGGCATAAACATCTTTCAGTTTGGCAAGATTTGCACTGAATACTGAATGAAACAGCTTTCTCTAATAGAGAGAAAAGCTTTTGAGCAGATTTGGGCTTGATTTCACTTCATTTGAACAGAGGCACTATTTCAACATTACTGGACTCAGAAAGCTGTAAACTGACAATCTTGATCATTGAAGTCCAAACATTAGTTTTTGAGCATATAACTTCTAACACGTTAAAAACTGTCTTACAGCATTGCAGAAAACATTGTATTTCACAAGGCATAAACATCTTTCAGTTTGGCAAGATTTGCACTGACTACTGAATGAAACAGCTTTCTCTAATAGAGAGAAAAGCTTTTGAGCAGATTTGGGCTTGATTTCACTTCATTTGAACAGAGGCACTATTTCAACATTTCTGGACTCAGAAAGCTGTAAACTGACAATCTTGATCATTGAAGTCCTAACATAAGTTTTTGTGCATATAACTTCTAACACATTAAAAACTGTCTTACAGCATTGCAGAAAACATTGTATTTCATAAGGCATAAACATCTTTCAGTTTGGCAAGATTTGCACTGAATACTGAATGAAACAGCTTTCTCTAATAGAGAGAAAAGCTTTTGAGCAGATTTGGGCTTGATTTCACTTCATTTGAACGGAGGCACTATTTCAACATTACTGGACTCAGAAAGCTGTAAAATGACAATCTTGTTCATTGAAGTCCAAACATTAGTTTTTGAGCATATAACTTCTAACACATTAAAAACTGTCTTACAGCATTGCAGAAAACATTGTATTTCACAAGGCATAAACATCTTTCAGTTTGGCAAGATTTGCACTGAATACTGAATGAAACAGCTTTCTCTAATAGAGAGAAAAGCTTTTGAGCAGATTTGGGCTTGATTTCACTTCATTTGAACAGAGGCACTATTTCAACATTACTGGACTCAGAAAGCTGTAAACTGACAATCTTGATCATTGAAGTCCAAACATTAGTTTTTGAGCATATAACTTCTAACACATTAAAAACTGTCTTACAGCATTGCAGAAAACATTTTATTTCATAAGGCATAAACATCTTTCAGTTTGGCAAGATTTGCACTGAATACTGAATGAAACAGCTTTCTCTAATAGAGAGAAAAGCTTTTGAGCAGATTTGGGCTTGATTTCACTTCATTTGAACAGAGGCACTATTTCCACATTACTGGACTCAGAAAGCTGTAAACTGACAATCTTGATCATTGAAGTCCTAACATAAGTTTTTGTGCATATAACTTCTAACACATTAAAAACTGTCTTACAGCATTGCAGAAAACATTGCATTTCATAAGGCATAAACATCTTTCAGTTTGGCAAGATTTGCACTGAATACTGAATGAAACAGCTTTCTCTAATAGAGAGAAAAGCTTTTGAGCAGATTTGGGCTTGATTTCACTTCATTTGAACAGAGGCACTATTTCAACATTACTGGACTCAGAAAGCTGTAAACTGACAATCTTGATCATTGAAGTCCAAACATTAGTTTTTGAGCATATAACTTCTAACACATTAAAAACTGTCTTACAGCATTGCAGAAAACATTGTATTTCATAAGGCATAAACATCTTTCAGTTTGGCAAGATTTGCACTGAATACTGAATGAAACAGCTTTCTCTAATAGAGAGAAAAGCTTTTGAGCAGATTTGGGCTTGATTTCACTTCATTTGAACAGAGGCACTATTTCAACATTACTGGACTCAGAAAGCTGTAAACTGACAATCTTGATCATTGAAGTCCAAACATTAGTTTTTGAGCATATAACTTCTAACACATTAAAAACTGTCTTACAGCATTGCAGAAAACATTTTATTTCATAAGGCATAAACATCTTTCAGTTTGGCAAGATTTGCACTGAATACTGAATGAAACAGCTTTCTCTAATAGAGAGAAAAGCTTTTGAGCAGATTTGGGCTTGAATTCACTTCATTTGAACAGAGGCACTATTTCAACATTACTGGACTCAGAAAGCTGTAAACTGACAATCTTGATCATTGAAGTCCAAACATTAGTTTTTGAGCATATAACTTCTAACACGTTAAAAACTGTCTTACAGCATTACAGAAAACATTGTATTTCACAAGGCATAAACATCTTTCAGTTTGGCAAGATTTGCACTGAATACTGAATGAAACAGCTTTCTCTAATAGAGAGAAAAGCTTTTGAGCAGATTTGGGCTTGATTTCACTTCATTTGAACAGAGGCACTATTTCAACATTACTGGACTCAGAAAGCTGTAAACTGACAATCTTGATCATTGAAGTCCTAACATAAGTTTTTGTGCATATAACTTCTAACACATTAAAAACTGTCTTACAGCATTGCAGAAAACATTGTATTTCATAAGGCATAAACATCTTTCAGTTTGGCAAGATTTGCACTGAATACTGAATGAAACAGCTTTCTCTAATAGAGAGAAAAGCTTTTGAGCAGATTTGGGCTTGATTTCACTTCATTTGAACAGAGGCACTATTTCAACATTACTGGACTCTGAAAGCTGTAAACTGACAATCTTGATCATTGAAGTCCTAACATAAGTTTTTGTGCAAATAACTTCTAACACATTAAAAACTGTCTTACAGCATTGCAGAAAACATTGTATTTCTTAAGGCATAAACATCGTTCAGTTTGGCAAGATTTGCACTGAATACTGAATGAAACAGCTTTCTCTAATAGAGAGAAAAGCTTTTGAGCAGATTTGGACTTGATTTCACTTCATTTGAACAGAGGCACTATTTCAACATTACTGGACTCAGAAAGCTGTAAACTGACAATCTTGATAATTGAAGTCCAAACATTAGTTTTTGAGCATATAACTTCTAACACATTAAAAACTGTCTTACAGCATTGCAGAAAACATTGTATTTCATAAGGCATAAACATCTTTCAGTTTGGCAAGATTTGCACTGAATACTGAATGAAACAGCTTTCTCTAATAGAGAGAAAAGCTTTTGAGCAGATTTGGGCTTGATTTCACTTCATTTGAACAGAGGCACTATTTCAACATTACTGGACTCAGAAAGCTGTAAACTGACAATCTTGATCATTGAAGTCCTAACATAAGTTTTTGTGCAAATAACTTCTAACACATTAAAAACTGTCTTACAGCATTGCAGAAAACATTGTATTTCATAAGGCATAAACATCTTTCAGTTTGGCAAGATTTGCACTGAATACTGAATGAAACAGCTTTCTCTAATAGAAGAAAAGCTTTTGAGCAGATTTGGGCTTGATTTCACTTCATTTGAAGAGAGGCACTATTTCAACATTACTGGACTCAGAAAGCTGTAAACTGACAATCTTGATCATTGAAGTCCAAACATTAGTTTTTGAGCATATAACTTCTAACACATTAAAAACTGTCTTACAGCATTGCAGAAAACATTGTATTTCATAAGGCATAAACATCTTTCAGTTTGGCAAGATTTGCACTGAATACTGAATGAAACAGCTTTCTCTAATAGAGAGAAAAGCTTTTGAGCAGATTTGGGCTTGATTTCACTTCATTTGAACAGAGGCACTATTTCAACATTACTGGACTCAGAAAGCTGTAAACTGACAATCTTGATCATTGAAGTCCTAACATAAGTTTTTGTGCAAATAACTTCTAACACATTAAAAACTGTCTTACAGCATTGCAGAAAACATTGTATTTCATAAGGCATAAAAATCTTTCAGTTTGGCAAGATTTGCACTGAATACTGAATGAAACAGCTTTCTCTAATAGAGAGAAAAGCTTTTGAGCAGATTTGGGCTTGATTTCACTTCATTTGAAGAGAGGCACTATTTCAACATTACTGGACTCAGAAAGCTGTAAACTGACAATCTTGATCATTGAAGTCCTAACATAAGTTTTTGTGCATATAACTTCTAACACATTAAAAACTGTCTTACAGCATTGCAGAAAACATTGTATTTCATAAGGCATAAACATCTTTCAGTTTGGCAAGATTTGCACTGAATACTGAATGAAACAGATTTCTCTAATAGAGAGAAAAGCTTTTGAGCAGATTTGGGCTTGATTTCACTTCATTTGAACAGAGGCACTATTTCAACATTACTGGACTCAGAAAGCTGTAAACTGACAATCTTGATCATTGAAGTCCAAACATTAGTTTTTGAGCATATAACTTCTAACACGTTAAAAACTGTCTTACAGCATTGCAGAAAACATTGTATTTCACAAGGCATAAACATCTTTCAGTTTGGCAAGATTTGCACTGAATACTGAATGAAACAGCTTTCTCTAATAGAGAGAAAAGCTTTTGAGCAGATTTGGGCTTGATTTCACTTCATTTGAACAGAGGCACTATTTCAACATTACTGGACTCAGAAAGCTGTAAACTGACAATCTTGATCATTGAAGTCCTAACATAAGTTTTTGTGCAAATAACTTCTAACACATTAAAAACTGTCTTACAGCATTGCAGAAAACATTGTATTTCATAAGGCATAAACATCTTTCAGTTTGGCAAGATTTGCACTGAATACTGAATGAAACAGCTTTCTCTAATAGAGAGAAAAGCTTTTGAGCAGATTTGGGCTTGATTTCACTTCATTTGAACAGAGGCACTATTTCAACATTACTGGACTCAGAAAGCTGTAAACTGACAATCTTGATCATTGAAGTCCAAACATTAGTTTTTGAGCATATAACTTCTAACACGTTAAAAACTGTCTTACAGCATTGCAGAAAACATTGTATTTCACAAGGCATAAACATCTTTCAGTTTGGCAAGATTTGCACTGACTACTGAATGAAACAGCTTTCTCTAATAGAGAGAAAAGCTTTTGAGCAGATTTGGGCTTGATTTCACTTCATTTGAACAGAGGCACTATTTAAACATTTCTGGACTCAGAAAGCTGTAAACTGACAATCTTGATCATTGAAGTCCTAACATAAGTTTTTGTGCATATAACTTCTAACACATTAAAAACTGTCTTACAGCATTGCAGAAAACATTGTATTTCATAAGGCATAAACATCTTTCAGTTTGGCAAGATTTGCACTGAATACTGAATGAAACAGCTTTCTCTAATAGAGAGAAAAGCTTTTGAGCAGATTTGGGCTTGATTTCACTTCATTTGAACGGAGGCACTATTTCAACATTACTGGACTCAGAAAGCTGTAAAATGACAATCTTGATCATTGAAGTCCAAACATTAGTTTTTGAGCATATAACTTCTAACACATTAAAAACTGTCTTACAGCATTGCAGAAAACATTGTATTTCACAAGGCATAAACATCTTTCAGTTTGGCAAGATTTGCACTGAATACTGAATGAAACAGCTTTCTCTAATAGAGAGAAAAGCTTTTGAGCAGATTTGGGCTTGATTTCACTTCATTTGAACAGAGGCACTATTTCAACATTACTGGACTCAGAAAGCTGTAAACTGACAATCTTGATCATTGAAGTCCAAACATTAGTTTTTGAGCATATAACTTCTAACACATTAAAAACTGTCTTACAGCATTGCAGAAAACATTTTATTTCATAAGGCATAAACATCTTTCAGTTTGGCAAGATTTGCACTGAATACTGAATGAAACAGCTTTCTCTAATAGAGAGAAAAGCTTTTGAGCAGATTTGGGCTTGATTTCACTTCATTTGAACAGAGGCACTATTTCCACATTACTGGACTCAGAAAGCTGTAAACTGACAATCTTGATCATTGAAGTCCTAACATAAGTTTTTGTGCATATAACTTCTAACACATTAAAAACTGTCTTACAGCATTGCAGAAAACATTGCATTTCATAAGGCATAAACATCTTTCAGTTTGGCAAGATTTGCACTGAATACTGAATGAAACAGCTTTCTCTAATAGAGAGAAAAGCTTTTGAGCAGATTTGGGCTTGATTTCACTTCATTTGAACAGAGGCACTATTTCAACATTACTGGACTCAGAAAGCTGTAAACTGACAATCTTGATCATTGAAGTCCAAACATTAGTTTTTGAGCATATAACTTCTAACACATTAAAAACTGTCTTACAGCATTGCAGAAAACATTGTATTTCATAAGGCATAAACATCTTTCAGTTTGGCAAGATTTGCACTGAATACTGAATGAAACAGCTTTCTCTAATAGAGAGAAAAGCTTTTGAGCAGATTTGGGCTTGATTTCACTTCATTTGAACAGAGGCACTATTTCAACATTACTGGACTCAGAAAGCTGTAAACTGACAATCTTGATCATTGAAGTCCAAACATTAGTTTTTGAGCATATAACTTCTAACACATTAAAAACTGTCTTACAGCATTGCAGAAAACATTTTATTTCATAAGGCATAAACATCTTTCAGTTTGGCAAGATTTGCACTGAATACTGAATGAAACAGCTTTCTCTAATAGAGAGAAAAGCTTTTGAGCAGATTTGGGCTTGAATTCACTTCATTTGAACAGAGGCACTATTTCAACATTACTGGACTCAGAAAGCTGTAAACTGACAATCTTGATCATTGAAGTCCAAACATTAGTTTTTGAGCATATAACTTCTAACACGTTAAAAACTGTCTTACAGCATTACAGAAAACATTGTATTTCACAAGGCATAAACATCTTTCAGTTTGGCAAGATTTGCACTGAATACTGAATGAAACAGCTTTCTCTAATAGAGAGAAAAGCTTTTGAGCAGATTTGGGCTTGATTTCACTTCATTTGAACAGAGGCACTATTTCAACATTACTGGACTCAGAAAGCTGTAAACTGACAATCTTGATCATTGAAGTCCTAACATAAGTTTTTGTGCATATAACTTCTAACACATTAAAAACTGTCTTACAGCATTGCAGAAAACATTGTATTTCATAAGGCATAAACATCTTTCAGTTTGGCAAGATTTGCACTGAATACTGAATGAAACAGCTTTCTCTAATAGAGAGAAAAGCTTTTGAGCAGATTTGGGCTTGATTTCACTTCATTTGAACAGAGGCACTATTTCAACATTACTGGACTCTGAAAGCTGTAAACTGACAATCTTGATCATTGAAGTCCTAACATAAGTTTTTGTGCAAATAACTTCTAACACATTAAAAACTGTCTTACAGCATTGCAGAAAACATTGTATTTCTTAAGGCATAAACATCTTTCAGTTTGGCAAGATTTGCACTGAATACTGAATGAAACAGCTTTCTCTAATAGAGAGAAAAGCTTTTGAGCAGATTTGGGCTTGATTTCACTTCATTTGAACAGAGGCACTATTTCAACATTACTGGACTCAGAAAGCTGTAAACTGACAATATTGATCATTGAAGTCCAAACATTAGTTTTTGAGCATATAACTTCTAACACATTAAAAACTGTCTTACAGCATTGCAGAAAACATTGTATTTCATAAGGCATAAACATCTTTCAGTTTGGCAAGATTTGCACTGAATACTGAATGAAACAGCTTTCTCTAATAGAGAGAAAAGCTTTTGAGCAGATTTGGGCTTGATTTCACTTCATTTGAACAGAGGCACTATTCCAACATTACTGGACTCAGAAAGCTGTAAAATGACAATCTTGATCATTGAAGTCCAAACATTAGTTTTTGAGCATATAACTTCTAACACATTAAAAACTGTCTTACAGCATTGCAGAAAACATTGTATTTCATAAGGCATAAACATCTTTCAGTTTGGCAAGATTTGCACTGAATACTGAATGAAACAGCTTTCTCTAATAGAGAGAAAAGCTTTTGAGCAGATTTGGGCTTGATTTCACTTCATTTGAACAGAGGCACTATTTCAACATTACTGGACTCAGAAAGCTGTAAACTGACAATCTTGATCATTGAAGTCCAAACATTAGTTTTTGAGCATATAACTTCTAACACATTAAAAACTGTCTTACAGCATTGCAGAAAACATTTTATTTCATAAGGCATAAACATCTTTCAGTTTGGCAAGATTTGCACTGAATACTGAATGAAACAGCTTTCTCTAATAGAGAGAAAAGCTTTTGAGCAGATTTGGGCTTGATTTCACTTCATTTGAACAGAGGCACTATTTCAACATTACTGGACTCAGAAAGCTGTAAACTGACAATCTTGATCATTGAAGTCCTAACATAAGTTTTTGTGCATATAACTTCTAACACATTAAAAACTGTCTTACAGCATTGCAGAAAACATTGCATTTCATAAGGCATAAACATCTTTCAGTTTGGCAAGATTTGCACTGAATACTGAATGAAACAGCTTTCTCTAATAGAGAGAAAAGCTTTTGAGCAGATTTGGGCTTGATTTCACTTCATTTGAACAGAGGCACTATTTCAACATTACTGGACTCAGAAAGCTGTAAACTGACAATCTTGATTATTGAAGTCCTAACATAAGTTTTTGTGCAAATAACTTCTAACACATTAAAAACTGTCTTACAGCATTGCAGAAAACATTGTATTTCATAAGGCATAAACATCTTTCAGTTTGGCAAGATTTGCACTGAATACTGAATGAAACAGCTTTCTCTAATAGAGAGAAAAGCTTTTGAGTAGATTTGGGCTTGATTTCACTTCATTTGAACAGAGGCACTATTTCAACATTACTGGACTCAGAAAGCTGAAAAAAAACTGACAATCTTGATCATTGAAGTCCTAACATAAGTTTTTGTGCATATAACTTCTAACACATTAAAAACTGTCTTACAGCATTGCAGAAAACATTGTATTTCATAAGGCATAAACATCTTTCAGTTTGGCAAGATTTGCACTGAATACTGAATGAAACAGCGTTCTCTAATAGAGAGAAAAGCTTTTGAGCAGATTTGGGCTTGATTTCACTTCATTTGAACAGAGGCACTATTTCAACATTACTGGACTCAGAAAGCTGTAAACTGACAATCTTGATTATTGAAGTCCTAACATAAGTTTTTGTGCAAATAACTTCTAACACATTAAAAACTGTCTTACAGCATTGCAGAAAACATTGTATTTCATAAGGCATAAACATCTTTCAGTTTGGCAAGATTTGCACTGAATACTGAATGAAACAGCTTTCTCTAATAGAGAGACAAGCTTTTGAGCAGATTTGGGCTTGATTTCACTTCATTTGAACAGAGGCACTATTTCAACATTACTGGACTCAGAAAGCTGTAAACTGACAATCTTGATCATTGAAGTCCAAACATTAGTTTTTGAGCATATAACTTCTAACACGTTAAAAACTGTCTTACAGCATTGCAGAAAACATTGTATTTCACAAGGCATAAACATCTTTCAGTTTGGCAAGATTTGCACTGAATACTGAATGAAACAGCTTTCTCTAATAGAGAGAAAAGCTTTTGAGCAGATTTGGGCTTGATTTCACTTCATTTGAACAGAGGCACTATTTCAACATTACTGGACTCAGAAAGCTGTAAACTGACAATCTTGATCATTGAAGTCCTAACATAAGTTTTTGTGCAAATAACTTCTAACACATTAAAAACTGTCTTACAGCATTGCAGAAAACATTGTATTTCATAAGGCATAAACATCTTTCAGTTTGGCAAGATTTGCACTGAATACTGAATGAAACAGCTTTCTCTAATAGAGAGAAAAGCTTTTGAGCAGATTTGGGCTTGATTTCACTTCATTTGAACAGAGGCACTATTTCAACATTACTGGACTCAGAAAGCTGTAAACTGACAATCTTGATCATTGAAGTCCAAACATTAGTTTTTGAGCATATAACTTCTAACACATTAAAAACTATCTTACAGCATTGCAGAAAACATTGTATTTCATAAGGCATAAACATCTTTCAGTTTGGCAAGATTTGCACTGAATACTGAATGAAACAGCTTTCTCTAATAGAGAGAAAAGCTTTTGAGCAGATTTGGGCTTGATTTCACTTCATTTGAACAGAGGCACTATTTCAACATTACTGGACTCAGAAAGCTGTAAACTGACAATCTTGATCATTGAAGTCCAAACATTAGTTTTTGAGCATATAACTTCTAACACATTAAAAACTGTCTTACAGCATTGCAGAAAACATTGTATTTCATAAGGCATAAACATCTTTCAGTTTGGCAAGATTTGCACTGAATAATGAATGAAACAGCTTTCTCTAATAGAGAGAAAAGCTTTTGAGCAGATTTGGGCTTGATTTCACTTCATTTGAACAGAGGCACTATTTCAACATTACTGGACTCAGAAAGCTGTAAAATGACAATCTTGATCATTGAAGTCCAAACATTAGTTTTTGAGCATATAACTTCTAACACATTAAAAACTGTCTTACAGCATTGCAGAAAACATTGTATTTCACAAGGCATAAACATCTTTCAGTTTGGCAAGATTTGCACTGAATACTGAATGAAACAGCTTTCTCTAATAGAGAGAAAAGCTTTTGAGCAGATTTGGGCTTGATTTCACTTCATTTGAACAGAGGCACTATTTCAACATTACTGGACTCAGAAAGCTGTAAACTGACAATCTTGATCATTGAAGTCCAAACATTAGTTTTTGAGCATATAACTTCTAACACATTAAAAACTGTCTTACAGCATTGCAGAAAACATTTTATTTCATAAGGCATAAACATCTTTCAGTTTGGCAAGATTTGCACTGAATACTGAATGAAACAGCTTTCTCTAATAGAGAGAAAAGCTTTTGAGCAGATTTGGGCTTGATTTCACTTCATTTGAACAGAGGCACTATTTCAACATTACTGGACTCAGAAAGCTGTAAACTGACAATCTTGATCATTGAAGTCCTAACATAAGTTTTTGTGCATATAACTTCTAACACATTAAAAACTGTCTTACAGCATTGCAGAAAACATTGTATTTCATAAGGCATAAACATCTTTCAGTTTGGCAAGATTTGCACTGAATACTGAATGAAACAGCTTTCTCTAATAGAGAGAAAAGCTTTTGAGCAGATTTGGGCTTGATTTCACTTCATTTGAACAGAGGCACTATTTCAACATTACTGGACTCAGAAAGCTGTAAAATGACAATCTTGATCATTGAAGTCCAAACATTAGTTTTTGAGCATATAACTTCTAACACATTAAAAACTGTCTTACAGCATTGCAGAAAACATTGTATTTCACAAGGCATAAACATCTTTCAGTTTGGCAAGATTTGCACTGAATACTGAATGAAACAGCTTTCTCTAATAGAGAGAAAAGCTTTTGAGCAGATTTGGGCTTGATTTCACTTCATTTGAACAGAGGCACTATTTCAACATTACTGGACTCAGAAAGCTGTAAACTGACAATCTTGATCATTGAAGTCCAAACATTAGTTTTTGAGCATATAACTTCTAACACATTAAAAACTGTCTTACAGCATTGCAGAAAACATTTTATTTCATAAGGCATAAACATCTTTCAGTTTGGCAAGATTTGCACTGAATACTGAATGAAACAGCTTTCTCTAATAGAGAGAAAAGCTTTTGAGCAGATTTGGGCTTGATTTCACTTCATTTGAACAGAGGCACTATTTCAACATTACTGGACTCAGAAAGCTGTAAACTGACAATCTTGATCATTGAAGTCCTAACATAAGTTTTTGTGCATATAACTTCTAACACATTAAAAACTGTCTTACAGCATTGCAGAAAACATTGCATTTCATAAGGCATAAACATCTTTCAGTTTGGCAAGATTTGCACTGAATACTGAATGAAACAGCTTTCTCTAATAGAGAGAAAAGCTTTTGAGCAGATTTGGGCTTGATTTCACTTCATTTGAACAGAGGCACTATTTCAACATTACTGGACTCAGAAAGCTGTAAACTGACAATCTTGATTATTGAAGTCCTAACATAAGTTTTTGTGCAAATAACTTCTAACACATTAAAAACTGTCTTACAGCATTGCAGAAAACATTGTATTTCATAAGGCATAAACATCTTTCAGTTTGGCAAGATTTGCACTGAATACTGAATGAAACAGCTTTCTCTAATAGAGAGAAAAGCTTTTGAGTAGATTTGGGCTTGATTTCACTTCATTTGAACAGAGGCACTATTTCAACATTACTGGACTCAGAAAGCTGAAAAAAAACTGACAATCTTGATCATTGAAGTCCTAACATAAGTTTTTGTGCATATAACTTCTAACACATTAAAAACTGTCTTACAGCATTGCAGAAAACATTGTATTTCATAAGGCATAAACATCTTTCAGTTTGGCAAGATTTGCACTGAATACTGAATGAAACAGCGTTCTCTAATAGAGAGAAAAGCTTTTGAGCAGATTTGGGCTTGATTTCACTTCATTTGAACAGAGGCACTATTTCAACATTACTGGACTCAGAAAGCTGTAAACTGACAATCTTGATTATTGAAGTCCTAACATAAGTTTTTGTGCAAATAACTTCTAACACATTAAAAACTGTCTTACAGCATTGCAGAAAACATTGTATTTCATAAGGCATAAACATCTTTCAGTTTGGCAAGATTTGCACTGAATACTGAATGAAACAGCTTTCTCTAATAGAGAGACAAGCTTTTGAGCAGATTTGGGCTTGATTTCACTTCATTTGAACAGAGGCACTATTTCAACATTACTGGACTCAGAAAGCTGTAAACTGACAATCTTGATCATTGAAGTCCAAACATTAGTTTTTGAGCATATAACTTCTAACACGTTAAAAACTGTCTTACAGCATTGCAGAAAACATTGTATTTCACAAGGCATAAACATCTTTCAGTTTGGCAAGATTTGCACTGAATACTGAATGAAACAGCTTTCTCTAATAGAGAGAAAAGCTTTTGAGCAGATTTGGGCTTGATTTCACTTCATTTGAACAGAGGCACTATTTCAACATTACTGGACTCAGAAAGCTGTAAACTGACAATCTTGATCATTGAAGTCCTAACATAAGTTTTTGTGCAAATAACTTCTAACACATTAAAAACTGTCTTACAGCATTGCAGAAAACATTGTATTTCATAAGGCATAAACATCTTTCAGTTTGGCAAGATTTGCACTGAATACTGAATGAAACAGCTTTCTCTAATAGAGAGAAAAGCTTTTGAGCAGATTTGGGCTTGATTTCACTTCATTTGAACAGAGGCACTATTTCAACATTACTGGACTCAGAAAGCTGTAAACTGACAATCTTGATCATTGAAGTCCAAACATTAGTTTTTGAGCATATAACTTCTAACACATTAAAAACTATCTTACAGCATTGCAGAAAACATTGTATTTCATAAGGCATAAACATCTTTCAGTTTGGCAAGATTTGCACTGAATACTGAATGAAACAGCTTTCTCTAATAGAGAGAAAAGCTTTTGAGCAGATTTGGGCTTGATTTCACTTCATTTGAACAGAGGCACTATTTCAACATTACTGGACTCAGAAAGCTGTAAACTGACAATCTTGATCATTGAAGTCCAAACATTAGTTTTTGAGCATATAACTTCTAACACATTAAAAACTGTCTTACAGCATTGCAGAAAACATTGTATTTCATAAGGCATAAACATCTTTCAGTTTGGCAAGATTTGCACTGAATACTGAATGAAACAGCTTTCTCTAATAGAGAGAAAAGCTTTTGAGCAGATTTGGGCTTGATTTCACTTCATTTGAACAGAGGCACTATTTCAACATTACTGGACTCAGAAAGCTGTAAAATGACAATCTTGATCATTGAAGTCCAAACATTAGTTTTTGAGCATATAACTTCTAACACATTAAAAACTGTCTTACAGCATTGCAGAAAACATTGTATTTCACAAGGCATAAACATCTTTCAGTTTGGCAAGATTTGCACTGAATACTGAATGAAACAGCTTTCTCTAATAGAGAGAAAAGCTTTTGAGCAGATTTGGGCTTGATTTCACTTCATTTGAACAGAGGCACTATTTCAACATTACTGGACTCAGAAAGCTGTAAACTGACAATCTTGATCATTGAAGTCCAAACATTAGTTTTTGAGCATATAACTTCTAACACATTAAAAACTGTCTTACAGCATTGCAGAAAACATTTTATTTCATAAGGCATAAACATCTTTCAGTTTGGCAAGATTTGCACTGAATACTGAATGAAACAGCTTTCTCTAATAGAGAGAAAAGCTTTTGAGCAGATTTGGGCTTGATTTCACTTCATTTGAACAGAGGCACTATTTCAACATTACT
The DNA here is from genome assembly GCF_023724105.1 of Carassius gibelio. Taxonomy (NCBI): domain Eukaryota; kingdom Metazoa; phylum Chordata; class Actinopteri; order Cypriniformes; family Cyprinidae; genus Carassius; species Carassius gibelio. Next base: position 918,512 of record NC_068405.1, read on the forward strand.
GGACTCAGAAAGCTGTAAACTGACAATCTTGATCATTGAAGTCCTAACATAAGTTTTTGTGCATATAACTTCTAACACATTAAAAACTGTCTTACAGCATTGCAGAAAACATTGCATTTCATAAGGCATAAACATCTTTCAGTTTGGCAAGATTTGCACTGAATACTGAATGAAACAGCTTTCTCTAATAGAGAGAAAAGCTTTTGAGCAGATTTGGGCTTGATTTCACTTCATTTGAACAGAGGCACTATTTCAACATTACTGGACTCAGAAAGCTGTAAACTGACAATCTTGATTATTGAAGTCCTAACATAAGTTTTTGTGCAAATAACTTCTAACACATTAAAAACTGTCTTACAGCATTGCAGAAAACATTGTATTTCATAAGGCATAAACATCTTTCAGTTTGGCAAGATTTGCACTGAATACTGAATGAAACAGCTTTCTCTAATAGAGAGAAAAGCTTTTGAGTAGATTTGGGCTTGATTTCACTTCATTTGAACAGAGGCACTATTTCAACATTACTGGACTCAGAAAGCTGTAAAAACTGACAATCTTGATCATTGAAGTCCTAACATAAGTTTTTGTGCATATAACTTCTAACACATTACAAACTGTCTTACAGCATTGCAGAAAACATTGTATTTCATAAGGCATAAACATCTTTCAGTTTGGCAAGATTTGCACTGAATACTGAATGAAACAGCGTTCTCTAATAGAGAGAAAAGCTTTTGAGCAGATTTGGGCTTGATTTCACTTCATTTGAACAGAGGCACTATTTCAACATTACTGGACTCAGAAAGCTGTAAACTGACAATCTTGATTATTGAAGTCCTAACATAAGTTTTTGTGCAAATAACTTCTAACACATTAAAAACTGTCTTACAGCATTGCAGAAAACATTGTATTTCATAAGGCATAAACATCTTTCAGTTTGGCAAGATTTGCACCGAATACTGAATGAAACAGCTTTCTCTAATAGAGAGAAAAGCTTTTGAGCAGATTTGGGCTTGATTTCACTTCATTTGAACAGAGGCACTATTTCAACATTACGGGACTCAGAAAGCTGTAAAATGACAATCTTGATCATTGAAGTCCAAACATTAGTTTTTGAGCATATGACTTCTAACACATTAAAAACTGTCTTACAGCATTGCAGAAAACATTTTATTTCATAAGACATAAGCATGTTTCAGTTTGGCAAGATTTGCACTGAATATTGAATGAAACAGCTTTCTCTAATAGAGAGACAAGCTCTTGAGCAGATTTGGGCTTGATTTCACTTCATTTGAACAGAGGCACTATTTCAACATTACTGGACTCAGAAAGCTGTAAACTGACAATCTTGATCATTGAAGTCCTAACATAAGTTTTTGTGCAATTAACTTCTAACACATTAAAAACTGTCTTACAGCATTGCAGAAAACATTGTATTTCATAAGGCATAAACATCTTTCAGTTTGGCAAGATTTGCACTGAATACTGAATGAAACAGCTTTCTCTAATAGAGAGAAAAGCTTTTGAGCAGATTTGGGCTTCATTTCACTTCATTTGAACAGAGGCACTATTTCAACATTACTGGACTCAGAAAGCTGTAAACTGACAATCTTGATCATTGAAGTCCAAACATTAGTTTTTGAGCATTTAAATTCTAACACATTAAAAACTGTCTTACAGCATTGCAGAAAACATTGTATTTCATAAGGCATAAACATCTTTCAGTTTGGCAAGATTTGCACTGAATACTGAATGAAACAGCTTTCTCTAATAGAGAGAAAAGCTTTTGAGCAGATTTGGGCTTGATTTCACTTCATTTGAACAGAGGCACTATTTCAACATTACTGGACTCAGAAAGCTGTAAACTGACAATCTTGATCATTGAAGTCCTAACATAAGTTTTTGTGCATATAACTTCTAACACATTAAAAACTGTCTTACAGCATTGCAGAAAACATTGTATTTCATAAGGCATAAACATCTTTCAGTTTGGCAAGATTTGCACTGAATACTGAATGAAACAGCTTTCTCTAATAGAGAGAAAAGCTTTTGAGCAGATTTGGGCTTGATTTCACTTCATTTGAACAGAGGCACTATTTCAACATTACTGGACTCAGAAAGCTGTAAACTGACAATCTTGATCATTGAAGTCCAAACATTAGTTTTTGAGCATATAACTTCTAACACATTAAAAACTGTCTTACAGCATTGCAGAAAACATTGTATTTCATAAGGCATAAACATCTTTCAGTTTGGCAAGATTTGCACTGAATACTGAATGAAACAGCTTTCTCTAATAGAGAGAAAAGCTTTTGAGCAGATTTGGGCTTGATTTCACTTCATTTGAACAGAGGCACTATTTCAACATTACTGGACTCAGAAAGCTGTAAACTGACAATCTTGATTATTGAAGTCCTAACATAAGTTTTTGTGCAAATAACTTCTAACACATTAAAAACTGTCTTACAGCATTGCAGAAAACATTGTATTTCATAAGGCATAAACATCTTTCAGTTTGGCAAGATTTGCACTGAATACTGAATGAAACAGCTTTCTCTAATAGAGAGAAAAGCTTTTGAGCAGATTTGGGCTTGATTTCACTTCATTTGAACAGAGGCACTATTTCAACATTACGGGACTCAGAAAGCTGTAAAATGACAATCTTGATCATTGAAGTCCAAACATTAGTTTTTGAGCATATGACTTCTAACACATTAAAAACTGTCTTACAGCATTGCAGAAAACATTGTATTTCATAAGGCATAAACATCTTTCAGTTTGGCAAGATTTGCACTGAATACTGAATGAAACAGCCTTCTCTAATAGAGAGAAAAGCTTTTGAGCAGATTTGGGCTTGATTTCACTTCATTTGAACAGAGGCACTATTTCAACATTACTGGACTCAGAAAGCTGTAAACTGACAATGTTGATCATTGAAGTCCTAACATTAGTTTTTGAGCATATAACTTCTAACACATTAAAAACTGTCTTACAGCATTGCAGAAAACATTTTATTTCATAAGACATAAGCATGTTTCAGTTTGGCAAGATTTGCACTGAATATTGAATGAAACAGCTTTCTCTAATAGAGAGACAAGCTCTTGAGCAGATTTGGGCTTGATTTCACTTCATTTGAACAGAGGCACTATTTCAACATTACTGGACTCAGAAAGCTGTAAACTGACAATCTTGATCATTGAAGTCCTAACATAAGTTTTTGTGCAATTAACTTCTAACACATTAAAAACTGTCTTACAGCATTGCAGAAAACATTGTATTTCATAAGGCATAAACATCTTTCAGTTTGGCAAGATTTGCACTGAATACTGAATGAAACAGCTTTCTCTAATAGAGAGAAAAGCTTTTGAGCAGATTTGGGCTTGATTTCACTTCATTTGAACAGAGGCACTATTTCAACATTACTGGACTCAGAAAGCTGTAAACTGACAATCTTGATCATTGAAGTCCAAACATTAGTTTTTGAGCATATAACTTCTAACACATTAAAAACTGTCTTACAGCATTGCAGAAAACATTGTATTTCATAAGGCATAAACATCTTTCAGTTTGGCAAGATTTGCACTGAATACTGAATGAAACAGCTTTCTCTAATAGAGAGAAAAGCTTTTGAGCAGATTTGGGCTTGATTTCACTTCATTTGAACAGAGGCACTATTTCAACATTACTGGACTCAGAAAGCTGTAAACTGACAATCTTGATCATTGAAGTCCAAACATTAGTTTTTGAGCATATAACTTCTAACACATTAAAAACTGTCTTACAGCATTGCAGAAAACATTGTATTTCATAAGGCATAAACATCTTTCAGTTTGGCAAGATTTGCACTGAATACTGAATGAAACAGCTTTCTCTAATAGAGAGAAAAGCTTTTGAGCAGATTTGGGCTTGATTTCACTTCATTTGAACAGAGGCACTATTTCAACATTACTGGACTCAGAAAGCTGTAAACTGACAATCTTGATCATTGAAGTCCTAACATTACTTAGTAAACATACCATAAGTAGTTGTCCTGCCAATTTTCGTTTTGAAACTATATTCAGATTTTGATTTACAGACATTTGAAATGTATTTGTTTTTTTTTTTGCTTTTCCAGGGGACTCTATTGGGCCCCTGGGGATGGGAGAGCAGGAAACAATGAACAGATATATTCTCATCATTGGCAACAAACTGTTGAGACACATTTTTTAGATTGTCTTTTCAAAAACATACCATTGAAGTCATACTTATCTTAGAATTAAGACACCAGAAAATCTACATAAAGCGCCCATTTGGAAAGAGCTCAATTTATTTTATTAGATCAAGAGCAAGAATACAGTGCTGACAGTAAACAATGACAACAAATATATTACATATTGTGACACTTCATATCACACAAGGCCAATGTGTCATTCAGTAAGACAATGTGTGACAGTGTGCAGTTTATGGTGCCATACAATTCATGCAATGCAAAAAAACATATAAAATACCTAATTCATAAATCTCTGTAAAGAACGTATCATCTTTGTCCCCCGTAGGTGCTAGACATCATTAATGTGCATGATCATTTTCATTATAATACCGAACAGAATTCATTTTGATCTTTTTGATTCATTGATTCATCTCCTTCAGTTGTGCATGAATCCATGCAGTCTCTTCTAATGCTGCTTTCTGCCTGCTCTTCATCTAACTGAATTTCATTATTGTGACAATGTTCATTTCTTAATTAAAACAACCATGCTGATTATGTGTTGTTTACAAATTTAATTGGTGTATTTACCAAAAACCATATCTATGTTCACCATACTTTATCCAGCACCTTATGCAATATTTAACTAGTATGCAGCATAAAGACAGATAAAGTAGCATATTAAGACAAATGATATTCAAGAGAAATAAAAATGGGTTACATTAACAACCCATTGTACAACTGATAAACAAGTCATGTGACTAATTCAAATCAAATCACTTTATTATCACAATACCATGAATGCAAGTATACAGGCGGTGAAATGCTTTTGTGCATACTCTGCAGCATGACAAGTCCTGACAACACTGTATACTGTACACTGGTACACAAGTGCAGTACGGTATGAATTAGCGCAAACAGAATGTCAGGGAACAGAAAAATAGTGAGTCAGAGTCCAGTTAGTGTAACTGATAAAGTGCAGTGCATATGAGGCTGCTGGCATGTGTGTGTGTGTGGTGTTACTGGTACGAGTTCAGTTCAGTCTGATTGCCAGTGGAAGGAACTTGTCTTGCAGTCTGCTGGTGCTGGTTGTGCCTGATGGTAACGGTGAGAGCAATCCATGGCTCATGTAGCTGGAGTCTCTGACAGTCCTCTGTGCTTTCTTCAAAGCAAACAAAAAAAATTAATAAAATAAACAACCTTGCGTAGATGTCCTGGAGAGACAAAATCATTTTGGGTGTTGTAAATCAATAAACAATTTATATTATTATTATTTAGAATTGTTGGAAAGGACATACCATTGATTCCTGTTGAAGGTTGTTGGAGGTATGAGCTCTCAGTTGAGAGACATCTGTGATGTCACAAAGCTGTTTGGGAATGCAGTCTTCACAGTTTCAGGCTGCAGTGCTGGACTTGGTGACCATTGACTCCTCCATCTCTGTCCTCAGACTCACTTCTCTTTAGTCTGGACCATGTCAGTGATGACCTTCTACTGCAGTCTTTCTGTACAAGTAGAACATAATACAAGCAGTCATGCTTTGAAGAGCTGCCTGAAATGTTCTTCCAAAATTCTTCTTAGAAGAATATTTCAGATAGAACTTAAAGGCTTTTGCATCTGAAGTCTTCATATGCAACATGGCTCGTTCTTCATTTCTCAATCAACTGACTTCATCCTCCTTAAAATTTTAAGTCCATAAGAAAAATAATTTTGGTGAATACAGGTGCAGGTCCAAATGCTTAAATTCCAGAAATGATGCACTGATGATTTGTTCATTATAGAACTTATATAAAGATGTATATATATAGAGTATATATATAAAGTATATATATAAATATGTATATATGTATATATGTATATATATAAAGATTTACATTCTGTATATCATAGCTTTACTTACTCTGCACTTTTATGTATATAAAACACTATATTCTTGCACTTCTGGTTAGATGCTAACTGCATTTCATTAGCTCTGTACTTGTACTCTGCATAATGACAATAAAGTTGAATATAATCTAATCTAATCTAATATGTGAAAAAATATAATTGCTGACTTGAATAGAGATCAACATCAACATCAAATGTTGTACTACTACATCGCTTGAATAAAGACATACCAATGGGAATGAGCACCTTTTTAGTCTTTTCTGTTTTGGGACAACAGAGCCATGTTCATTTCATATCCCCAACAGGACTGATGTTCTTTGTTTATGTTCTTCAGCTGTAAAACAAAAATATGTCTATTAACCCAATGTTTAATTACTAATGTAGGTTAAACTTATGAAATAAGACAGATTTAATAAAACAAATTAAGTTAATTCACCAAAAGATTCAGGTTAGAGGATTAAATGAATATTGATTACAAATTTCTACAAAGCTTTCTTGGAGAGGGCTGATCATGACAAGAACTTGCTGAGCCTCACTAGCAGACATTCAGTTGACAAAACTGAAAAAGGCCATCATGCAACCATCTGCTCTTTTTCTACCTTACAACAGAGCAAAAGAGAATATGTGAGTGAGTGGAGAGAGTAAAGGACTAAGATGAAGAGCAACAGGCAGAATCTTGTGTTTAACAAAATGAGAGGAAAGACAGCTGTATCTTCAAGCTATATTCTTATCAATTATTTTCTACACAATAACATGCTAGCAGGGTTGTTGTAAGCAGTTTAAAGACCTCTTCACACCAAGGATGAGTCCATAATGCAACTATTTAACATTTAATGACACAAAGGAACAACATCATTGGATATCATTGGTATCGGTTTTCATTTTCATATAACATTTAATGACAGAGGAACAACATCATTGGAATATATTTTCCAGCTGAAGAACAATAAAAACAGCCAATCAGAGTTTAACAAGCTTGCGCATTTAAAATGGCAGACAACAACATCACTGCAGAGTGTATAATAATAAACATAACTTTATTGTCTGTTGGTGAAGAAGCTAAAATAGTTATTGTAGTTACTATTCTGATTGTGAACAGCCTTAAATGATCTAATTTGGCCAAATTAACAGAATATCTGATGGGTCAAATGACAAGTTAAACAGCATTTGCAGACTTGCTTTTAGACATTTAGACAGATGTGTTCAATTAAAATCAACATGGAAATAAAGACAGACTGTGAGGTAGTGACAAATACCATGTACTGTTAGAACGGATTAAGATGGTGCTAATAAAGGATACAGTGGACTCAGTATAAACATTAGAATATAAACACTGACTACTTACAATGGGCACAGTCTTCATGAGAGCTGAGGCGATGGTCAATGACAGCAGGAGGAAAAGCTGTAGAAGTTTTACATGAGTATGCTTGTATAATAACATATGAATTTGCTAAAAATTTTTGAATTATTAATACTTTGATGTAGCAAAGGGCTTGTACTGATGGGGTCGTGGGGTATGTTAAAAAGTAAAAAAAAAACAAAAAACAAAAAAACAAACATCAAATTTGGTGCAAAATGGAACTGCAGTAAAGTTCTGTCAAGGTGCTCAGACCGACACAGACGTACTGAACCATTGGAAATGTGTGACTGCAGCTTTTGGTCTTGTCCATAAACACACAAGATGGTCAAATTCATCCCTCTCCACAAACAAGACGGGTTTGACAAGAGTTTTACAGGCCCTATGGTCTTCCTTTTCAGCGGAAATGAAGAAAGAGTAAAATGTTGTTGTTTTAATACATACATGTTGAGAAAGTGTGTTAGAAATGATCTGTGAACAAAATATTTGAATGGAAGGACTATAAGGAAGGTTATTAACACATACAGTAAGGATAAATCTTTTAAAGTAAATCAGTTATAACTAAATGTCTTCAACATTACCTGTCAAGTGTTTAACCTTTGAAGGACTTCAGCTTTCCTGACAACCTCTCAAGTTCAGCATTGAGCTTTGAATTCAAGTTCCCCATTAATACTAGCAGCTTTCTGACAGAACAGAACAAAATCTGATTCTGAGCTTTGAAAATATGTCATGATGAACAAGAGAAAAGAAGAAAGAAAAATATGTGTGACTGAATTATGAATTACAGTTCAGAAAAATAGGAAAGGAAAATGAGAGAGAGAGAGAGAGAGAGAGAGAGAGAGAGAGAGAGCTGCTGGACACCGAATGTTGTTGTAGGAGCTGGAGATATACAGTATTGTTCAAAATAATAGCAGTACAATGTGACTAACCAGAATAATCAAGGTTTTTCGTATATTTTTTTATTGCTATGTGGCAAACAAGTTACCAGTAGGTTCAGTAGATTCTCAGAAAACAAATGAGACCCAGCATTCATAATATGCACGCTCTTAAGGCTGTGCAATTGGGCAATTAGTTGAATTAGTTGAAAGGGGTGTGTTCAAAAAAATAGCAGTGTGGCATTCAATCACTGAGGTCATCAATTTTGTGAAGAAACAGGTGTGAATCAGGTGGCCCCTATTTAAGGATGAAGCCAACACTTGTTGAACATGCATTTGAAAGCTGAGGAAAATGGGTCGTTCAAGACATTGTTCAGAAGAACAGCGTACTTTGATTAAAAAGTTGATTAGAGAGGGGAAAACCTATAAAGAGGTGCAAAAAATGATAGGCTGTTCAGCTAAAATTATCTCCAATGCCTTAAAATGGAGAGCAAAACCAGAGAGACGTGGAAGAAAACGGAAGACAACCATCAAAATGGATAGAAGAATAACCAGAATGGCAAAGGCTCAGCCAATGATCACCTCCAGGATGATCAAAGACAGTCTGGAGTTACCTGTAAGTACTGTGACAGTTAGAAGACGTCTGTGTGAAGCTAATCTATTTTCAAGAATCCCCCGCAAAGTCCCTCTGTTAAAAAAAAGGCATGTGCAGAAGAGGTTACAATTTGCCAAAGAACACATCAACTGGCCTAAAGAGAAATGGAGGAACATTTTGTGGACTGATGAGAGTAAAATTGTTCTTTTTGGGTCCAAGGGCCACAGGCAGTTTGTGAGACGACCCCCAAACTCTGAATTCAAGCCACAGTACACAGTGAAGACAGTGAAGCATGGAGGTAGCATCATGATATGGGCATGTTTCTCCTACTATGGTGTTGGGCCTATTTATCGCATACCAGGGATCATGGATCAGTTTGCATATGTTAAAATACTTGAAGAGGTCATGTTGCCCTATGCTGAAGAGGACATGCCCTTGAAATGGTTGTTTCAACAAGACAATGACCCAAAACACACTAGTAAACGGGCAAAGTCTTGGTTCCAAACCAACAAAATTAATGTTATGGAGTGGCCAGCCCAATCTCCAGACCTTAATCCAATTGAGAACTTGTGGGGTGATATCAAAAATGCTGTTTCTGAAGCAAAACCAAGAAATGTGAATGAATTGTGGAATGTTGTTAAAGAATCATGGAGTGGAATAACAGCTGAGAGGTGCCAGAAGTTGGTTGACTCCATGCCACACAGATGTCAAGCAGTTTTAAAAAACTGTGGTCATACAACTAAATATTAGTTTAGTGATTCACAGGATTGCTAAATCCCAGAAAAACAAATGTTTGTACAAAATAGTTTTGAGTTTGTACAGTCAAAGGTAGACACTGCTATTTTTTTGAACACACCCCTTTCAACTAATTGCCCAATTGCACAGCCTTAAGAGCGTGCATATCATGAATGCTGGGTCTTGTTTGTTTTCTGACAATCTACTGAACCTACTGGTAACTTGTTTGCCACGTAGCAATAAAAAATATACTAAAAACCTTGATTATTCTGGTTAGTCACATTGTACTGCTATTATTTTGAACAATACTGTATGTTATATGAAGCAACTGCAAAACAGAGAAGAAACAAACACTGAATTACAATTAAATTACAAAAATGTATTATAACCATGGCAAATTATGTGTTTACTGTGTTACTTGACTAAAGAGTACACAATAAACACAGTTAATGTGGTTAAAAGCATTGCACCTCGTTTATACAACAAAAATCAAAGTAAAACTACAGTTACGATGGGAGATACATTATATGTGTTGTGGTTACTGAGGTTTTATTACATATGACATGGCTGATCAACATGTTATTATGGTAAAAACATTGTAAATGCGTGACTTTTACATGACCTTTTTCCACCACAGGTGAATTTCAAATGACTATCACAATGAAAACTAGCGGTGGTAGCGATCAGACAGGTAGGATCTAAACCTTCATAAAACCTGCCCTTGAATACCTGTATAGTTTTGTAATCGATCTATGAATGTCATGATCTATGGTGTCGAACGCATCACTAAAATCTAGTTAAACTAGCAATGAGATTGCAGCCTTGATCTGTAAGAAGCAAGTCATTTGTAACAAGTTAAAGTCTATTTTAACAAGTGTAGTTTGTGTGCTATGGTGGGGCCTGAAACCTGATACAGTTATAGATCATACAGATCCTTTTTTTTTTTTTTTTGTAGGAAGGAGCACAATTGAGCAGACACAAATCCCCCCCCCAGGATCTAGTTGTGGTTTCTTAATCAGGTATCAACTCTTTCAGTAATTCAGTGGGTACAGTTTATCTTTGGGTGAGATTAATGAAGCTGAATTATTGGATGCTGTAGAATCTACATTTGTTATTGTATTTCTGATGTTATCTATTTCATCAGTGAAGAAATTCATAAAGTCATTACTATTTAACTGTGAGGGAATATTTAGATCCGTGGTGTCTGGTTATTTGTCAATCTAGCCAATGTGCTAAATAAAAACTGATTATTTTGTATTTTTTTCTTGAGTTTGTGAATATGCACATCCCTAGCAGTTTTTAGAGCCTGTCTATAGAAATTCTAAAAAGTTTGTTTTTCTCCATTTGCGCTCAAGACTACAAGTTTCTTTCTTGAGAGAGTGGGTATTTACTTTTATACCATGGCACAGTACGATTTCTCTAACCTTTTTCAATTTGGAAATGGGGGCAACAGCTTTTATTGTATTCATGGGTACAGCAGTTGAGATACATCAGGCAAGTTATTTGCAAATCTATCTTTGGTAGCTGGAACAATAGTTCTGCCCAGACGATAACATGGAGCCATTTGGTTAATATCAGTGATACGCAGCTTGCAGAATACAAGGAAATGGTCAGTAACATCATCACTTTGAGGTACGATATCTATATCAGTAAGATCAATTCCATGCAATATCATTAAATCTAGCGTATTAAAATGATGAGTGGGCCCGGTGGTCTCTACACAGTAGCCAGAGCAAGATATACAATAGATTTCTTTTGCATATATGACAGTTTAACATTAAGCAGAAGTATTTTGAATAATTTAAACCTGTATCCTGTTTTCTGGGTAAGATATCAGTATATATTGTTGCAACACGACCAGTCTGATGGGGCTCATACTTTTTTTAACAGATTATTATTTTTTTTTTCAGAAAACATCTTGCTTAATTTTCACGATAGTTTGTTTATATAAAGAAGAATATACAGTACATGTTTTATTTTGTTATATTTTTGTTAGTATTGCTATACATTTTCAAAGCTGCCAAACAATTCATTTTTTATTTATTTATCTTTTCCAGGGCAAAAACAACATCATCAGCAACAACAATAAAAAAAACTTTTAACTCTCCCATTTCTAACCATTTAGCCCCAAATCTTATAAATGCACCCATAGCTAACTCTAAATAAATTCCATCTATTTTGATTTGTGGATTAGATAAATGTTTCCTCCTCTGTATTACAGTTTTTCTCAATCGCTTTGGTGCATTTCTTAGATCAAAAGTGCAATTCTTGATACTACTTGTACAAATTCCAAATCATCTAGTCACTTGTGCACATCATTAAAGCAATTTCTTATTCCTTTGAACAAATTGCAATTGCTTTTGTACATATTGCAATTGATAATGTACAAGTGTCAGCTTTTTTCCACATTTTCAATTGCTCATGTCATGTTGATCAAAATGTAGTAAATGGTTCTCTGTTGAATAGTCTTACCCCTCAAAATATCTAGGCATTAGTTCTTTGCATAAGCCATTACATGCAAAATTGTTGAACTATTTGTCATAAACTGTCAGGCATAGTTTTACACATTTTTTTTATTAGACTTTTTGTACAAAGATGTGAATTGATGAATCGTGCAGGTGAAATTGACCCTCACTCAAGGAATGTAAAGTGTTAGTTCAACCAACAATCAACCAGTTGTCTAAATTGCTCAAAGGTGCATCTCATGAACAATCAATTGGGAAGCATATATAGACAGACCACAACACAGAGTTGCAACTTTCCAACAATGGATGGACCAGGAAACGAACAGGGTCAACAGCCAGGAGGAAGAAGAGGAGCAAGGATGCGTGGTGGAAGGCAAAACAGAGGATGAGGCAGAAGAGGACATAGGCGCATATCTGATGACATAAGGGCCACTATTGTAGACCATGTTGTCAATCATGGCCTTACTATGGCTGAGGCGGGTCGAAGGGTGCAGCCGAACATTGGGAGATCAACCGTGTCCTCAATAGTTCAAACGTTTCGAAGAGAGAACCGGTATGTCCACCAATGTACAGTGCACTGTTACTGTATATAAGCAGTATACTGTATACTTCCTATAATGCTTCCTATTACAGTAGTCCACTTGTATTTCACAGCATACATAAATATACTCTATACAGATAGATACTGCACTTTACATCCACCCAACTGTATGTTTTACAGTAAAATGTGTTTGCATAATTTTTGTCTATGTGAAAGTGTGCAATGCATCACTGCATTTGTCCCCACATAGGACAGCAAAATTACCACAAACCGGTGGCAGAGGACGCCTTTTCACACCTCAACAGGAAGAGGCTATATGCACCATGGTCCGAGCAAACAATGCTATGAGACTCAGGGAAATACAAAGGACCATTATAGAAGACAACGATGTCTTTGAAAACATCCGTACTGTTAGCATCTCAACCATTGACAGGGTGCTGCATAGAAACCAGATGAGTATGAAACAGCTGTACCGTGTACCATTCCAAAGGAATGAGGACCGAGTTAAGGAGATACGGTACCAGTATGTACAGGTAAAACATATATCTATGTAACTATTTTACAGAATAATTTTATTGTGATACATAGTACAGTAAGCATAAACTGCACACACTTCCATCGCTGTGGAAGGAACATACAATATATGCACATTTTATGTCACTCTTCCTTACCAAAACTAATTCAACTGTGTCCTGGGATATAGCGTATAATGGAGTTGGAATCAAGTGAACCCTCTCACAACTTTGTATACATGGATGAGGCTGGCTTCAACCTGACCAAATGCAGAAGGCGGGGTAGGAATGTCATCGGTCAGAGAGCTACTGTGGATTTGCCAGGCCAAAGGGGAGGAAATATCACCATGTGTGCTGCTATTTCAGAGCATGGCGTCCTAACCCATATCCCCCTTATAGGACCATACAACACCCAGCATCTACTCAACTTTTTAGAGACTCTCTACAGGGCTCTCATCCCTGATGATGAGAGGGGTCTGTTTAGAGAGGATTTGCCAAAGTATGTTGTCATTTGTGATAATGTGAGTTTCCATCGATCAAACATCATAAGGCAATGGTTTGTGACCCACCCGAGGATGCTCATAGAATTCCTTCCACCTTATTCTCCATTCCTTAACCCAATTGAGGAGTTCTTTTCAGCATGGAGGTGGAAGGTGTATGATCATCAGCCACACACACAGATGACCCTGCTGGCTGCAATGGATGCAGCATGTGAGGACATCACAGTAGTTGCCTGCAGAGGATGGATAAGGCATTCCAAAAGATTCTTTCCACGTTGCATTGGAAGGGAAAATATCCGGTGTGATGTGGATGAGAATATGTGGGCCGACAGACAGGAACGTCTGGATGTGTAGAGACAGCACTAGAAACAGTGCTGCAGGCAAAGTTGTGCCTTAGGGGTGTTTCCTGTGTTTTAGTTTTTATTTTACTTTGTGCCCCTTGTCTTTTTCTTACTGTAAATTATTTTGTTGTTTTCTTTCATAAAGTAGCACTAGTACAGTTTTTCTCAGTCACTTTAGTGCATTTTTCAAAACAGAAATGCAATTTTCAAAACTACTTGTACAACCTCCACATCATCTAGTCATTAATACACATCATAAAACCAGTTTCTCATTCTTTTGAACAAGTTGCGATTGCTATTGTACATTCATGCAATTGATTACGCACATTTATCTGCGGTTTCCTACATTATCAGTTGCTAATGTCATGTTGCTCAAAATGTATTATACAGTTTTCTGTGCAATAGTCTTACCCCCCAAAACATCTAGTCTTTAGTTCATAGTATAAGTCATTAAATGCAAAATGGTTAATCTAGTTGTCATAAACTGCCAAGCACACTTTTTATTTGTATTTTTACACACTATTATTAGATGTTTTGTCAATTTGGCATGAATTGTGCAAGTGAATCTTTACTAATGAAGAGAATGTAGATGATAAACCAATGATAAACCATTTCTCTGAAATAGCTCAAAGGTTCATCTCATGAATCTTCAGTAGGAAAGCTTATACTGTATAGACAAAGGACAACACAAGAGTTGCAAATTCTGAAAATGGAATTATTTTCATCTTTGTTCCCATATTTCCTTTTCTATATCACAATGGCATTGTAAAAGTATTTTTTATTTTTTTATTTTTTTGGTCAGACCACTAGTAAAAGTGTAACTGGGAATTCTATCCAGTCTCTTTCAATCAACATCCCACAAACAGTAATGTGTAAATGTGTAGTTTTGAAATGGATATATGGCATACATAAGCATATGGCATACTGTTCAATACAGTAGTTTACATCAGAACATCCCTCCACTGTTAAATTGACAACATGACTAAGCAATTTGACTGTCTTATCCGTAAACTATGACACAAGGACTTGTCATTCTGATGGCACTGACATGTTCATTGACACAGATATTTATTTTTGAGAGATGAACTAAGGATTTTGAGCAAGAGACTGGCTTTTGCAGGTCATCCATTGTGTTTTGATATTTGTACGAGTTGTTTTGAGAAATGCACTTACTGTTTTGCAAATCTCAAGAATGATTAGAGAAATGTACCAAAGCGACTGAGAAAAACTGTAAAGCTGTGAAAAACAAAATCAATTTTGTCTCTTTCAATCAATAACCCACATAGAGTAATATGTATATAGTACTGTTGAAATTGATTTATGCCATAGAAGTGCAGCCTTGTGCATTTTCAGTACAGTAACCATCATCCAAACTGTAGCCTAAGTTTACATCTGGTAATACTGTCAAAGTACACACAGTTACATTGACAACATGCCTAAACATTTTGACGAGCTTGTTCGTGAACAATGACTCAATGACTTATCATTCTGATGGCACTGACATGATCGTTGGCATGAATATTTACTTTTGAGAGATGTACTAAGGATTTTTAGTGACTGACTAGCTTTAGAAACATATCTATTGTATATTGCAATTTGTACAAATTGTTCTGAGGAATGCACTTATTATTTTGCACATGTTAGGGATGATGTGAAAAACGCACCAAAGCGACTGAGAAAAACTGTAATAATTTTTCTTGATAATTTTATGAGCTCATATCTTGACATCTTTTGGAATTAGACACTTTAAGTTCTTTACCTCTAACTTTGAATTAAAAAGTCTTTGGACATCTCTGGACATGACTCATAGATTCATCTTCAAAAACTGAATAAGCCTTTTTAACAGATTCCACAAATATATAATCCGAGAGTAATTTATTATCAAAATTCCAAAAACAGGCTATATGATCTGATAAACATGAAAAACCGATTGAAACATCAAGAGATAATATGAACTGCATTAGTAGATAAGACCCAAAATGTTTGACTTACTTTTAAGAACATCACTTCTCCATTTATATTCTTGTGGATGTAAAAAAAATAAAAATAAAATAAAAAAAGCCAGTAATCTGTACAGTGGCATGTGGAAGGAAGTTTAGGAACCACTTGCAGAATCTGTGAAAATTTGAATAATTTTCAAAGAATAAGAGAGATCATACTAAATGCATGTTATTTTTTTATTTAGTCCTGTCCTGAGTAAAATATTTTACATAAAATAGGTTTGAATATAGTCCACAAGACCAAAAAAAAAAAAAAAAAAAAAGGCTGAAATTATTAAAATCCCCTTAGTTCTCAATACTGTGTGTTGTTAGATTAGATTAGATTAGATTAAACTTTATTGTCGCTGCACATGTTAGGTACATTGCAATATGCATCTAACCAGAAGTGCAATAAGCAGTAAGTACATAATATACAAGGTCTACAATATGTGCAATAATTATATAGATAAGTATTATGGACATAATTTACATATTTTAAATACTATCAGCATGAGATACAGATAGGTGTACTACGAACATACTATACAGATGGATTATGTAAAAGTGCATGTTCATAGTACACCTATCTGTATATCATGCTGATAGTATTTAAAATATTTAAATTATGTCCATAATACTTATCTATATAATTATTGCACATATTGTAGACCTTGTATATTCTGTACTTACTGCTTATTGCACTTCTGGTTAGATGCATATTTCAATGTAACTTACATGTGCAGCGACAATAAAGTTGAATCTAATCTAATCTAATCTAATCTAACAACACACAGCATTGAGAACTAAGGGGATTTTAATAATTTCAGCATTTTTTTTTATGGGCAGAACTATGAACATATGAACATAATTTACATTATTGCAATGGACAGTAAAGTGCATAGAAAATATTTCAGTGTGCAAATGGCTTATTCAGTGTTTCTGGATGAACAGACAGTAGTGCAAGTAATAACAATGAGGACAATTGTGGGATTCAAACGCAACTATTAAAAAAAGATTAAAACATTCACTGATGCTCCAGAAGGAAACAAGATGCATTAAGAGCTGTAGGGTAAAACCATTTTTGAAGATCAAGGTAAATTGTACATCATTTGAGTTCCAGGAAACATACAAGTATCTTCTGTTGCTTAAGAAGGGCAGAACTAAATGGGAAAAAAAGTACATCTTCATCGTTTTCAAAAATGTTCACCCCCCCCCAACTCTCAATGCATCTTGTTTCCTTCTGGAGCATCAGTGAACATTTGAACCTTTTTTAATAGTTGTGTTTAAGTGCCTCAATTGTCCTCAGTGTAAAATATTTATCTCAAAATCATACAGTCACTGCTGGAAAGGGTTCAAATATGTGAAAGAAGCTGAAAAACTGAAGAATCTAGAGGACCTGAAGGATTTTCTGAAGAACAGTGCTAAGTTTAAATGTTCAAAACAAACAAGGGACTCATGGTTGTGCATGAGTCCCTTGTTTGTTTTGAACATTTAAACTTAGCACTGTTCTTCAGAAAATCCTTTTGTTGTGAAAGAAGTTTTTCAGCTTCTTTCACAACCATCACAAAACAGAAAGACAGTCGTGGATCATCCAGGTAACCACACACAGTATTAAGAACAAAGGCTTCCCAAACTTTTGAATGGGGTTATTTTTATAATTTAATTACTAAATGTAAACATTTTATGTACAATATCTTACTCAGGACAGTACAAAATAAAAAACAACATGAATTTAGTATGATCCCTCTTATTTTGTTAAATTATTCAGATTTTTTTTTACAGATTCTGCAAGGGTTTCCCAAACTTTCGCATGCCACTGTAAATTATCACAAAAGCAACTCAAAAACTTTCTTTTTAAGTATAGTAGTATCAGACTAAGTTTTTTAAACACACAGAACTGTGCAAAAGTCTTAGGCCACTAGTATTAAAAAATTAATTTTAAGTCAGTTATTTCTATCTTTTGCTGTAGTGTGTTTGTAAATATCAGTTTACATATCCAAATAGAATTTTTGCCTTTAATTGTAATAATCCAGTGAGATTTTTTTTTGTATACATTTAAAGAGCTTTTACTGTGCCCATTAACACTGCAATTGATCAAATTCGTATTGTGCGTATTTTTATAACTCATCTCCCTTCACCAGAAGTTTCCCCTTCATCTCCCTTTAAATGCAGAATAACCCCACTGTGATCTCCAAAACTTTCATTCATTTTCACAAGTGTTATTCTTGAAACAAAGTAATTTGTGTTTAACTAAGAGAAAAAGTGTCTCCCTTTTATCGATATCCCTTAAACATCTAACATTAAGAGCAATAAAAACTAATTTCCCAAAACGAAAGAGATATTATAAAAACAACATGATGACCCATTCCGCTCCGTCTATGGAAAACCCGATCCGGCGATCCACAGTGCAAAGTTGATGTATTTCCTCAGTTACCAGCACGGATCAGCTCCAGGCATGATGAAGCAGATATCATCCTCTTTTGAAAGGCCAAAGTAGTTTCGCTTTCACAGTGAAACAGACAGCATCTATACGACATTGTGGTGATGGCAACAACAATACTACAACGAGAATAAAAGGTACGCCTTCTTTTTTTGCGTGAACATCTGTGCGGTGTCTTCCCACATAGTGATGTAGAGATGTGGGGGCATGTTAGAACGAGCCGTTTTAGGGGGTGTGGATGAGTCTTAACTTAATCTCTTTGGAATTGAGACTTTAGTCTTTGCAACTTTATGGATATTCTTTATTCACCAAGAGCTTGTAACACTCCAAAGAGAAAGGAACATTTTAAATTTAACCCCATTAAATGTTGAATTAATACATTTTTCACCTTCGATGTAAGCAACAGCACCGACAAGTATGCTCTCTTGCCACCTTCTCTGACCTATTGTGGGACTGCATCTACGACCTCCAGTAAATAATTAAAGTTTGATCACTAGATCCCGAGTGTTTTCTTGATCATCCTCCTTCATCCCGTACAGGCTTAGCCTTTGTCAGTATTTGTCAATAACTGTGCCTGTAGCAGATGAAGTTTAAGTTTTTGGTTTTCTTCTCTCAAATCTAAAGTCTACTTTTCCAACGCAGAGATCCTCTCATTGTGGTTGTTGGTGGTATCTATGGAGTTTTCCTACAGATTCATACAGAAAGGTAATAGCATGTATTTTGTATTGATGTAACAGCTTTTGAAAATTACTTAACATTTTGCAGAAAGAGACCTTGTGGAGGTTACAGTCAGGATATGTAATCTTTCCATTTTTTGATGCTGGGCTTTAAGCCAAGTTGCACATTAGTGGAGTTGCAAATGATCTTTCTGGATGCACTGTATCAACAGAAGCATTGGTTAATGGATACGGGGAGAAAAGCTGGGATGCACTGTATCAACAGAAGCATTGGTTAATGGATACGGGGAGAAAAGCTGAGATGGTACAATATTTACATTTTTCTCCTAGTTCGCTAGGAGTGATGTTTCACTTTGAGCAACATTAGAGCAATTTCCTAGAATTTTAAGTCTGTCAGTCAAGCGGCATGTGAATAATCTATTTTATAAACATGAATGAATATCAGAAGACATGTTAAAATTTTCTTAAACGAAAGATCTTGTGTACAGTAGGCTAATCAATCAATCAATCAATCAACCAAATTAATCGGTTTTGCAAATTGTCAATAAAACTGCTATTTCATACTTTGACAACATTGTTTTATTATTTTTATAATCACTTTGTATATATACTGTGTGTGTATATATATATATATATATATATATATATATATATATATATATGTATATATATATATATATATATATATATATATATATATATATATATATATATATATAAAGAGGAAGATATTTTAAAATTTTTATTGTAATTACTTAAATTATATTATCTTTTTCAGCAAATTTCAATAGAAAAAAATGAAAGACTTTCAACAGTCTTTTGATAAAAGAGAATTAAGATGAAAGAATCAAAACTGTGCAGGTGTCACTGAAGCTAGATGTGATACAATTGTGATACAGTCTTTTCGACTAGCTAGCTACAATCCTCACAGACTTTTTTTAAAATATATTTTATTTGGATGGTTCTACGGCAGCAATATAACAAATGTACATGAGAATTTGCCAAGACCTGCACATGACATGCAGACAAAAATATATGTTTATTGTGGCCACAAATTAAGTTCCCTAGTTTTAATTAAATGGCTTTCTGCGGGCTCCCAACCATCCCATATGCACATGCATACCCTGCATATCCAGATGCTACACCCCAGGTTAACCTTTAATCAGTGACAGTTGGTCTTGTCAAAGTTGTACCTGCAGACACGATTACTTGACAAATGAAACTCAAACTTACATCATCCATTCATGGCCTAATGGTTAGAGAGTAGGACTTGTAACCAGAAGTGTGTGGGTTCGAGTCTCAGGTCAGACAGAAATACGATGACTGAGGTGAGAGCCTTGAGCAAAGTACTGAACCTCCAATTGTGATTCGCCACTGCTCTGGTTGTGTGTATTCACTACTGGGTGTGTGCACTTAGATGGGTTAAAGTATCATAATATAATTTATATTCATAATACACAGATTATCAATTGATTCTACTTCTGCCAAAAATATGTTCTTCTTATTAGGTTATGATCAATGCAATGCAATTCAATTTAAGAAAAATTCTGACTTAAAAAAAAAAATCACAGATGGATCTGTGAAAAAAATTTATCTGATTAAATGTAAATTTTTGACTTTAGTTTTACTACTTTAAATATGTTTTACTACTTTAAATATTTACTACTTTTAATATATATGCAGCTTTTGGCTAACTACAGTTTAAAAACATAGCTTCCGGAACACTTTTTTGACTGATACATTTCCAAGGCTTTCCAGATTTTCAATGATTGTAGGAATCCTACTGTGATCTGTGATTTTGTCAACAAGTGCTTGATACTATTTAAGGGTTAAAGTTTTGGGTTATGAACTTGTACTGAAGGCATTTGTGCTATTGCCTCATTTTCTTTTAAAATTCCCATACTCTCCAAATGTCAAATATATTTCCCATCATAATGTTTTTAGACTTTTTATGGACTTCAATAACAATCACATTATAAATTATTGGTATAGGTGCAATCAACTGTGTCAACAAATATTTTTAATGTGGGAGCTCCCACTGACCTTTCTATCTAAAGTGACCCAGAAGCTTAAGTAGAGCTTCCTGTTGAAGTTATAGCAAAATATATATATATACACTACCAATAAAAACAATATTTTAGAAGACAGTTTATGGCATGAGCAAATTGAGGACATTTGTACATTTAAAAACAACCAGGGAACTAAGGATCCACCACAAACGTCTCAGATTTCTCATGTTGACCAAATTATTGCTCTAGAGGAAGCCCTAAAAACACATGGAAAATGGGTTGTGTCAAAGAAATAAAGTCATATATCAGGGATAGACAACTTCAGTCCTGGAGGACCACTGTCCTGCAGAGTTTAATTCCAACCCTAATTAAACACACCTAGACAAGGCAATCAGTGTTTTCGGGACTACTAGATAGATACATGCAGGTGAGTTTTTATAAGGGCTGAAGCTAAACTCTGCAGTATAGTGGCCCTCCAGGAGTTGCCTATCCCTGTCATATATGCTTTGAATAACAGAGTTGAAAAAAAAAATCAATATATTTTTGATTGAACAATCTTTAATACTCCTGCAACAAGTAATTTAAGCAACTATCTGTGAAATATTTAGCAACAGTGCAAACACTGATAATAAAAAGCCCATATCTGACAGGCTTTTTAGATCTTGGCATCAAATAATAATAAAAAAATAATACAAATCAAAACCCATACAAACAAAACCCAATGCGCATAACAAAAAAAATACTTGAATTACATAATGAAAATCAGCATAAAATAATAAAATACTCCAAATATTCTAAAAGAAAACCCATCAGGATAATGAAATACAGGCCCTGTAAACACAACTGATTTTAGAAATCATTAACAATATTCAGAACTACACAAAAAAAAAAAAAAAAAAAAAAAAAAAAAAACTTGCATACTGTAAATTAAAAACACATGGTTCCAACAAGGCCAATCATATGGTTAAATGAAAAATGTTTCAAGACTGCCATGGGTATACTCAACATTAATACCAAACACAAACATCGTCTCTGTGTTCCATATTGTTATCCATTTTTGCATTTCAGATTACAATTGAGCTCAGATCGTATAGAAACACTAACATTGGGTCAAAATCACAACTCAATGATGACATGCAACAATACTGAAACATTCCTATTATAAATCTTCACATCCGTCTACAGTGCTGTAAGCATATTATGCTGACAACTGGGACATTTTAGTTTTTTTGCATCTCATACTTGTTTGCAGTGCAGACACAGTGTTACTGTTTTATCTTTCTGCCAGTTAAGAGTATAAAATAAAACAAATGAAAAAATTAAATAATCCTCTTCGATGTATACTATGAGCCAAAAATAAACTATGGTGATAAATGAATTAAATGATGAAACCAAAGTGTTGATATGGATGCCCCCCCCCACCCCAGTTTGGCTAGTTTATGGACTTACACTTACCCACACCCATCCAATCAGAGTACCATAGAGCCAGGTATTGAGATAGAGTTTTCTTCCTGACTCTGTTAACAGCATTGGCAAAGTGAGGCCACCCAAAATCAGCAGAGAAGGCAATGTCTTTGTAAGACTAAGTTGTGACTTTTGGCATTCTCCAGGGAACCTGCACTTTTTCTCAGGATCTTCAGGATCATAGAAAGTAGTTAGAAGCCTAAAGAGAAAGAATAACATATTTTCAAAACGTTTTAAACTTGCAACTAAACCACCATTTTAAAATAATCCAGTATTTCCAGTACACAATAATTTGTTAATCAACAGTGATTTATCATAAAGAATGGCAACACCACTATTCTTGTCACATTGTTATTTATACAGTACATATTGGGAAATAACCCAACATTCTCATTAAATGTTTATGTGGCTTGTCTCTAGTTTAACCACTTTAAAGTGTAACAAATTAGTTCAAAGTGAGATGTACATAATTAATCATAACGAGTTATTATTAACTACATTCATCTTCAGGAATTACTTGTAGCATTTTAGTATTAATAGTACAATAAAATTATTTGTTCATCCGCAGGGCAGACAGTGTTAACTGTTTATTGACTAAGTAAGATAATTTCTATGGCCACGAAAAATTATTTTACTACTAACACATTGCTCCCAGAGCATGTAGCGAAACTGGAATGTTAAAGTGACCTCGTCCTGTGAGCAGCAAACAAAGACAACCAAGTGTGAATACATATGGATGTTTATTAAACTATACTACAGGGGAACATGAAACATCTGTACACAAATATACACAAAACACAAAAATACGAACACGAAACACAAAAATATGCTACAAATAATATGATGCATTTTAGGCTCACATAGTAGAGATATTTAGCTATGGCCAGGGCTTAATTTGTCTCCGGAATCCGATCCGACACCTCATTTGGCGGACCCCCCTCCTCCTTTTTACGCCACTCGGGCCGGCCTTGGGAAAATTTTCACATCACTGTTTTAGGCTTCTCCTTATTTTTAAATAAATAGTATGGAGATATTTGAATTATTTACTAATAAACTAGTGTTTTCTGATTCTGTGTAACAAGGATGAATTGCTGATCCTGACTCACCTTCTCCATAGACCCGCCTTTAAAGAGAAGTTCATCTTTATGCAGCTTTTGATTTTGATTTGTTTTTCATTATGTAGTAATTTAAAGCTTTCTATAGATATATTTATCATGTCTGTGAGGCATGTTTTCGCTGAGGGTCGGTTCATTTTTGTTCTCCTGTTAAAGATGACACGCCAGGAAGCACATCATGTTGTTTTTCCCCATTATACAAAAGCACAACATTTGTTGATATTGTGACTGCACACAAATAAAAACAGATCACAGCCACGAATTAACCTTAACCTTAATAAAAAAGAAACAAAATATAATCTCTTGAAAATAAATATAAAACTGGACTATTTTAATGCTAGTATAAACTGTTTAAGGAGAAGGAGGAAAAAAAGATGGCCTCGGGCCGGTAATTCTGATGTCGGACACGGGCAGGGTTAAAGGGCCTAAATTTAAGACATGTGCAGGACTCTGTAGCAGAGAATAACAGTTGCCATACCCTAACCCTATCAGATTTGCCGTGAAAAAACTATCCAGACTTCAAATATCTATTATAATCCGTTATAATTATTTTAAATTAGAGGGTTTTGCAAATATTTAACCAAAGATAATTTTTAAAAAGAGCTTGCCAATAAGATCTACGTAACACTGATCCTCAAGCTCTCAGAGAAACCTCGTCACTCACCACGCCTCCACTCAGATTGACGCGCCGCGCACAAGCTGCAGGAGACAGATCTCCACTTAAAGGGTAGACAAATAACTGTTTGTGTTGTATTTGGTTGCTTAAACTCAAACTACGAAAAATAACTCTTACATAATACTCGCGAGGCGGCTTTATATGCACAATTTTTGTGCAGCACAAATATGATGTGACTGTGAGGGCACATAATACAGCCTTTGGAGCCCACGAGTAAAATACTTAAAGTAGTGCAAATTATATATTTTTTGTGACAATGCAACAATGACCTGATTAGTCAAGTGACAGTTCTGTCGACTGTCCCGAAATGCGAGAGACAGTCTTGTATCGCAGCATGTAGCAGGTCACTGTAGTGAATAGTGTAGTGAAGATACACTGATGAGAAGCTGGTTTAGAAATGACTGATTTAATTTTATAGTGTGAGTGGATTTATTGGAGTGGAGCAATCTAGGAAATTAATGAGTGGAAAGCCACATGTCTCATGAGTTTCTATTTCAAATCTGAATAAGATATCATGAAAAATGAGAGTCCTGTAAATATTTTTCTGAGACTATGTCTAGACCCCCCACACCCCAAATATAAGAAAATATATTTCCCAATAGTATTGAAGGCTTCTACAAACTATTTAGTCAGTAAAAATACCACTGCATAGTTTTTTTTAAAGTAGTTATAAAACACTAGACAGAAACTTAGACTTCATATTAGTGATCATATTAGTGATTAGTGAGCACTAGAAAAATACAATAAGAATAATTTGAGTAAGAAAAATAAGAATAATAAGAAAAATAAAAAGAGATTTAACTTTGTTTGCCAATTACAGAACATCCCGAGATTGCTAGAAATGCAGTATTTACAATGAATTACGATGCAAATAAGTGCTGATGGCCACTTAAACGGATGGTAATAACACAGATATGCCATAAAGTAAATAATCCACTCTCTCTATTCATATAGATGCGTTCACTTTGATAGCCATGATCATACAGTAATAGCGAGCTGATTTGGGCTGATTTGCACTCAAACAGATGGTAATCATGCAGATACATTCACATTCATGATAGGTAAAAATTGATAGCCTGAATGCACTGTAAGTCGCTTTGGATAAAAGCGTCTGCAAAATGCATACATTTATTTAAATTTATTTATTTATTTATTCAACATAAAACACACTCTCACAAATATAAAAACTGTTGAAAAATAAAAGAAACAAAGAAAAAAACAATCGCTATAAGTTCCGCCTCCATCAGCTGACAGGTGCGTCAGAGCGGGTTACGGGGGAGCGCCAAAATTCAAATAAACTATCTTTCGCCTATCTTTCATTCATTCTTTTTTCCAGTGGATTGTCTCATTCTGTTTGTGACACTGTACTCTGCAAAACCATGCCGTTTCTTTTTCTACCAAGACGCAGTTTCCGACCATGAGTTATTCCATAACAGATGCAAACAGTTCTGTCGCTGAAAAACTGAAATGTAAACAAAGGAATTATGATCCATATTAAAACGTTATTGCTTCGTTGGACTAAACGTGCTTCATGAGATGTCATTCAGTGGACCCTTACCTTTCTAACTAAACCGGGATTTACAGTTGTGGATGTGTTTATGACTCGTTATTACGACAGATCTGGTATGTACAGTGTTTCTAATGTCAGGGCTCCAGACTGCGACCAAATGGTCACATTTTGTGACCAAAATTTGAGTGTGCAACTGAATTTTACATCCAGTCGCACATGTGTGACCAGTACATTTGCCTCCTCCACCCTCCGTATTTTTTTTATACATTAAACGTGGAAGGGGCACGTCAATGATCAATGAAATGAGCAATGAAATAATCAATGAGACGCGAGCGCACACGCACGCAAACACACACACTCGCACACATACTCATGAGATGCGAGCACACACTCCCGTCTCATTGAGTGATGCCTGTCTGTGAGGCGCCCAATGCGTGTGAGAAGAATATTGAAGGGCCACTGTAAGTGGCTAAAATGTGTGGAGGGGGAGGAGCTTAGAGATAATCGAGTGAGCGTAAACATCTGTGGGAAGGAAACTGAAACAAATATCATCACAACCTGATATGTGCGTGGTGTGCATCTTGGCTATGAGCAAGCGAACTATTGATTCGTTCTTCTGACCTGCGGCTAGTGTACCAGTGCCAGAATCTACAGTGTCACTGTCGGATGATGATGCAGAGTCAGAGGTTGGTGTGGCGAAAAAGCACGCACTCACCATTTTCAAGAAGACTGGCTGAAAGAATTCAGCTGGCTGAGATACTATAAGTACTCGAACTATATGAATTGCGAATACTGCAGCAGCTATCCCAGAACTGCGGGGAACACAAAGTTTGCCAAAAGTACAGGCACTTCGCAGTTTAAACACAATACACTGATTAAACACAATCTCAGCCTAAAACATTGAGTATGCCTTGACATGATTATAAATCAAATCAATGCCACTGCTGGTTGCTTTTAGAAGACAAATGACTGTCAATCAGAGCGCAGATGAGGCAGAGATGTTGAAATTTAACACGGCCTACTTCGTTGCTAAAGAGGAACTACCCTTCACCAAAAACAAAAGCAGTTCGACCTTCAAAGGAAGAATGGTTTA
This sequence comes from Carassius gibelio, assembly GCF_023724105.1. NCBI lineage: Eukaryota > Metazoa > Chordata > Actinopteri > Cypriniformes > Cyprinidae > Carassius > Carassius gibelio. The sequence goes on from NC_068405.1 coordinate 945,464, forward strand.
AAACTTAATGAAACTGAATCAACAGGTGCCACTGTCACAATGGCACAGGACCCAGCTAGAACAAGAAATGCCCCGAATCAGAGGAGCAACAATCTCTCTGGTGCACCCGGAAAACCAACACAAGCTGGCATTCACATTTGGGATCCAACAGTTCACCTTCAACAGGTGTCTGTTCGACTACGCCAACTCACCAGCTGAATTCAACATCTGTTTGAACAAAGCCTGTACAAACTCTAACTATGCTAGACTCAGTTTTGTGTGCCATCTTCCAAATAGGAAACAGGATAGTTTCAAAACTGCAAACAACAGGCCAGTCAAACTCCAACACCTGTTCCAGCAATGTGACAACATCACAAAAACACACAATGTGACTTTGTTCTGGAAGAAGGTAAAAGGACCCTCGAAGCTACCAGGTCTAGACAAGGACCTAAAAGATCAAACTGACACCCTCGCCAAAACTGGCGCACTAAACAACAGGCTGTGGTCACTCCCAACACACCCACCCAATTTCAAAGTGACTGTTACACAATTGGAGTTTGGACACCATCACCGCTCCAAACAGTTCCCGGGAGCTTTGCTCAGAGCCGCGGCTGCTGCCAGAACTCTGTTTAACATTGGTATGTCCAGTGTCAATGCAGCGAACCAGACCGTGAACTCCATGAAACCGCTGTTTATTTTCTTCCATAATGACTTTGCCCAGACTCAGCTGGTTACAGCATTAACGACAGACCTGCTGTGGGAGGATAGCTCCTCCAATGACAGCCTAACCACGGGCAGAACCCCACCGTACATGATACCCTTAAGCCTTGTGCTAACTGTGCTGGCTTACGCCATCACCACGCCAGCTGACCTGCTACAAATATACCTGTTCTACTCTCTGGATAGCGCCATCTTATTGCACGTCAATTCCAAACAAAGGGAAGTGGATGTGCTCCTGAACCAACCCATAAGCGAGTCAAGCCAAGTCTACAAACTTAAAGACACTGTCAATGTCAGGTTGTGGAAAAGCAACACCCACACCAAGACACACATTCCAGATGTGGTGGCTTACCACGACAGCGATACACAGCTGGACCTGGCCCCAAACCTGCACATGTGTACCTGGCCCCAAACCTGCACATGTGTACACCACAAGTTGACGTCGATGATAGAAAAACAAACATAGAAAGACATTTCATAACCTCATAACTTTCATAATCTGATAATTCAACCCGTTACAATTACACTGACATACTGACATGACAGTCTCATGCACGCACGTACGGTTTTCCGTCAGCGCTACCCACGATTATACTTCACTTATATCCACTTATTGTAGTAGTAGCTATTATAGGCCTCTAAGTGAATGTATTAATCATAGCCTAGTTGGCCAACTAATAATTATAAAATGATGATTCATGCAGCGGCGAGCATTTCTGTGTCTGCACCTGTTGCTGCTGGCCACACAGCAAAGAAGAGAGCGCTGGCCGAGTTTGAAAACATTGTGGAACAGGACGAGGATGACAGCGATACATGCGCCTCAATCACAACATGGAAGGTGATGGACGAGATGTGCTGCTATGGTGGAAACAGGACGAGACCCTGCTACCGCGACTGTCAAGACTGGCTCGCTGTTTAGTGTCCCGCCAGCAGCAACAGCAGCAAACGTGTCATCAGTGCAGCAGGAAGAGAGGAGGACAGGGTTAAAACCTTCCACACTGGATGCTATTCTTTTTCTCCACAATGCTCTGTAAGAGACTGTTCTAACTTTTTGTTTGACTGGACTTTATTTTCGTTTAACTGTTGGAAACTAATGGAAAAAAATGTTATGTGGTGGATTTTTGAGGTAAGACCACCTGCAAGTTTGTTTTTAATTAATTTAATTTAATTTGTTTAGATTGAAGGCTATTTCTCATTTCGTTTGCGAGCCTGCGTCAGTATTTCAATTTTTTTAAATTTACTCACTGTGATTTGATAAATAAACATTTATTAAATTAACTGTCTGTGTGATATGCTTGAAGTGTTTTATATATATATGGATTTTATTGTAGCCAAGTAAAGTATTAGCGTTGATTTGAAAGGCTTACTTGATTAAATGTGTTTTAACCTACAGCCGAGCCGGCTGATTAACGTTAATCGTCATTTAAAAAAAAAACTCCAAACATTTTTCTAAATTAACTTGATAAAGAAATGAAAAGAAACATAACACAAAAGTGAACTATTTTAATTGCTGCAAATAGGGCAGGCTTCCGCTGTGTAATAAAATAAAATAAATAAATAAAAACACGGCTCGTGTCCGACTCGGGCTGATAATTCTGATGAGCTGTCGGACACGGGTCGGGCTAGGGCCTGAGCTTTTCGGGCCAGGGCCGGGCTCGGGCCTAGATTTGAGGTCTCTAGATTAAAAATCTTTCTGAATATTTAAATGAATGTTATCTGGTCAATACGCTACATTTACATTATATTACATTTATTAATTTAGCACACACTTTTATCCAAAGCGACTTACAAATGAGGACAGTGGAAGCAATCAAAAACTACAAAAAGAGCAATAATATATAAGCGCTAACAAGTCTCAGTTAGGTTAACACATTACATGTAGCATTGGCTTTTAAATAATATAATAAATAAAAAGAAAACAGATAGAATAGAAAAAGAATAGAGCAAGCTAGTGTTAGAGTATACACACACACACACAATTGCATAATAAATTAAAAGAAAATAGAATACAAAAAGATTAGAAAGGTAGTTAGATTGTTTTAAAGAATAGAATTAGAATAGTGAGTGTTAAAGTTAGAGGGTCAAATAAAGATGGAAGAGATGGGTTTTAAGCCGATACTTGAAGATGGCAAAGTGACTTTGTGCTTCTTTGGGATGGCACAATCAAGGGACGTTCACTTGCAGATCGCAAGCTTCTAGAGGGCACATAAGTCTGAAGTAACAAATTGAGGTAAATGGGTGCAGAGCCAGTGGTAGTTTTGTAGGCAAACATCAACACCTTGAATTGTATGCGAGCAGCTATTGGTAGCCAGGGCAAACAGTGGTGTGACTTGTATTCTTTTTGGCTCATTAAAAATGAATCTTGCTGCTGTATTCTGGATTAAATGTAAAGTTTTAATAGAACTGGCCGGAAGACCTGCCAACAGGGCATTGAAATAGTCGAGCCTGGACAGAACAAGAGCTTGAACAAGGAGTTGTGCAGCATGTTCCGAAAGAAAGGGCTTGATTTTCTTGATGTTGAATAAAGCAAATCTGCAGGATCGGACAGTTTTAGCAATGTGGTCTGAGAAAGACAGCTGATCATCAATCATAACTCCAATGCTTCTAGCCTTTTTTTTTGAAGGAGTTATGGTTGATGTGCCTAACTTGATGGTGAAATTGTGATGAAACGATGGGTTTGCTGGAATCACAAGCAGTTCTGTCTTGATAAGGTTGAGTTGAAGGTGATGGTCCATCATCCAAAAAGAAATGTCTGTTAGACAAGCTGAGATGCGAATAGCTACCGTTGGATCATCAGGATGGAATGAGAGGTAGAGTTGAGTTTCATCAGCATAGCAGTGGTATGAAAAGCCATGTTTCTGAATGACAGAACCTAATGGTGCCATGTAGACAGAGCAGAGAAGTGGTCCAAGAACTGAGCCCTGACGCACCCCAGTAGTTAGATGTTGTGACTTGGACACCTCACCTCTCCATGATACCTATCTGATAGGTAAGACTCAAATCATTGGAGTGTAGGTCCTGAGATGTCCTTTGCCAGTAGGGTTGATAGGAGAATCTGGTGTTTAACCGTGTCAAAAGCAGTGGACAAATCAAGCAGGATAAGTACTGAAGATTTGGATTCCGCTCTTGACAGTCTTAGAACTTGAACAACTGAGAGCAAGGCAGTCTCAGTTGAATGTCCACTTCTGAAGCCAGATTGGTTGCTGTCAAGGAGGTTGTTGAGTGTGAGAAATGTAGAGACTTAGTTGAACACAGCTCGTTCAAGTGTTTTTGCAATGAAAGGAAGAAGGGAAACTGGTCTATAGTTCTCTAAAAGAGATGGGTTGAGGGTGGGTTTCTTAAGTAGTGAAGTTATACGAGCCCGTCTAAATGATGAGGGAAAAACACCAGTGTGGAGGGATGTGTTGATGATGTGAGTGACTGCAGGTACAACTGCAAAACAAATGGCATGAAGGAGATGAGATGAAATAGGATCAAGCAGGCAAGTAGTAGGGTTATTATAAAGCAGTGATCCTCAAATCTGGCTCGCGAGATCCACTTTCCTGCGAAGTTTAGCTCTAACCCTAATCAAACACCCATGAGTTTGCTAATCAATGTCTTCAGTATCATTAGAAAATCACAGGCAGGTGTGTTTAATTAGAGTCTGAGCTAAACTCTGCAGGAAACTGGATTTCGCGAGCCAGATTTGAGGATCACTGTTATAAAGGATGAGTTTGGAGACTTCTGCCTCAGAGAGTGAAGAGAAGGATGTAAATGAGTGTATGTTTGCTGGTGATACAAAGTATATACAAAGTATATGTAGCTTTTAGATGTAACTCTTGCAAACAGTATCAAAACACTTTTTTTTTTTTTTTGACCAATGAACTTCTAGGAGCTTTCCAAGATTTTCATGATCATGGGAACCCTGTCCATCAGCAAATTTGTAAACATGACATAACCAAAATAAAATGCCTTGTTACACATTACATGTAATTACTATAGTAATAACAATAAATTAAGCCTTACCTAAGTTGCAAAGACTAAAGTCTCAAACCCAAAGATATATTCTTTATAGAAGTTAAGACTCGTCCACGGCCTCCTATAATGCCTTGGTTAAACACATCCCCACATGTCTACATCACTGTGTGGGAAGATTTGCATATCACCGCCAAAATGTTCATGTAAAGAAGGAAGGCGTATCTCTGATTATCGCAGCTGCTGCCACTGCCATGTCATGGAAACACTGCGCGTTTTGTTGCGAAAATTTAAATACTTTTTTTGGCCTTCCAAAAGAGAACACAACTATAAATCAGTGGTTAAGCTGTAGTTAAGTTGTATTTACAACACTGTTCCAGAAAAGTTCAAACCAAATATTAAGATCTGTGCAGCTCATTTTATATTGGACTGTTTCCTGAAACACAGAGAGCAGCCTACAATGCCAGCTGTTCTGACTCATAGTCTGTAAGTATTATTTAATATTTAAAGAATTAGCCAATGACATTGCAAACATGAGTTTTGAGCACTGTAGAGTAGTGCTTGCTGTTTGTCGTTTGCTGTTTGTCGTTTCTCCAATCACAATACACATGGTTTGATATTTGATAATACCTAGAATATCAAAATCAACTGCGGGCGGCAGATCCTTTTCCTATTTGGCGCCTAAACTCTGGAATAACCTACCTAACATTGTTCGGGAGGCAGACACACTCTTGCAGTTTAAATCTAGATTAAAGACCCATCTCTTTAACCTGGCATACACATAACATACTAATATGCTTTTAATATCCAAATCCGTTAAAGGATTATTAGGCTGCATTAATTAGGTAAACTGGAACCGGAACACTTCACATAACACCGTACTTTCTACATCATTAGAAGAATGGCATCTACGCTAATATTTGTCTGTTTCTCTCTTGTTCCGAGGTCACCGTGGCCACCAGATCCAGTCTGTGTCCAGATCAGAGGGTCACTGCAGTCACCCGGATCCAGTACGTATCCAGACCAGATGGTGGATCAGCACCTAGAAAGGACCTCTACTGCCCTGAAAGACAGCGGAGACCAGGACAACTAGAGCCCCAGATACAGATCCCCTGTAAAGACCTTGTCTCAGAGGAGCACCAGGACAAGACCACAGGAAACAGATGATTCTTCTGCAAAATCTGACTTTGCTGCAGCCTGGAATTGAACTACTGGTTTCGTCTGGTCAGAGGAGAACTGGCCCCCCAACTGAGCCTGGTTTCTCCCAAGGTTTTTTTCTCCATTCTGTCACCGATGGAGTTTCGGTTCCTTGCCGCTGTCGCCTCTGGCTTGCTTAGTTGGGGTCACTTCATCTACAGCGATATCGTTGACTTGATTGCAAATTAAAACAGACACTATTTCAACTGAACAGAGATGACATCAATGAATTCAATGATGAACTGCCTTTAACTATCATTTTGCATTATTGAGACACTGTTTTCCAAATGAATGTTGTTCAGTGCTTTGGCGCAATGTATTTTGTTTAAAGCACTATATAAATAAAGGTGATTGATTGATGGTTTTATGTTATACGGCAGTAAAAGACATTATAATCAGTAATTTCCCCACTGGATGCAATAAATGCCTTGGGTTTGATTTATTTTGTCTCGTCGCACAAGGACACAGCCATCACAATATTGTAAGGCGGTGTAACATTTCCGTCACACGCTTGAAGCATCTGGCCAATCACAACACATAGAATAGCTGGCCAATCAGAGCATACCTCGCTTTTCAGAACGTTGAGCTTTATAAAAATTTACGTATTTTAGAGAGGTGGGCATAGAGGAGAACATTACCAAGTACTTAACAGTACAATTACACTGTAACACGGATGCCATAAAATAAAGTGTAACCACAAGTAGTTAGGGTATATATATGTAATTGTTTGTAGTATATGTAATTAGGATACTCACTTGTCCTTGATTTCAAATCTTTCATGCAGCCATCTGCGGAAGAACACTGGCTCTGCAGGAATTTCCCTCATGCCCACGCGGTTGAAGTGGATGTGAACTCTGGGGCATTCCTGGCACAGGAACTCTATTAAACAGAGAATTCAAGATAGAATAAGGATAAGGCATTTCAGACAACCATCTGACAGAAAACAATCAAACAAAAAACCAAACACAGCAATTAAAAAATGTTTATGAAAGTGAACTAAAATTAAAAAGAGCATTCATATAAATTATTTCATATATAACATAGCGAAATTCGTTCACTTCACTTCAAAGATTTCATTTTTGACAGAAAACTGCAGTGTGTTTTACCATCACAGACATTTCTCACTACAAATCTAGTGGCATGCTGCCTGTCTACAAGAATGTTATAAAATATGAAAATATGAAATGGCTGGCACACATTGTGTTCCAAGTTGCTCAGTGTATGTAAATAAACACTGACTACAATTATTTAATCAAATCACAGCCTTTCGTGACTTGATAAGTGCATTAAGTCACATAGCTATTTATTTTTTAGTTCAACTGAAAGATGATTTAACAAAGCAATGATGTTAAAACACACTGTTATTTTATGTTATTATGAGAAGTTTAAAATTATTTTCAGTTCATTATGAAGCTGTGGCAAGAAAAATTAATGTAGTTTATGGTTTATGTAATAAATAAGGAAAACAAAAATAAACTGTAAAAAGTAATTTTTCTCACTGGGTTTAATCTCTAGCAAATATATGATCACCACCCATTTATAGCGTACCTTTAAGCAAAGCTTTAAAAATGTTAGGTAACACTACCGTCTTCATGCTCACAGTGTCCCAGATACAATTATTTTAATGATTCATAAAAGATGAATCACTCAGGATCATGATTTTTATGTAGTATTACAGCACACAGTAAGTGTACTGTATACATGCTGTAACACCAATGAGCGGATGGTATTCAACCATCTGTTCCATGTTAATGAATCCTGACCCTTTTGACACATTCTACACTCAAAGACCAGAACGTGAGTTCAAGAAAAAACAAGGACTTTCGTTTTACAACCCTCTTACAACATAACTCACCACCCTGGGCGCCACCATGACAGCAACGTCCTGGCGGGGATGAGAGTTATAACACCTTGGAGACTATCCAGAGATGCGATATCGAACTTCAAAAGGGACGACAAACACCCCCCCTTCTCGATCGCACATTCCAGTGAAACAGACGCACACATTCATGAGACGCACACACACTCAAAAACAGGCACAAGCATTTTTGCTGGCCCATGGACCTTCTTTTACTAAAACTACCTCTAAATGTTTTTTAATGTCTCCCTTTTTGTGCTCAAATGTATGTATACGGCATAGTGGAATATATGAATGTTACTGTGTGTTTAATGCAAACTTTATATGCATTTCGTTAAGAATAACTCTGTACCTTTGGATACGGGACTGGTAAAATCATAGTTCTTAGTGTCTGGATAATCGTAAAAACACGACTTTAACGAATCTTGATAGTAAATTACAAAAAGATGCATTGTTTCAGAGGAACGATCTTGCTTAAGGAAAATGTGTAACTTTGACATCGCCATAAATTAGACCAGTGGGCGGAAATCAGCAAACAAAGAAGATTTTTCCCGCCTTAGTTTGTTTACACTTCATTGGCTCATACAAAAAATAGGTGTAAACCTCGATTTGCGTAAAAGCTCAGGGAAACCTGTATTCTGGGCATTCCGCCAGAGAGAAAAGAGGATTCCCAGCTTTGCAACCGGACTTCAAGAAGTTCTCCGTTATTCTTCTTTACTTTTCGTTTCATTCTAGTTTTTCTTTATTGTCTGCTGATATTTGACTTCGTTCAATTGCCTTCACGAGCCAAACGAACTTAAGTCTAGTCATCTTTTGGCAAAGTTTACCTTCGCGTTAACCATCGAGCTCGCGTATCATCTGCTCTGGAAAGAACCACGCTGAGGCCGCACGGACCGGACAATTTGAGCGCAGCTACGCACAAGAGCCAGATCAAAGCAAGTACTTTCTTATATCGCAACTAAAATTGCTGTTTAAGGTTGTCTAGGCTATTCCATGTTTGTGAAATCATTCAATGACTTGGGGTCTCTTGCAAAGTTAACTGTTTGAAATTGCCACGCTGAGATTGCTTTTCACTTTCACTTTCACTTTCTCTCCCTCTCTCTCTCTCTCTCTTTATCTCTCTCTCTCATTTATCTCATTATTATTCTTGTTCATTTACCTTGTTTAAATTGTATTTTCGTTTTGCTATATACTCATATTTACATATTTGCTCATTGAGATCGAAGTCCCTGAATCGTGTGATCTACGCTACGAGCTTTGTTTTATATGAATTAATTTTCAGTAATCTTAGTAGTACAGACACAGAAAATATTGTTTTTTTCTGATCAGAAGATTAATATTTCTTGGAGTTTGTAAGAAGGGTATTTTTATTGGATTTTGATAAGGAAGTCTAGCTTCCAGTTCGCTGGACGAACAGATTGTCTAGAGTAACTTAAATTAATTCTAGTAAAGGTTACCTTTAAATGATTAAATATTCCCTCTTTGGGTAATTTAATATTTGTAAGCAATAAGCACGTTATATTCATAGACTCATGAATATTCACTTCATTTGAGTTAATTATTCCCCAGAAAGTGATTGTTGCTACAATGCCCATTCAAAGTGAAGGTGCACACGACCCCTCAGATTTCTGAGTCAAGTAAATGCAGCTTTCAAATGACAAAAAAAAAAAAAAAAATAATATTTTTTATATATTTGATACAATCATACTCATGATTAGATCGTTCAGTGCACAGCATCAGCTGCTAAATTCAAATCTGCGTTCGCTGGCTGGCGCAGAGCCAGAGACAGACGCGTTCTTACAATGCTTCTTATTAAGCATGTTTGTAATTGTTTTGAATAAAAAGGAATAATAAATAAATTAACATATTTGTATTTTTACAGTCCTCAATTTGTGGTTTAAACACTTCTTTCCGGTCTCATTTAAGGAAAGTAAACATGCTTGCAAACTGAATGTATGGCAATAACAACATACCTGGCATTGTAGGAGCAGGACGTCTCTGGCCATCTTCTGTGAGTGTTCCCTCATATGCAACAGTTACATCATAGACAGCATCCAGGTGTTCCTTCATAGTCTCAATGGCAACATGTGATGCTTTCATTCTTGGTGTTAAAACATGCTTCAGCACAGCAAGTCCTGCAATAGGCAAGACAACATGACTATTGCAAGTAAATTAGTTTGAGAAACTGCAATTTAGTACATTGGGAAAACATTCAGAAATGTTAGCCATCTATAAGTGATTGAAAAATAAATTATAAAATTACAAAATTCTATATATTTTTATGATGCCTTTGGGAAACTCTATAGTCACATACAATAATATAATAATCACTTGTTGTCTCTGCTTACAGTAGGCGTAAATGGATTCACCCAAAAAATAAATAAAATGTCATTAATTTATGTCTTAAACATCTACATTTCTCATTTTCATTCATAGAGATAACAATAAAAAATTTGTTACGGTCAATGTTTGTCCCTCCTCAAACTTAGAAGTATATGTGGACATTGGTCCATATTCAAATTGTTAATGATATTATATTGTGAATTATATACAGAAAGTGAGTAAAGAATGGTACCTTTACAGCAAATATATATATATTAGTGGTGGGCCGTGATCGGACTCTTATCGGGCGATAAAAATAAAAAAAATCGCCGTTAATCTATTCTCAAAGTTGGGTTTGGGAGCTGGGTCTATACTAAGCAAGCTATGATGACTTTCACCTTGATATTTTATATAACTGACTGGCTGAGGCCAGCCTAAAAAGATGCTCAGGACAGTTGACGGGCCACTGCTGCGCATTGTCACGAAAGCTTATCTTTTACACAGGTTTTTACGCCTTACCGCTTGTCGATTTAAACATTAAAGCATCCAAAAACAAGACGCGGAAAAGCTGAGCGGAGTAGCTGGTTACTCGCATGCTGTGATCGGTGCGAGAGAGAGAGCCACGTATCACGGACAGCGACAGTAAACCGAGCTCTCTTCTGCGAAGTTCTCTTCGAAGTCCCTCCTGCACCTGAACGAAACAAATACAAATCGCAGTTTGAACAAACAAAAAGATGTGAAAGAGTCCAATTCAGTACTCGTAGTGTTCTGGTGTTCAGGGCTCATGCAGAGAAAGGTTTCTCAAAACACTTGACCATCAAATTTGCTTATTTTTGCTCTTGTACCGACAAATACATACAAAATATGTCAAAATATCCACCTTGGAAATTTTGCTCGAAAAAACTGTCAGTTATTTCTTAAGTGAAAGTAAACAGTTGAGGAAAACTTAGCGCCTAATTTAGCAACTGGCTGCTGTAATGTTAATCCAAGAAAATGGAAATTAAAACCACTCAATGCTCTTGACTGAATTACTTTGTAGTTTTAACAGTCAAACCAAAAATTATTCAGACACCAGATATAATTTTTGATATATATAGCAAAACTGTAATAATGTAAGAAATGTTGAAGGTGTCTGAATATATGTAGGTTTGATTGTATATTTCATTTTTACATTGAAGACTATCCAGTGCTATTTTACATTTAATTATTTGGTTTCTGTACCTTGACACCTACAAACTTGAAAAAAACTTAAACATTGGTGTGAAACAGGCGTAAGGTTGTTTGCACCTTGTGCAATGTGGAATTAGTTTACAACTTTTTCAGGCACTTTGTGATGCATTTTGGAAACAGGAGATGAGCTCATTTTCTAATGCACCACCTAGCTTGATAAACCCCTTCTCAAAGACTTACTGTTTGTCAATTTTATTTGGGTAACAACACATATTCTGAATGCCTTCGGCAGAATTCGAATGAACCATTTTAATCTAGATTAATCTAGATTAATTTCAAGATCATAGTGAGTAATATATATGCCCACCACTAATATATATATATATATATATATATATATATATATATATATATATATATATATATATATATATATATATATTATATATACACAGTACAGACCAAAAGTTTGGACACACCTTTTCATTCAAAGAGTTTTCTTTATTTTCATGACTATGAAAATTGTAGATTCACACTGAAGGCATCAAAACTATGAATTATGTGGAATTATAAATGGAATTATATAACAAAAAATTGTGAAACAACTGAAAATGTCATATTCTAGGTTCTTCAAAGGAGCCACATTTTGCTTTGAATACTGCTTTGCACACTCTTGGCATTCTCTTGATGAGCTTCAAGAGGTAGTCACCTGAAATGGTCTTCCAACAGTCTTGAAGGAGTTCCCCGAGAGATGCTTAGCACTTGTTGGCCCTTTTGCCTTCTGTCTGCGGTCCAGCTCACCCATCTCGATTGGGTTCAGGTCCGGTGACTGTGGAGGCCAGGTCATCTGGCGCAGCACCCCATCACTCTCTTTCTTGGTCAAATAGCCCTTGCTGCCTTCAGTGTGACTCTACAATTTTCATAGTCATGAAAATAAAGAAAACTCTTTGAATGAGAAGGTGTCTCCAAACTTTTGGTCTGTACTATATATATATATATAGTTTTTTTATTTTTTTGACTAGTGTATTGTACACTATTGGCTACAATCCAACAGAAGGAGAGACAAAATAAGTGCAAACAGAGCCAAACCAGTAGAGTTTGGTAAGCTTTTAAAAACTACAATTAAAAATGTTGTTATGAGCAAAGGCCCAATATACAGGTGCATCTAAACAAATTAGAAGGTCATGTTAAAGTATATACAGTACAGACCAAAAGTATGGACACACCTTCTCATTCAAAGAGTTTTCTTTATTTTCATGACTATGAAAATTGTAGATTCACACTGAAGGCATCAAAACTATGAATTATGTGGAATTATAAATGGAATTATATACATAACAAAAAAGTGTGAAACAACTGAAAATGTCATATTCTAGGTTCTTCAAAGTAGCCACCTTTTGCTTTGATTACTGCTTTGCACACTCTTGGCATTCTCTTGATGAGCTTCAAGAGGTAGTTACCTGAATCGGTCTTCCAACAGCCTTGAAGGAGTTCCCCGAGAGATGCTTAGCACTTGTTGGCCCTTTTGCCTTCTGTCTGCGCTCCAGCTCACCCCTAAACCATCTCGATTGGGTTCAGGTCCGGTGACTGTGGAGGCCAGGTCATCTGGCACAGCACTCCATCACTCTACTTCTTGGTCAATTAGCCCTTGATGCCTTCAGTGTCACTCTACAATTTTCATAGTCATGAAAATAAAGAAAACTCTTTGAATGAGAAGGTGTCTCCAAACTTTTGGTTTTGGTCTGTACTGTATGTATGTATGTATGTATGTATGTATGTATATATATATATATATATTTTTTTTTTTTTGACTAGTGTATTCTACACTCTTGGCTGCAATCCAACAGAAGGAGAGACAAAATAAGTGCAAACAGAGCCAAACCAGTAGAGTTTGTTAAGCTTTTAAAAACTACATTTAAAAATGCTGTTATGAGCAAAGGCCCGATATACAAGTGCATCTAAACAAATTAGAAAGTCATAAAAAAAGTTCATTCACTTTAGTAATTCAACTCAAATGTTTTACTCATACTCAAGGCATCTTAGGTGTATATGACTTTCTTCTTTCAGACAAATCTAACCTGAGTTAAATTAAAAATAGTCAAATAAAACAAATATCCATATTTAAAACATAACACTTTTTTTCTCACTTCCACTGACTATCATACGTGCAAGCCTAATTTTGTGCTTCTAATTCAGGCATATTGTTGTCTGCGTTTTGGGGTTCGTCACTAATCATCGGTGCATGCATGTTGTGATGAAACGGCGGAGTCAGTTAGATCCATCTGCAGCAGTTTATTAATACAGGTGAGTAAGCAGAGAACAGCTGACATAAACTCAGGCTGGCAATGAAAAGGAACTTAAGCAGACGTTCGTAGAGAACTTAGATAATCTCCTCAATAGGGATACAACGATCAGAGATAATAACAATACAGACCAGGAGTAAATCAAAACTTCACAAAATATAAAAGGGAATAGCAGTCAATATAAAGGGGAGAACACAAGGTGCAGGTGAAAATACTAGAAGGTAATCAAGATAATTAAGCAGGGTTAGACGGGGATGATTGGGGAGAGGGACACTGGGAAATGCAGTCCTAATATTCAGGAGAGAGGGATCTGATACCGCCAGAGGAGGGCGTAGCAGAACGTTCCATGACACATGTGCTATGCCATATGTCATCCACCCAAAACGGCTCTCATGGAAAATGTTTATAACATTTTAAATATGGATATTTTTCTAACAAAAACAGATGGATTCACTACAAGAGTCCTTTATTCACCCCCGGAGCCGTGTGAGGAAGGATTTTTGGGTTAACTAACTCTTCAGTCATGCTTTACTCTGGAACATGCAGTGCAACAGACTATTATTTAAAAGGAATACCTATTTATACCAATATATTTTCAGTTCATTATTTAAATGGTCGGACAGATTAGACCGTTAGAAAAAAAAAAAAAAAAAGCTTAGTTTTGTATATAGGTAATCGAAACAGTTGAGGAGCACCAATTACTTTTGACTGTCATGTTTGGTTGCAAAATTTTTTCTAAATATTAGGGTGAATGATAATGTTCTTTTATTGGTAGCTGTCCTTTTTAACAAAACACACAACTTTAATAGTGTATGTACTTTATAATGTTTATTATAAATTTAATAAGTAATGTAATATTTTTTGTTTTTCCAGCCATCCGGTGAAATTGAGGATCTTGAGAAAGAAATTGAAGAGGGGATTCTGATTGTAACTGAGGAGCAGCAATGTGATGTGCTTCCCAAGGAATAACCAACATTGCTTTCGTTTGGACATCTTGTCATCACTGACATCTGCCATGTCCCCAAGGCATTTGGACTCCTAATGGCTCTGTATGCAGCGAATATCCCCTACCTCAAGAATATGAAATACACTCAAAAATACACACAAAAACTTGCGTAGAACAGCTGCTCCCACTATGTGCTCGCCACGACGGCAGGAATTGTAGGCTGGTGGAGTGAACGTACATAGCTCTCTCCACCCTCAATACCACGACTGAGGTGACCTTGAGCAAGGCACCGAACCTTAACTGCTCCCTGGGTAACGCAGCATAAGTGGTTGCCTGTTACAATATGTTATATATTATCAGAAGGATGTGACAGACCATGTATGGTTAAACTGTGAGTCCTGTGTATTTGACGTCATTAAGATGCGTGAGCACGTGAAGTAAAGTGAGAGCACTGAGTAGCATGTGGTTGTGAGATTCCTTTATTTATATAAAAATAGAGATATTGACAGAGAGAACCAAGCATAACATGGTGGCAGCAGTAAAGTACAATACAAAAGTGAAATATTAAGTTTGCTATCGAGAGAGCAACTGCGAGAGACGGGGTCCGATTATGGAGGGTGCGTTCGGATTGAAACCGCCAGCAAATTTTGACTGGAATGCTACGTGCATACCCAAAGCTTGGAAAGCGTGGGAAGAGGAGTTTTCCCTGTATATCTATTTGTCGCTTACAGACGCGGACAACAAAACGAAGGTAAAAGTTTTCCAATATTTAATCAGAGAAACAGGAAGAGAACTGTGTAAGACGCTGAGCATTGGAATGGCTGTTAACCGCGTTCAGAAATCATTGCAATCCAGCACAGAATGAAACTGTGGAAAGATAAAAAATTTTCACCAGAAATCAGAACTCAGGCGAAACGTTTGACAAGTATGTTACTGACTTGAAAGTGCTGGCTGATACATGCAATTTTGGATTGGTGAGAGATTCAGTGATTAGAGACCGAATAGTATGCGGCATAATGAACTCGCACGTGAGAGAACGCCTATCAAGAGAAATGGACCTGACACTTGATAAGAGTGTGAGGATATGTAAAGCATTAGAACTGTCAAAAGAGAATGTGATGACTATTGAAGGGTCAGAAAATGGAAGTGCACGCAGTTCAGAGAGTTAGACAGGCCCAGAGTGCCAAACAGACACAACCAGCTAAGTGCAAATTCTGTGGAAAACAGCATGAGTGGAAAAAACTGAGTAGCCCAGCTTATAGAAAGCAGTGCAGGAAATGTGGCAAGCTGAACCATTTTGCATCCACATGCAAAACAAAAGAGACCGTGCAAAAAGGAATACACAGTGTGGCAGAAAAGGAAGAAGAACCATATCAAGAAATCCTAAGCCTTAGTTCACAAAAGGAGTTGCAACGTCATACCAATTCAACTGTTAAACCCTGACACAGTAATGGAAAAGACTGAACAGATTCTGGTCATGTATAACAAGAGCACTTTGAAACCCATAGGGAAGTGCAGAATAAAAATAAGAAACCCCAGAAACAGAAAACTTTATCGTCTGGAGTTCATTGTAGTGGAGGAAAGCTCATCAGTGCCCTTGCTAGGAAACAAGGCTGTGCAAGCAATCGATCTGGTAAGAATACAGCATGAAAACATTATGGCAATTGATGATATTGTTACCACAGAGAGATGTGAAGAAAACGAAATGTGGGGCAAGGAAGACTTATAATGAGAGTATACTGATGTATTTGAGGGAGATGGATGCCTGGAAGGGAAATATAACCTCGAGGTGGATCCTGAAGTTAAACCGGTGAGGCTTCCAAAGTGCAGAGTTCCGGTGGCACTAATGAAGCATCTAAAAGTCGAATTAGAAAGCCTGGTAGATAGAGGCATCATAGCTCAGGTAGAAAAGAGCACAGATTGGATTAGCAGCATGGTGGTGGTGAAGAAACCAAGTGGAAAATTAAGAATCTGTATAGATTCAAGACCACTAAACAAAGCACTTAAGCGTCAACACTTTCCTCTGCCTACCATAGACGATGTTCTCCCGGATCTGACCAAGGCAAGAGTTTTTACAGTGTGTGATGTAAAGGAGGGATTCTGGCATGTAAGGCTGTCAGAAAAGTCAAGTTATTTTACTACTTTCGCTACTCCATTTGGCAGGTATAGATGGATCAGAATGCCCATGGGGATCAGCCCGGCTCCAGAACTTTTCCAGCACAGGTTGACTCAGGCGCTGGAGGGGCTCCCAGGAATCCGGATAATAGCGGATGACATCCTCATCTGTGGGGAAGGCGATAATGATGAGGCAGCGGAGAAAGATCATAACGAAAAACTAAGACAACTACTGGAGCGATGTAGAAACAGAAACATCAAACTAAATTTCAACAAACTCAAGCTGAAACAGAAAGAGGTGCCATACATCGGACACAGACTGACTTCAGAGGGTCTAAAGATTGATCCAGAGAAGGTGAGAGCCATAATGGAGATGCCCAGGCCGTCAGATGTGAAGGGGCTGCAGAGATTATTTGGTATGGTGAACTATCTGTCCAAATTTTGTGCACACTTGTCAGACAGCTGCGACGCATTAAAACAACTGACACACAGAGATGTGGTTTGGGAATGGACTCATATACAGGAAGAAGCGTTCAATAAATTGAAACAAACGATTGCCTCTGCACCTGTTTTGAAATATTATAATCCAGAAGAAGACCTAGTTCTCCAAAGTGATTCCTCAGAGACGGGGCTGAATGCAGCACTTCTGCAGGCAGGACAACCATTTGCTTTTTGCAGCAGAGCACTTACACCCACGGAAAAGGGGTATGCTCAAATAGAGAAAGAATGCCTGGCAATCCTGTTTGGGATGGAGAAATTCCACCAGTACACCTATGGCCGGAATGTAGAAGTCCATTCTGACCACAAACCCCTAGAAACTATCACAAGAAAGCCACTTTTAGACGCACCTAAGAGATTGCAGAGAATGCTTTTGAGGCTTCAGCGATATGATATCAGTGTTGTCTATGTTCCAGGTCGTCTAATGTACCTAGCAGACACTCTCAGCAGAGCATACTTACCGGAGAGTGCTACAGAAGGATCCTTAGAGACAGAAATTGAGACGATTAACATGCTGCAGTACCTGCCCATATCAGAAGGAAGTCTACAGAAGATACAGACAGAAACGGCTAGGGATGGGACATCTCAGATATTACAGCAAGTGATAGTCCAAGGATGTACAGAAGAGAAGACTCAGCTGAAAGAAGAGGTGAGACCATTTTTTTCAGTAAGAGAAGAGCTTATTGTGCAACATGGTGTGATTTTCAGAGGAGAGAGAGCTGTAATACCAGCACAGCTAAGAACAGAAATCATGGAGAGAATTCATGCTTCTCACTTAGGCATAGAAAGCTGCTTACGCCGAGCAAGAGACTGCATATACTGGCCCGGGATGAGTGTCGCCATAAGAACATACGTAGGAAACTGTGCAGTCTGCAGAGCAGTGGATGCACGGCAGCAGAAAGAGACCATGTGCCCACATGACATTCCTATGAGACCATGGTCAAAAGTGGGAACAGATTTGTTTTCATTTAACAACAGAGCATATCTCATAACAGTGGATTACTTTTCAAGTATAACAGTTGCCCACAGATCTGAGTGTGTGTTCACTACATGTTTGTTCACTGCTGTGTGTGTGCACTTTGAATGGGTTAAATGCAGAGCATGAATTCCGAGTATGGGTTACCATACTTGGCTGTATGTCACGTCACTTTCACTTTTCAATGTTCATGATGTGTTCATCGGCTCCACAGCAAGCTCTTTTATAAAAAAAAAATTTATAACCCCTTTACCGTCAAAGATCTGCGATGACCCCAGATTACTACTGTTTCACTTTCACAGCAAGTTGAAAGTTTAAAGATTTAAAGGTTTTTGATAAAACATTGTTGCAGTGACAGATATTTAGTAATTTATGTCAGGAGTGCAAAATAATAAATCTGTATTAGGCTAGGCCAAATTTTGAAAAGAAATTCAACACTAATTCATATTCAGTCATGTCAGCATCGGTTTATTTGTGTTTACATAGACTCACTGAACAGCGTCAATAAGGATTATTAGGATTTATAAACCAAAGATGCATATCTGCAGAGATATATGGATATATTTACTGATGAATCGTCATATCTATTCATTTTCCACTGATTTACGTGATCTGAGGATAAATAGCCTCCAGCGATCTGTGTGTGTGCAGTGCTGTGTGCTCATCAGTGATGCGCGGGTCAATGTATAAACAACCCGCACCCGACCGATGTTTTCAACGAACCCGCCCGCAACTCTATGGACGTATCCCTCCTATTTATTAGCCAGGGTCGAATGAAAAGTGGGACAGATGCTCAATTTGCATGAGGCGGGACAAAGGGTAAAATTGCTATACAGTACAACGTAAAGCAGGACAGGTGGTCACTATTCGCGCAAGTTATTCAGCCAATAAAGTGTAGGCCTATGTATTTCCAAATTGTGTCTAGTACTATATATTAGGGCTGCACGATATTGGGAAAAAAATGACATTGCGATATTTTATTTTTCTGCGATATATATTGCAATATTTTTTCTTACAAACAAAAATGGGGTGAGCACACTTACATTCTCATTTTAAATGATTTACACATCGACACCATCGTGTCAATTGATTAATATGCGCGAGGGAGAGGGAGCAAGACAGAGCTCGTGTTGTTTGAAAACGGCTCGCTCTCTCTCGGTCTCTCTCTCTCTCTCGATTCAATTCATATTGCTTTATTGGCATGACATACAAAGGTACATATTGCCAAAGCATTGTACATATCAGAATAGAAACAAACAAAACAAAAATACATATATTTTCATAAGAAAAAAAATACATGCAAAATAAATCCATGTACATTTCTATAAACATTGATGGTACTTCTAATGTAAGCTCTCTCTCTCTCTCTCTCTCTCTCTCTCTCTCTCTCTCTCTAGCTGCAGCGCACCAGCGCCGCGTCAGGCACGGTTCTGGTGTGTAAAGACACAGAAAACGCGAGGCAGCCACCACGCTTCTGAGACGCTTCAGACATGCGACGCTCACACCACGCAGTCAGTGTGTCACCGGCCTCTGTCTCTCTTGCGCATGCTCTCTCTCTCTCTCTCTGTCTCTCTCTCTCTGTCTCTCTCTCTCTCTCTCTGTCTTTCTCGCGCGCTCTGTCTCTCTCTGACTCTCTTGCGCGCTCCCTCTCTCTCTGCCCTGTTCAACTTGCATGTGGTTTTCAGTCCTGTCAATGATAAACTTTCACTCTATGATGGTTAAGCTGTAAAAATTAATCCGCGAATCACATTCGTCAAGGGCCGGGGAGCAGCTGGCACGTACAGTTAATGAATAACGGATCAACTACGACAGCCTACATCGCACATCTTGCGATGTGACTATCGTGGATTTGTACATCGCGATATCGATTCTTAAACGACACATTGTGCAGCCCTAATATATATATTACAAAGGTTTAATTGCCATCTTTATTTCAAACGACCTGACCGACTGCGACCAGAATATCATTAAAAATATTTTTGGATGACTCGTAACCGCGAGTCATTTCGGATCAACCAGCGCAGCACTGGTGCTCATGCTGTGTCAAACAGACTCTGATTGGTCCTTCGCCTTGTCAATCTTTAGAGTGTCATAACCAGACACCGCCACATCGTGTCACATGGTTCGTGTACACTTCCTGGTAGTTCTCTGGCCATAACAACCATAGACAGTAAAAGAAATGGACACAGCGACCCCATTGGATTCAACAGAGACAAGTGAAGTGAATTATAAGCATGCACTTGCTGGGGGTCAAGCATACTGAAATCTTGCAGAGAAGGCGAGCGTGAACAGGGCAAATTTTGGTATGTATTCTGATTAATTACCTCCCTTGACTTTATGCCTCCACGTCCCCCCGATTGCCTCATAGACCGTAAAAGATTGCCTGCGAGTTTCTCATCCTGTCCATATGGTAATTTCTCTACTGTGCGACAGAGAATGACAGGTTATGACGCAATCGTTAGCCTATTTTTTACAAAAACTGGGGCATTTTTATAAAAAATGTACATCGGAAAGGCTAACTTGTGTAGCGATAAAAAAGGCTATAAATAGTATATTAAGCACTTGATCGGGGTTTAAAGTGAGTTTTGAGTAAAAATGTACTAATAATTTCATAAATTGTCTGATGTAGCTTGATGCTAATGTTAGCTCTAATGCTACTAATAGCAGGTGCATTTCTTCTTCATAATGCACAATATGTCACCATAATTCAAAATAATTCACGTAAGGTCATAAGAAAATGTTTTGTTGTATTTTTATAGTAAGACTTTTGATAAATAAGGGGTAAATAATGCATACTGAGACTGCAACAAGATTGCAGCTTTGTGGCTTTGTAAAGCTTGAAAACACCACAACAAAGGCTAATAAAGGTGGAATAAAAACAAAATAATAATGATAAATAATAATGTGGATGTCATACCTGGCGGAGGTCTGAAAGACTCGTTTCGTGAGAACAATAGAACCATGAATCGGGGAGTTTTCAAAGCCAAACACACATAAAGAGCACACAGGAGTGTTTACATGTGAGATATTAGAGATGACAAGTGCCATAAATCAATCTGAATAGCCTTCTCTAAAAACACACATGACATGGCCTTAGAAAATATTTCATAAAATTCACAGTTTTACAGATTTGATTATGAAATTTCCAATGAAGTTTTGAAAGAGTTGTGGCTTTAGCTACACTGTGTTGCTAAACTCATATCCTACATCAACATTTTTTTTAAATACATTTAAAAAATGTTTTTTATATTTTTGTTTTTATGTTTGAGCTTATATTTCTCTATTATCATAACAGTCTTGAGTAATTCTGATTCCTGAACAGTAAACTTTGAAGTGTCAGTTTTGTGAACAAATGTTGATTGTATTTATCTAGTCAGAAAGAATCATCAGCAGAAACCTTTTCATTTTGGGTATGTAATTTCTGTCTCCATGCCAAAAAATGGGGGGGGGGTAAGGTGACTGGTAAGGGGTTAAGGAACTTTAGGTTCTTTTAAGCCTTTCACTACATTTTAGAATGCACATTAAATTTTATAATTTTATGACTTTAAATGTATGTTATGAAAACAAATGTTGTTTCATGTCTCATTTTCCTATACAGTTATGTACACACTTTCTTTTAAATTGACAAGTGCTTTTTATTTTCTTCTGTTTCTTGTTTTATGACCACTAAATACCATTATGATGGGGGAGAGTTTGGAAACTTTCAAGATCCTTCTATAAAGGGAAACTGTTGTGTGGAGGGTTGGGATGAACTCAAATGCAGACAGGAATGCACGAAACACAAAAGGGGAAAACAAAACCCACGAGGGGGAAAACAATGACGAGGGCAGAGGCTAAATAACTAAACAGGACTGGGTTGACAAGATAAACAAAGACTCTAAACACTAACTACAAACAAACACTCACGGTAATACAACGACTTCTTCAAGGGGTGACAATGATACAATATCTCACAAGTTGACATGAAGGAACACATATGTAGAAACAATGAACCGACAGAAGACAGAGCACACTAGGGGATATAAATAGGAAAACTAATAAAGACACAACAGGTGGCACAGGTAAGGCAATCACGACAAAACTAGGATAACTAGGGGGCGGGTCAAGGGGACGAGACAACACAAGCCCATGGCCCAAAGACAAGGCCATGTGCTTGTACACAAAACACGGGTCTGTCATGATCCTGCCTCAAGACTAGAGAAAAGTCAGGACATGAAGGCAGAATCATGACAGAACCCCTCCCTTAAGGAGCGGCTTCCAGACGCTCCTCAAGGGAACATCAAACACGGGACATGACTGACTGAGACAGAGACAAAAGCCAAGACAAGACAAGACAGGACTGGTAGGGACTTCAAGGATCTGAACAAGACGAGACAAATAATCAGACAGAGTCCTGGCAGCAATAACAACAGGCATCTCCTTACGAGCCAAGATGGACTGTAACAACGCTTCTGCTTCAGAGTCGGCCGCGGCTCTCTCCTCCGCCCTCACGACTGCGGACTTGGATACAGTTCTCTTAGTCGCCGGTTCGGGGTCAAGGGTCACTGCTGCTGACTCGGGGACGCCAGCGCTCACTGCTGCTGGCTCGGGCATGCCATAGCTCACTGCTGCTGGCTCGGCCACGCCGACGCTCACTGCTGCTGGCTCGGGCACGCCAGCGCTCACTGCTGCTGGTTCGGGCACGCCAGCGCTCACCGCTGAGCGCTCACCGCTGCTGGCTCGGGATCAGCGTTTACCGCTGCTGGTTTGGGAGGCCTCGCCGACTCAGGAGGAGACAGAGACGCAGGACTGGAAGACCCCTTCCTCCTCCTCTTCCTCCTTGGCCGCGGTGCAGAGGTCACGGCTGGGTCTGAGACTGGTTGGGGGAGTTCTGTCTCAGGCAGGGCAGACTCTGACGCCGACGATTCCGAGGCAGACTCCCACGAAAACCGTCTCCCTCGCTTCTTGGGGAGACTGATGGGTGTGGGAGGCGCCTCAGGATTTGGTGAGGGATGTGCCTGATCCCCCAGTGCAGCAACGGCCAGGATACGGCCCTCTGGGATCACTGGCAGCTGGGCAGAAGGTGGAGACCTCGATGGGGAAACCTGCGGCTCTTCCCGGGAGAAACTCTCCCATAGCTGGGCATAATCCTGCAGGATCCACTCACCCTGGGACGATACTGGGAGGGTGACACTCCTCTTGTCAGTCGGGGACGACAACCAGCATTGCTAGTGGAACTCCAACTGACGCTGAAGATTAGAGGACATCCTGTCTGCTGAGTTCTTGGCTGGTCGGTTCATTCTGTTGTGTGGAGGGTTGGGATGAACTCAAATGCAGACAGGAATGCACGAAACACAGGATTTATTATCCACAACAGGGGAAAACAAAACCCACGAGGGGGAAAACAATGATGAGGGCAGAGGCTAAATAACCAAACAGGACTGGGTTGACAAGATAAACAAAGACTCTAAACACTAACTACAAACAAACACTCACGGTAATACAACGACTTCTTCAAGGGGTGACAATGATACAATATCTCACAAGTTGACATGAAGGAACACATATGTAGAAACAATGAACCGACAGAAGACAGAGCACACTAGGGGATATAAATAGGAAAACTAATTAAGACACAACAGGTGGCACAGGTAAGGCAATCACGACAAAACTAGGGTAACTAGGGGGCGGGGCAAGGGGACGAGACAACACAAGCACATGGCCCAAAGACAAGGCCATGTGCTTGTACACAAAACACGGGTCTGTCATGATCCTGCCTCAAGACTAGAGAAAAGTCAGGACATGAAGGTAGAATCATGACAGAAACAGGTTAATTTAGCTCAAAGGGAATCATTTAAGATTTTAAAGGGAATTTAAACAAAATTTCACAGCTGATCACTGAGACGGCCAGAGATTAATTGAACGAGCCGTATAACACCAACTCTGCACTGGAGATTAATATCCAAAGTATAGTGAAAACAATATTAATTAGCACAGTAACAAGGTCGGCAGTTTAAGACCTTGTAAGCAGAAAACACAAGATACTTCTCTTTTCAATATGAATAAGGCTTTATTAGATAAATCTAAGACATATAAACTAATGTAACACATAAGCACACACACTCACACATTCACACAAGTTGCAGGAAGATAGAAAGTTATGAAAGAATGACATTAAGAGAATGAAAATGTGAAATCCCAAGTTTACAGCTATACATGAAATTGCATAGACATGAACAACCAGTTCCTCAATGAGGATAAAATTATATTAGATACACCAGTGCAATGTGAGACTGGAGGTGTTACTTGCATTGCCCGTGTAAAGGGGTTCCCTTTGTTGTCCTTGGAAAGGGGGTTTCCAGAGGTTTCTGATTGGCTGGAAGTTCAGTACGTCTTGGGTAGCCCCTAATTGGGCGTTGGTTGATGATGCAGAGTGCTGGGCTGGTTGAAGTTGAAAAGGCACTCGATGATGGACTCGGAGACACAGCATTGCAAAACTTAACTCAGAACACGAAACTCTCAAGCGGAAAAGGAACTTAAAGTATAGAACAAAAGTAAAGTTTTATGAGACTTCTGCTAATTCCCAATTTGCAAACTATCCGTCCTAAATAGTATGCGAAACTAGAATTAGTACGTCCCAAATCGTAGTACGTTGAAAAGAGTATTCCAAAGATACCCGGATGGTCTACTATTTCCAGTTAGAATTCGAAGTGCAGATTAATGCACACTCTAAAGTGCTAATATTGCCCACAACCCATTGCATGCGGGAGGGAGGAGCTTTGCGATGGCTTTGCGGTGATGTAAATATGACAGCCGGATGCAGCAGCGGGGATGCGCCCTCAGCTTTTAAGTGTAAGAATTCAAATGTTTAACCGTAATTGAAGTTATATTTTATTTTGTTACACACATTGCACATGAACGTCAGAACCAGCAGCCTCACAAACGACCTGCGTTTGGTTCTACGCCGCCGCCGCCCTGCTTCTTCACTCCTCAACTTGGTAGAAGAACACATTGTAAAATGTATTGTGAAAAAAAAAAAACGATGAGAAAAAAAGATTGGAATAGTAAATAACATTTTAATGGACATAAAGAATGAATGAAACGTTAACAGTTGTGGTGTGTGTAACTAGGCAACCACGTTGTCGTTCATGTTGCATGACGTCATCGAAGTATGTCCCAGAACATGCATACTCTTTTGCTACACACTCAAAAGTATGTACTTTTTCCTCACAAAAGTAGGCGAATTAGGACTCAGCGTAGTTCTAGCATTAGAGCTAACGTTAGCATCAAGCTACATCAGACAATTTATGAAATTATTAGTACACTTTTACTCAAAACCTCACTTTAAACCCCAATCGAGTGTTTGTAATAACATCCTTTTGCCATCATGGGTGGAATTTGGTCGTTTACTGTTGTAAAAATATGCTATTTATAGCCTTTTACATCGCTGCAGAGGTTAACATTTCAGATGTACATTTTCATTTTATTTTTTATAAAAATGCCCCATATGTCAAGAAAATCTCATACCAAGCTTTACTATCGTAATTGCGGGTTTATTATTCGTATATTTCGTGTGTACAGAGGTGTATCAGTGTTGTTATGAGCAGATAACTACCAGGAAGTGTACACAAACCATGTGACACGATGTGGTGGTGTCCGGTTATGACACTCTAAAGATTAACAAGGTGAATGACCAATCAGAGTCTGTCTGACACACAGCACAAGCACTGAGGAGCAAACACACAGAGACACCGCTGGGAGAGCCTGTTCGCGTAAATCAGCGAAAACGAATAGAAATTATGATTCTGTCAGAAGAAATATGAAGTAAACATAAGTAAATATATCCATATATCTCCGCAGATATGCATCTTTGGTCTATAAATCCTTATTTACGCTGTTCAGTGAGTCTATGTGAACACAAATAAACCGCTGCAGACGTGACTGAATATGAATGAGTGGTGAATTTCTATTCAAAATGTGGAATAATACGGATTTATTATTTTGCACTCCTGACAAAAATTACTAAATAACTGTCACTTCAACAATGTGTTATAAAAACATTGGTCAAATATCTAAGCTAGAGTCTTTAAACTTTCAATTGGTGCAAAGTTTGTCCAGATCAAGTAAGAGAGGGATGTTTAAAATGCTGTGAAAGTGAAACAATAATAATAATAATAATAAAATTTATCCCATTTAATATTTAATACTTGCCGTTATCGTGGGTGCATCTCTCTATATTATTTTTATTGGATCTTAGTGCTGCGTTTGACACAATTGACACAACATTCTTTTGCATAGACTTGAACAGTTTGTTGGCATCAATGGAAGTGCATTAGCATGGTTTAAATCGTACTTATATGACCGCCATCAGTTCGTAGCAGTGAATGAAGATGTATCATATCAATCACAAGTGCAGTATGGAGTACCTCAAGGCTCAGTACTAGGGCCGCTACTCTTCACACTTTATATGTTACCCTTGGGAGATATCATCAGGAAACATGGTGTTAGCTTTCACTGTTATGCTGATGATACTCAGCTCTATATTTATTCGCGGCCCAGTGAAACACACCAATTTGAAAAACTAATGGAATGCATAGTCGATATATAAAAAAAACTGGATGACGAGTAATTTCTTACTGTTAAATTATGAAAAAAAACAGAGGTGTTTATTATAGGAAATAAAAACTCTGCTTGTAATAACCTAGAACACCGTCTAAGACTTGATGTTTGCTCTGTCAATTCTACGTCATCAGTTAGGAACCTAGGTGTGTTATTTGATCGCAATCTTTCCTTAGAAAGCCACATTTCTAGCATTTGCAAAACTGTATTTTTCCATCTCAAAAATATATCTAAATTACGGCCTATGCTCTCAATGTCAAATGCAGAAATGTTAATCCATGCATGTATGACCTCAAGGTTAGATTATTGTAATGCTTTATTGGGTGGTTGTTCTGCACGCTTAGTAAACAACCTACAGCTAGTCCAAAATGCAGCAACAAGAGTTCTTACTAGAACCAGGAAGTATGACCATATTAGCCCGGTCCTGTCAACACTGCACTGGCTCCCTGTCAAACATCGTATAGATTTTAAAATATTGCTTATTACTTATAAAGCCCTGAATGGTTTTGCACCTCAGTATTTGAATTAGCTTACATTATAATCCCATTAGAAGAATGGCATCTACACTAATGTTTCTCCAGATCCAGTCTGTATCCAGATCAGAGGGTCACTGCAGTCGCCCGGATCCAGTACCTATCCAGAACAGATGGTGGATCAGCACCTAGAAAGGACCTCTGCTGCCCTGAAAGACAGCCGAGACCAGAACAACTAGTGCCCCAGATACAGATCCCCTGTAAAGACCTTGGGCCCTATTTTAACGATCTGAAACGCAAGTGTCAAAGCGCGAAGCACAAGTAACTTTGTGGGCGGGTCTCGGCGCTGTTGCTATTTTCCCGGCGGGATTAATGGCTCTTGCGCCCGGCGCAAATCTAAAATGGGTTGGTCTGAAGCAGCTTCATTATTCATAGGTGTGGTTTGGGCGTAACGTGAAATAAACCAATCAGAGCGTCATCCAACATTCCCTTTAAAAGCAGGTGCGCAAGTTCCATTATGGATTGCTATTATTATGGCGTATTTACCAGGCGC
Organism: Carassius gibelio; assembly: GCF_023724105.1. Lineage (NCBI taxonomy): Eukaryota > Metazoa > Chordata > Actinopteri > Cypriniformes > Cyprinidae > Carassius > Carassius gibelio. The sequence goes on from NC_068405.1 coordinate 973,126, forward strand.
ACGCCAGGAGCAGTTCACAGCCGAGGAGACTGATGTTCTTGTAAGAGCAGTGAAAGACAGAGAAGGTGTGTTGTATGGGGATGGGAGAATAATTAGCCTGAATAATTTGTAAGCTAGATTTATGCCTATTTTTTTCACATCTTCGTGGCACACCACAATGATTTCCGTCTTCTCATGTGTTAATATTTTTTTAGTGTAACAATTTATGATTTGCAAAAATAACTGTTGCATCTGTGTAGATTACATGAGCAAAGTGTATGCGAGTTGTGCACGCTATACATTATGGTCAAGCATGGGCCCTTAAAATAGCATAATGAACAACGCGCAACGCGCCACTGACTTTAGACTAGGTTTTTTCTGGTCAGTGGCGCAATTGTTTAATGGAACAGCAAAATAGCACCAGGGATTGTTTGCACCAGAACACGCCTCCTTTTTTGCGCTGAACCGCCCAGGGAGCGCAAGTTCATTCACTAGTTTAGCGACGTGCCTCTGTGGAGGGAAAAGCGCACTTTGCGCGGGTGCAAAATAGGAATGACACATGCGTCGGTGTACAAAGTCAATTGCGCTGGGTGCAAGACAGGGCCCCTTGTCTCAAAGGACCACCAGGACAAGACTACAGGAAACAGATGATTCTTCTGCACAATCTGACTTTGCTGCAGCCTGGAATTTAACTACTGGTTTCGTCTGGTCAGAGGAGAACTGGCCCCCCAACTGAGCCTAGTTTCTCCCAAGGTTTTTTTTATCCATTCTGTCACCGATGGAGTTTCGGTTCCTTGCCGCTGTCGCCTCTGGCTTGCTTAGTTGGGGTCACTTCATCTACAGCGATATCTTTGACTTGATTACAAATAAATGCACAGTGTGCCGTTACTTATGTCTAGAAGTGTTTCTTTTCCGCCTCCTACTAGACATTTAAGGTACTTCACTTTGTTTGCTGTTTACTTTCGGTTTCTCTCAGTGAATGCAGTCGGGAAGAACGTTCATGCAGTTCCTATGGGCTATTGATTCCATCGTTAAAACCTTGGAAATATATGTCTGTAAGTGCTAAGTTTTATACTAAATAGTGCTTTAAGTGTTGTGTAGATTAAAGTAAGGTGTAGATCAGTATTATTGTAGTATTTTGTTATATACAGATATGATACGCATTATTGGTTCGATACTTTGTTTTAGCATAATGCTAATTTCTCTTCTGTTTGTATAGAATCTCATTTGATTATAATTTCTTGGCATGTACAAAACTGAACTGTAATGTTAACTGGATGTGTATGTAAAGATGTACATAATGTTCATACATATTTATTCTTGTTTGTAGTTTTATATAAAAGAAGTGAGAAGAACAATCACCAGTAAAGTCACTAAAGTTACGAAGACTGCTTTCTGGAGTTCTTTTCTGAAATTATACGCTATCTGTTAAGCCTTTGCTCAAGCAACGCAATTGGTCAGAACAGAATACACAGACACTATTTAACTGAACAGAGATGACATAACTGAATTCAATGATGAACTGCCTTTAACTATCATTTTGCATTAATGACACACTGTTTTCCTAATGAATGTTGTTCAGTTGCTTTGACGCAATGTATTTAGTTTAAAGCGATATATAAATAAAGGTGACTTGACTTTCTTCACATTAAGGCGTAAGTTCGAGAATGTTTTTAACAGTCGTGCGAGGATTATACCTGTTTGTGAGGCATTGGGTTGGGTTGTGAGGCACCAATCCTTCGACACCCCCCTCACAGCAACCATTTGCTTTTTTTAATTTCATTAAACGTTTATTGTCCACATAACATTCACTCTCATCATCTATAATCTTATACAATAAACAAGTTATTTCACTCTTAATTCGTTGTTTAAATATGAGTTTTCCAAGACAGTTTGTGTTGCAAAAGTTACTCATATCCCCGGTTAATCAGAATCAGCAGGTGTACTCACTGATTCTGTACTAAATGGCTTGCTCGCAGGATTCATCCACAAGTTTCGACCAGAGTTCTGCCAGATCTTCCACTATGTATATCTCATCTCTGAGCTCAAACAGGACCCCATCAACAACACCCTGAATTCTTTGCTGATGCTGTGTTAAACCAAGCAGTTTCAAGGTTTGGGCCAGAATGAGATCAGGGTTACACAATTTATGCAACAGTTGTATAAAACACCCTAGAAAATAGAATGCAGGTGCCTCATAGAGACATGAATCTTGTATTTGCGAAGGATGATCGACCTGACATCCATAACAATCTTTCTTCAACTGCCTGTCAACCATATGTTCCAAAATTATGGCGACAACAGCTTTAATGATTTTATGCCCGATCACCCTGATGCAGCGGTTGACGGCGTCCGAGACGTTTTCAGAAATTGCAGTGTCAGATGGGCTGGTGTGAGGAGGTGGACTGTACTTCACGAGGAAAACGAGGTTATGGTATCCGAGCTCTGTACAGAATTTGTTCAGCCAGGCATCATTGTCCGTCACTGACCACGGTGAGGATGCGTTGTCATTGCATACAAAGTGAGGAGCTGGCGAAGTATTTTCTTGGGTCATGTAGGTGGTGATGTCGCTTGAAGTCTATTTCCACAGGGACCCTTAACGTCCATATTTAATGATTATAGATGGTAGGCAGGGCTAAATGAACCCCTCTCCGGCTGGACACACACCATTCAGGGTGAAACAGTTTCACTTTTATGTTGTTGTATCTGTCAAAGGCTTCGCACCACTTAAACATCTTACCAAATATTTCCTCTAACGCAGACATGTCTTTCCACTGAAACAAAAGTTTAATGTTATAGTATTTAAGATGGTCCTCTTTAATATTGGCTGTAACACTAATGAGCTGATGGTATTTCAGCCATCTGCTCCATACTAGTGAATTCTGATTCTTAACACATTCGGAGCTCAAAAGACCAGAACGTGAGTAAACAAGGACCTTCGTTGTTTACATAATTCACCATTTTGGCCGCCCTGAAGTCGGCCACATCCTGCCTTAAGTGACAGTTATTTACGACAAGAAATTCCAGAGTCACGTGGGCGAGCCTCAAAGGAGACACTAAACCAACCACATTCCTGAACACAAAGGAAACCTTTCGTATAAGTCCCTTACTTTCATCTTTATTAATAATATGTATTTTGAATATGTTTTGTGTGTACCATGGTTAATCCTTGTTATGCGAGGATTATAATTTTTCTAGCGTATAAATTGGAATTGTTTCTCCACACCAACTTTCTCAAAGAGAGCCATGGGCTGCAACCCCCAGTCCCTTGCAGCTCGTAAAATTTTACGACCACACAGGACTACACAGGACAGGAAACCTAATCCTTACAAAAGAATGGTAAAATGTACTCAAATGTAGTCTTAATGTGTATATTATTGTTTTTGCGGTGCATTAGAGGTTTCCCATATAAATTGGGACTATCTGCAGTGTTATCATGTGTTAATCAAATCTTTAAATATGTGTAATTCTGCATTTGAATGTAACTTCATGTTTTGATCACTTATATATATTATGTTTAGTATCTTTGTGATCGTCATGCTTTGACAGACCCATTTATCTAGAGCAAAGTAATGAAAAATGTATTTAATCTGGAATTAAAGTGTTGCTAGAACTCCCCGATGAATTCGGAGAAGCCCTAAATCATCAGGGGGTTGTCTCCACAGAGACAAAGGAACTTTTCCCTCTGCTTCAGATCGCGGACGTTCATTGGGTGTTCCCTCGAAAAGGGGACGTGAATCATCTCAATCTATAAAAGTCGACCGAACAAGGTCCGCCCTTCTTCTCCTCTCTTCTCCTCGTTCTTGGTTCTCGGACACGCTGCTCTCCTGTGCGACCCTCTGCGCGGCCTCGTGCCGCGCTCATTTCAGCCCCCCCTCAGCACAGGGGCTGAGAGAAAAAGCCATTTTAATGGCTCCTTTGGAAGCTTTCGTTTTTGTTGTTTCTTTTCTTTTCTTTACTAAGTTTATTCAACTATTCGCCTCTCCACACAAGGAAGACGAATTCTGGAACATTGTTTGTTGAACCTTTCAAATACCGCGCGAGGACAGAACAAAGGACCACGTGCTCCACGCTCACGCCAAGATCCAGCGCAGCGTGCACGCGCGTCACATGGCCTCCGGCACACGCCCGCTGTTTTCAAAAGGACAAGCGCGCAAAGCTCACACGCGCGACGCCGATCTCACGCCACGCACACTGGGCCATCCAAGTATCTTTCTCTATGGAGATTTGAATGCTGCTTTAAATTGTTGCTATGATCTGATCGTTGTTGGCTTCCAAAAGTTACTGACTATGATTTCCATACCTGAGCTCCTTATGTGATCTCATTCTATTTTTCTCTCTCTCTCTCTCTCTCTCTCTCTCTCTCTCTCTCTCTCTCTTTTATTTGGATTCCGTTATGTCTTGTATAAAGCTTACTGTTTGTATTGTCGTACGCATATTTACTCTGTGTGATTTGTAGTTTGATGTATTACTAGTTGATTTATTAAAAACCCATATACTGACGATTGGCTTGGACTCCACCCCACTTACATTACGAGTCACTGAGATGTCTGATCTTTAGCTACAAGCTTTAAATTTAGAAACTAAATTTATCATAAGGATAGGATAATGTTTTTATGGCCAGAGAATATTTTTCCTTGAATTATAATAAGTGATAACTTTATTGGAAATTGATAGGTCAGTCTGGTTTGCTGGACAAACCACTGTTTGATTTGCAGTAATTTACAGTAAGGGATATCACAACAATTGATATGAAGAATGGAATATTGACATATTAATGAGTAAATTACAGTGCCCTGTGATTATTTATTGGTATAGGCAATTGAGCTATTTTTCATAATCAATCAAATTTAATGTAACTGTCATCTGAGATATAAATTAATCATATTCCTGATTAATTATTCAAATTCCCTATATATCATTTGAGTTAATTATTCTGTAAGACTCATTGTTGTTACATGGCCATGCAAATTCAGGTCCAAGATGCGGTCGCTATAAAGTACAGAGATGTCCAGATCTGATGACGTGATCGGAAATCGGGCACGATGGCGTGGTTTCAGACTCGATCGGAATCGGACGTTACCCCCCGATCACGACTCGGATATATATTTAGTACAGACCAAAAGTTTGGACACACCTTCTCAATCAAGAGTTTTCTTTATTTTCATGACTATGAAAATTTTAGAGTCACACTGCAGGCATCAAGGGCTATTTGACCAAGAAGGAGAGTGATGGGGTTCTGCGCCAGATGACCTGGCCTCCACAGTCACCGGACCTGAACCCAATCGAGATGGTTTATGGGTGAGTTGGAGCGCAGACAGAAGGCAAAAGGGCCATCAAGTGCTAAGCATCTCTTGGGGAACTCCTTCAAGACTGTTGGAAGACCATTTCAGGTGACTAGCTACTTTGAAGGACCTAGAATATGACATTTTCAGTTGTTTCACACTTTTTTGTTATGTATATAATGTATATAATATAATTAAATATAAATGTGTTAATTAATAGTTTTGATGCCTTCAGTGTGAATCATGAAAATAAAGAAAACTCTTTGAATGAGAAGGTGTGTCCAAACTTTTGTCTGTACTGTATATATATATATATATATATATATATATATATATATATATATATATCTATATAGATATATATAGATATATATATATACTAGGGGTGTAATGATACGCGTATTCGTATTGAACCGTTCGGTACGAGGCTTTCGGTTCGGTACGCATTATGTATACCGAACGGTTCACTGGACTAATTAATTATATAAAAAAAAAAAAAAAAAAAAAGAGAAATATAATGATATGCGTTCAACAAGGTAGCCCAATAACCCAAACGACGTAACAGGCAACGCCCCTGACACTCCCGAAGAAGAAAAAAACACCAACTTACATGTTTATGTTAAGCTACTCAGTCCGGCGCTCGCTCACTCAGTACGCACTGAAGGCTCGTTGCAAAATGGCCAATGCGTTTAACAGACCAGAAATAGAAGATCCTCCAATAACCAACAGGTCTGGTGTTTGGGTGCACTTTGGATTCCCTTTAAGTTATAATGGTGATGGCAAGAGAGTGGTGGATAAAAAAACAATGGTATGTCGCATCTGCTACATGACAATAGGGTACACCAGCGGGAATACAAAAAAAAAAAAAAAAACACCAGCGGGAATACTTGAAACATGTCAACTCATTTACGCCGACATCACCTTATTGTGTCAGTATCTGGGAAAAGACGAAAAAAAGGAGAAACATACACGCAACAAAATCCCCGCAGCATTTAGACCGACATTTCCAACGGATTCAAACAGGGCAAAAGACATCACCGCGGCGGTAGGCTTCATTTACGTTACATTTACATTATAGCCGCGGATATGAGACCTTACTATTTACCATTCATTCTGTCATCACCATTATAGCTTACAGGGAATCCAAAGTGCACTCAAATACCAGACCTGTTGGTTATTCCAGGATCTTCTATTTCTGGACTGTTAAATGCATTAGACATTTTGCAACGAGCCTTCATCGCATACTGAGTGAGCGAGCGCTTTAGGGGCCGTTCACATATCGTGCCTAAAAACGCATGGAAAATGCTAGTCGCGCCGCTTTCTCCTCCTTTCCAAAGCACTCGGGCAGAAGCGCTCATGGGGCGTCTGTCTTTGCTAAGCAACAATGACATGCTCTCTCCATGAGACGTGGAAATTTCAGCAAAGGATAAATGGATTTGCAGCTCTAAAAATCGCTTGCAGTAGCTCTGCTACTAAATTTATTTCGAAATTGCAATCCATATACAACTATGATCAGCTGTTCCTTCATCTTGGCTGAGCTTTCAACGTTGTTACGGGAAAGAATTAAGCTGATTGGTTAGTTCTTGTCACATGACCCGCGGTGCGCTTGCAGCATTCTGAAAAGTTGAGATGTTTTCACATTTTGCTGTATCTAAAACGTACCGAACCGAACCGTGACATCAGTGTATCATATCGAACCGAACCGTGAATTTTGTGAACCCCTAATATATACTCATTAATTTTTAACACATCTTTATTAATGCGGTGGAACAGAATTAGACCCTTTTGAGTCCACACAGAAACAGCAACGCCTGCGGCATGACATCACTTTGTTTTCAAGAGCTGGTGTGAATAAATATAGATTAAAACTCAAAGAGACATGATAGTCTGCGCATGACCTGAAATTTCATTTGGACCCAGAATACAGCAAGATAAACATCACAGAGTGCTAAACTCTCATGCAGTGTGTGTTTCATTCATAACATTTCCTAATATTGACAAAAGCGTCCAGCTATTGCTATGGTGCTTACAGGAAAACTGAAACTTATGCAAACACGAAAACAATAATATACGATCACGACAATAAATTGTTTTTCAAGTCATCTCCAGCAGGTGATAAATAAAGTATATGAACAATGCAGTGCTAATCGACATAGCATTTATTACAGTATAGAAACTATTCTGCCTTATTATGTGATAAACAGTGTTTGTGGTATATAAACAAATCATTATTATTTGTCACTGTCCAGCATTTATAGATTTCTAAGCCAATTAAAAGCTAGAAATTAGAGAAAAAATTAAGTTGCCTATACTACCAGTCAGAAGTTTTTGAACAGTAAGCTTGTTAATGTTTTTTTTTTTTTTTAAATAAGTCTCTTCTGCTCACCAAGCCTGCATTTATTTGATCTAAAGTACAGCAAAACAGTAAGATTTTGAAATATGTTTACTAGCCTATTTAAAATAGCGGTTTTATATACAACATAGTTTTGACAAGAATCTTGCGCTGGTGTTTTAACGACGGCGTCTGATGCATTTTCTTTTAGATCCACGTAAATGCATACCTCTTTTTTCTCGTTTTAACTTTTCACTCAGAGTGACAAACGCCAACTTTCCTGGTTTGTAACATTGCTATACGTTCGATTCTTTTTTTTTTTTTTAGTTTGAGGTAAGGTACAAATGCTATAAACTCTGTAATCTAGTTTTCTTTTCTAACTGGTAACAAACTCTAACACCTTTTTAAGTAATGCTACAAGCTTGGGCTCTTACATGTTGCTTAACGAATATATCTGATAGTTTTTTGGCTTGTTTAGTTGTTTTAGATAACCAGTAACCTAGTTTTCTTTTTATTTAATTTGAAACAACTTTAACACCTTCAAACATGCCTGTAATTGGATACGATACTCATTCACAGCAAAAACATAAGAACTGGAGCATACACAAGTACCATCACTCCCACCCCCAAATCACACAACTGACCTATATTGTATTAAAAGTTTTCATTCCTATGTTCTATAGATATGTCAAATAATAGCCTACATGCTATGCCTTTAAATATCAAATAGTAATACATTTTGAGTAAAAGGTGTTAGGTCTTATTTTCTATACTCAAAGCCATACTGTATAACAGTTGATTATCATTTAATGACACCATAAATAATATAAAGAAACACAATGTTAAATAACAAATGGATGTTGTTTTTACAAAAAAATAAAAAAAAATAAAAAAATCATTATTTTCTAAATGCATATAACTTACATATTTTTTTTATTTTTATTTGACCTTATACATTTTTAACCTCTTAGTTTGCACCCCAACGCCGGCGTCCTAAATTTGTCCCTCAACACCACGTGTCAATGTTTACGAATAGATTAAATGAAACGGGACAAATTTAATCTTGGCATATGTAGCAGAAATGCGTCGAACCAGACAAATTAAAGAGTCTATCAGAGCTGTGTGCATTGAAACAAGAGCCGAACTCCTCAGGAAGTCATAAATCAGTTCTAGTGCCACAAGAACCAAGCAAGATAACCAACCAACCAACTTTTTCACACAACAGCTTTCAACATTAACACCAATAGAACAATTATTGACAATTTTAATTCGAAGAAGAGATTGTCAAATTTATTGTTCGTGATTGAAATGCAACGCTGGACATCACATGTAAACCCAGGAGATCAAGTTAAATACTTGCATTGACTTCCCCCCCAGCCAGCAGAACCAGACTGAAATTCCTAAGGGGGAAGGGCTTTAAACCTTTGTCTTCACAGAAAAGTCCCTTTGCCAGAGAATGGCAAAGAAACTGATTTTTGTTCATTATATATGGACCAGAATGAACTCAAAAAGACTTATAAATGAATCGTTCCATTGCTTAACTCCATATTCATTTATGTGTAACCCACACATTTGACTATCATGTATAATCACTTATTGTGTATGTCTTTTGATAACTATAGGATACATAGTCATGTCTAGTATTGATATGATCGAATTTTCTTGCTTTATATTGTCCTGACAATCATTTATTTGTAAAATATATCATAATCATGTTATAGGAATCATGTCCAAAATTAGACCCTGTGAGGCAAGAACCACATGCTTGGTAAGATAAACAAATGATTTATGATACCCAGACCCAAGACCATATCTGATTGGTCAAGGCAACATTTGAGGGGTGGCCAACAAGGAAGTTTAAATACTTTGGACCCCATGAAATTTTGCTTTTAGTTCTAGCATTGCTTGTGCTATCAGTCATGCCTTGCTTTTAGTCTGCTTTTAGTCCCTAGCTGCTGCTATTAGCCATGTCGGCTTTTAGTTCCAGCCTTGCTCGTGCTATCAGTCATGCCTGCTCTTAGCTTTTAGCTTGTAGCTTTAGCTTGTAGCATCTAGCCATGCGGTTAGTCATCATTGTTCTTTGAGCGCGGTTCCAGCGTGCCTGCCTGCTGCTACTATGCCACGATGAGAAGGAACACAACCTAGTCTCGTCAAACTTTATTTCTTTTCTTTTCCGTTTGAGAGTTTCGTGTTCTGAGTTAAGTTTTGTAACGTAGACCTCGTCTGCGCGTTTGAACTCCAACCAGCCACACAACTCCAGCTTCAGCCAACGCCCAAGCACGGGCTCCCCAAGACGTCACTTCAGCCAACTGAACTTCCAGCCAATCAGCGACACCGGGATACCCCTTTCAACTGGAGTCCCTTTCACAGCAAACGAAGGCAACGTATTCCCAGATATTTGTTGTGCTGGTGTATCTAATATAATTTTAACCCCATTGAGGAACTCAATGCGAGCGCTAATTACGTGATTGATGGTTGTTCATGTCTATGCAATTTAACGTATTGCTGTAAACTTGGAATTCCATATTTCCATTCTCTTAAACTCATCTTTCCCTAACTTTCGACCTTCCTGCAACTTGTGTGAATGTGTGTGTGCATGCGTTTATGTGTTATTTTATTATTATTATACCTTTATTTAACCAGGAGGTCCCATTGAGATTCAGAATCTCTTTTACAAGAGAGACCTGGCCAAGGTAGCAGCCAAATCACAACAAATGCATACATAACAAACACTAAAGTACATTTTAACAATAAAAGAAGTACAAAATATTAAAAATAAAAATATAAAACACAATGAGACTCTTAAGAAAAACAAGAACATGTCTCCATCACAACACTCTTTATAGTAGTTTTAAATTCATTTAAGGACATAAGGGTTTCTAACTTTAGCTCTTTTTGTAGATTATTCCATCCCCAAGGTGCTAAATAAGAAAAGGCAGTTTTTCCCAATTCGGTTGTAACTCGTGGCACATTAAAAAGCAACCACTTTGAGGAGCGTAGCTGATAGGTACCAGAGCAAACAGAGAGGAGGTTACAGAGGTACAGTGGAAATTTGCCAAGTATAGCTTTATAAATAAAGATATACCAGTGCTGTTGTCTACGAATTTTAAGTGATGTCCAACCAACTAAATCATAAAGAATGCAGTGATGGGTAAGGGACTTTGTATTTGTTATGAATCGTAGTGATGCATGGTAAACTGAATCTACATGACGCAGGATGGAAAATGCAGCATGCATGTACAATATATCTCCATAATCAATTACAGGCAGAAAAGTAGCTTCCACAAGTTTCTTCCTAGCACTAAAAGTAAAGCAAGATTTGTTTCTGTAATAGAAGCCAAGCTAGACTTTAAGTTTCTTAACTAAAGCAGTAATATGTTCATTGAAGGAAAGCTTATCATCTATCCATATCCCCAAGTACTTATATGAAGACACTCTTTCAATTGATTTCCCATCTAATGACAAAATGCCACAATTGTCGAGTAGCTGTGCTCGAGCTTTTGAGAAGACCATAAACTTTGTTTTCTGTGTATTTAAAACCAATTTTAGACTCAATAATGTGTATTGCAATGCCTGAAATGCAGTCTGAAGTTCCTGCACTGCTACTGAAATGGTGGAAGCCTGGGTGTAAACCACTGTATCATCAGCGTATAAATGTAATTTGGCTTAAGCATCTCTATCCAAATCATTTATAAAAATTGAAAACAAAATGGGTCCTAAGATTGATCCTTGAGGGACACCTTTAGTTATCTCAAGAAAATCAGATTTATAACCCTCAGCATAAACACATTGAATACGATCTACCAAATAATTCTGGAACCATGCAACAGCCTTCTCACTTAAACCAATTGAACGTAGTTTGGTCAATAACAATCCATGATCAACCGAATCAAATGCCTTAGAAAGATCAACAAATAATGCAGCAGAATGTTGCTTCTTATCTAAGGCCCCAATAATATCATTTGTCACTAATGTAGCAGCAGTGATAGTGCTATGGCCACTTCTGAACCCTGACTGAAAATTATTTAAAATATTTTTGTCAGTCAAATACTGTTTTAACTGTACATTCACAAATGATTCCAAGATCTTTGACAAAACAGAAAGTTTTGATATTGGATGGTAATTATTCAATTCTGATGGGTCTCCACCTTTATGTAAAGGGAGAACATAGGCTGCCTTCCAACTTTTAGGAATGGAGTTAGAAAGAAGACTCAAATTAAAAATATGCGCTATGGGCTCAGCAATAATATCAGCTGCCACTTTTAACAGAAAGGGATCCAGATTATCTGTACCTGCTGACTTTTTGTGATCAATGTCTCTGAGGGCTTTATGAACTTCTGAAACTGAAATCGGTTTAAAATTAAACAATTCCCGATTTACATTTTCAGATGCTGACATGGCTGGACATGGGACAGATTTATTTACGGTTTGATTAAATATGAATCCAGCCTGAATAAAGTGTTTATTAAACTGATTGACTATGACTGCTTTATCTTTTATTTCATCTGAACCAATAAGAATCTGATCTGGGAGGTTTGAGGTCACACGTGCACCCGATAAAGATTTAATTGATTTCCAAAACTTTAAAGGATTGTTTAAGTTTTCTGTGGTTGACTTCAAAAAAAATTCAGATTTGGACTTTCTAATCATCAAAGTACACTTGTTTCTTACAGTTCTAAATGCAGTCCAATCAGCAGAAGAGTCGGAAAATCTGGCTTGTGCCCACATTTTATTTCTCAAACAGATTAGCTCTGATAGGCTGTCTGAAAACCAATGATTGTCCTTACCACTGATCCTAAACTTTTTGATTGGTACATATTTATTTACAATGGAAATAAAATTTGAATGAAAAAAATCCCATGCCATTTCAGCATCCGAAAACAAAGACACCCTGCTGAGTTCACTATGATACAGATCATGCAGAAAAGCTTGTTGTTCAAAACTTTTGAAATGTCTTTTTAGGATCATGCGTGGTTTTACCTTAGGGATTTTTGTATTTCTTACACAAGCGACTGCACAATGGTCACTGACATCATTACAAAATACGGCAGTTGAGGTGTATTTATGAACTGAGTTTGTTACGATTAGATCTAGGAGAGTAGATTTTATTTCTGCTTTGGGATTTATTCTTGTCGGTTCATTAATAAGTTGCACTAAATTTAAGTCATTACATAAGTCTTTAAAACAATCAGAGTTCCCAGACAGCCAGTCCCAATTCATATCACCCATAAGAATAAATTCAGAGTCATTAATTTTATGTAATATTTCGGATATAGATTGGAAAGCATCCTTTGAAGCAGATGGAGGTCTATAGCACCCAACTACTGTAATATCAGCGTCTTTTGAAATATTCACTTTCACTGTCAGAATTTCAAACTGTTTAGCTTTAGTTAGTGACAGGGTTACCGAGCTTAAAAACTTGGATTTCACATATATGGCAACCCCACCTCCTTTGCCAACCCGATCAGTTCTATAAACTTTAAAACCTTCAATAGAAATAAATTCATCAGATACAGATTTTTTAAGCCAGGTTTCAGAGATAATAATGATATCAGCATTGGTTGTATTAGCCCAGATCCTAATCATATCCATTTTAGGGACTAGGCTTCTAACGTTTAAATGTATAAACCCAAGGCCATGTCTGCTTTTGAAATCTGAAGGAGTGGCTAAGGATTGCAAAGTATTAAGAAGACCAAGAACAGGACCAGGATTGGGCTGAACATTACCAGATAACATCAATAAAAGCATAATCAAACAACGTAGTTTTTGTTTAGCTGGGTAATATTTATCATTACCACTGTCCTCTATGAACTGAGAAAAAGAGTAATCTGAGACAGTAAAATGATCATTTAACAACAATAAGTTCTGGAGATACAGGGTGTTATTAATTTGTGAACAATTTTTTTGGTAACACAGGTTGATTTTCTGGCTGTACATCTCATAATAACTTGTAGATGAAATTGAGAAATGACCGTAATTTAACTGTATCAGTATACTACTCATTTTGGGCATATTAAATTCATCTAGTATAGGGCTGGACTGTAAAAGTATGAAGAGTATAAAAAAATGCATGATGTCAAGTTACCAGATTTAGTTGAAGACAGCCTTAACAGGGGTGAACAGTAGCTTGGAGTCAAAAAGTCAGGGCTATAGGGTGGAGGCTAGCAGGGAAGCTTCCAGGTGATAGCTCGCAAGCAAGGCTAATAGTAGCAGGCTAGGAGTAGGGTTATCAGCAACAAAGCTAGCAGCAGGGCATCCAGGTGGTGGCTAGCTAGTGGGGCCAGCAACAAGGCATCCGAAAGGTGGCTAGCAAGTGGAGCTAGTAGCAGAATCCTGGTGGTAGCTAGCAAGGGCAGCTAGCAGCAAGGCATCCAGGTGGTAGCTACCAGCAACAGGCTAACAACAGAGCATCCAGGTGATGGCTAGCAGACAAAGCCACCAGCAGCAGGCTATGAAGCAAGGCCACCAACAGCAGGCTAGCAGCAGAGCTACCAGTAGCAGGGTAGCAGCAGGGCATCCAAGAACCGGCTAGCAAGCAAGCAGGACTACTGACAGCAAACTAGCAGCAGTAATTCCAGCAGCAAGGTAGCAATAGATCATGCAGGTGGTAACTAGCTGCAGGGCTAGTTGCAGCAGGCTAACAAGCAGGGCTACCTGTAGCAGGCTGCTAGCAGGGCATCCAGGTGGTGGCTAGCAAACAGGGCTACCAGGTGGTCAATGTCCAGGTTTTAAGTTCAAAATTCAGCCTTATCCGCTATTAAAATAATCCCAGTATGGAAGAGAATGTCCTGTTTCTCAAGAGTATACTCATTTGAGTTTAAAAGACATAAAAAAGACATTAGATTAGACATTAGTTAGATTAGTTTATATGTCTTAGATTTATCTAATAAAGCCTTATTCATATTGAAAAGAGAAGTATCTTGTGTTTTGTGCTTACAAGTTAATGTCTTAAACTGCCGATCTTGTTACTGTGCTAATTAATAGTGTTTTCACTATAGTTTGGATATTAGTATCCAGCGCAGATTTGATGTTAAACGGCTAGTTCACTGAATCGCAGGGCGTCTCCGTGACCAGCCGTGAAACAGTGATTCTGTTCAAATTCCCTTTAAAATCTTAAATGATTCCCTTTGAGCTAAATTGACCTGTTTCCCTTACACATACTATATATCAGTGTAAAGATCTAAGCCTCAAGCATCTGTAGATCGCTGTTTTTCAAAGGAAAGCTTATCGAGAATGTATTTGCTAAATTTGTATAAGCAGTACACATCAAAAACAGGATACACATTCACAAAAAGTGAAAGATAGGCGGAAAGATTGTTTGGATTCTGGCACTCTCTCATGATGGCTTGTGATGCGCTCTCTGACGCACCTGTCATCTAATGGGGGCGGAACTTTAAACAGTTTCATATATGTGTGAGTGTGTTTTATGTTGAATGTGCCTGTATCTGCATGATTGCCATCTATCTGAGTGCAAATCAGCTCGCTATTATTGTGTAATCATGGCTATCAATGTAAACGCCATCTATATGAACAGAGTTTGATTTATTGACTTTATGGCACATTTATTTGATTACCATCTCTATAACAGGCCATCAGCACATCAGCATGTATTTGCATTGTAATTCATTGTAAAGGCTGTATGTCTAGCAAACACAGGATGTTCTGTAATTGACATACAAAGTTAAATTTTTTTTATTTTTCTTACTCAAATAATTCTTATTGTATTTTTCTTGTGCTCAAATAAATCACTTGTATGATTTTTAAGTTTCTGTCTATAATTTTATAGTAAAAAAAAATAAACAGTGGTATGTTTAATGACTAAAATAGTTTGTAGAACCCTTCAATACAGTTAGTAAATATTTTTTATATTCGTGGGGGGGGGGGGGGGTGCTAGAAATTGGTTGCATGAATCTCATATATCATGGTATGTTCTTCAGATTTCAAATATAAACTCATGAGGCATGTGACTTTCAAACCATCACTTTTCTACATTGCTACAGGACTGATTTCATGTATTTTTTTAGGGCTGTCAAAAATAGCGCATTAACTATGTTAATTCGTTGTTTGTTGTTAATTACATCAAATTTTTTAACGCATTTCACGCATGCGCAGTGTGACAAATTATTCAGCTCAGGAAAGTCTTGTCGATCTCAGAATTCTCAAGATAGTAAAAAACAGCGGTGAGCGCCGCAACGAAAACACAGAAGAAGCTTAAGGTTTTACCCCAGTTACTCTCAAATACATTCAAGCCAAGCTCGATAAACAGAGACGACTTTGGTAGGTGATACGCTGGAGCTTCTTCCTGTTACAGCGTCCTGTGTTTCACACTGCGCATTCGCAGAACGCATACATGCAATGCAGCGAACATTACAGCTATTTGGGAAAGAATATGCATTTTTACTTGGTTTTACTGGCACTTGAAGCCTTCAGAACGTGAAAATATCGATCCTAAAGTATTGTGGCAGAGCAAATGAACATCTCCCAAAAACAAGAGTGCCTTTTATGTTATGGCGGCGTACGTTTGTGTTTCTGAGTTCATTCTTTCGAGTTTCTCTATGCATATTTTCATATTCTCTTACACTATCTGTAGTTAAATGGCATGGTTTGATATAGTGCTCAGGTAAACTTGATTAAGTAAATGTTAAACTTTTGAAATTCAGAAAAAAGAACCACATATTGATGAATCAATACATGAAAATTATGGATCTGTGTCCAGTTATTTATCTTTTGGTATGCATTTCAGAAAAAAATGGTTAGGATTCAGGTGTAATTGCAAATAGTGATTAATCATGATTAATCCACTGAAAATTATGATTAATTTGATTAAAAATTTGAATAATTTGACAGCCCTAGTATTTTTATATCAAATAAAAAAAGTGTTTAACACACTGAAGTAAGGACTATGTGAAATTTTAATTTAGGTAGGGCATTTTCAGCTGTGAGTCCCAGTGGTGGACAGTAACGGAGTACCTTTTCTTCGTTACTGTACTTAAGTAAATTTTTCAAGTATCTGTACTTTACTGGAGTAGTTTTATTTTGAGTAACTTTTACTTTTACTCCAGTACATTCCAAAGCATAAGATCGTACTTTTAACTTAACTACATTACATACAACATATCGTTACTCCCTATAATATATCACATGCTCCGACACGCAGAAGCATGTCTGATTCATCACGAATGAACTGAGTCTTTTAAAAATAAACTTTTAAATCGAATCGCAAATCTCACAAAACGATTTGTTTATGAATTAGAATTATCCGATTGCAGCTGTTCAAGAGTCGACCACTCACTGATTCAAAGAACCGTTTAGTGCGAGTCTCCAGAGCTAAGAACCGGGAGATCTTGTGAGCGTGCGTGCATCTAATGTTGCTAAAAGTAAGTTATTAATGTCCAAATTTAGGATTAATTATTGTAACTGAAAATCATATTTAGGTCAAAATTGGCAGTTGTTTTGGAACTAAATCCGCTGTAAAGAGTGATCTATTTAAGCCCACTGAAATGCTCGAGTGCAGACGATGCAGACACATCAATCAGCGTCTCTGTGTTTTAGGTAAAAAAAAACAAAAAAAAAACATTAAACTAACACAGATTAAATAAAATTACTCATGCATGTTCAAATTCCCTGCTGCCGTAATATTAACAGTTTTATTAAAATGCTACCATGTTCTATGTGAAGTCTGTTTTTATATTGTTTATCAACAGTAACGCTATTTTATTTTATATTTTATATTAACGTTGTTTGGATTAACTAGACTAGTACTGAAAATAAGTAAATATTGTTAGCTGATGCTAACTGTCTAGCTAACAACTTGCTTGTGCTAACTTGAGGTAATTTTTATAAATAATGTCCAAATATTTTTATTCAACAACCTATATATATATATTATATAAAGATTACATCTGGGGAGAAAAGAAAGGATGTGATGTTCAGAACATGGTAACTAGTAATTGTGATGCACCCCGTTTGGCCAGGGGTGTTTTTACACCACAGACAAGGTTAGAGAAGGAAAAAATCATTATGAAAATATAATTATATTTTCCTTCAAATGTTCTTCCTAACTTCAGGCCTTATTATCATGTCATATATAACTGTAATGTTCTGTAAAACAAAACTTTAAAATACTTTGTTCTTACTGGTGAAAATCAGATGGT